>NC_051407.1:6077088-6077342 GCF_015228065.2 Penaeus monodon
ATCTGTTTCTCCCCTTCACTCCTTCCTCCTGTCCCCTCTTTGTCCCCCCTCCCCCTCCTCCTCCTGTCCCCTCTGCCCCTTCATCCCCCTCCTCCTGCCCCTGCCCCTCCCCCTCCCCCTCCCTCCCTCCTCGTCCTGTCCCCTCTGCCCCTTCATCCCCCTCCCCCTCCCCCGGTGTCATTTCTGGCGACGGACGGGCTGACCACATCCATCCGGCACGACTGCACAGGAGCGGTGCCAGCGAGGCCTCGACG
>NC_051407.1:6077898-6078023 GCF_015228065.2 Penaeus monodon
CACTCTAAACCCATCTCCCCGTCTGACCATCCGCCGCAACCCCCCCCCCCCCCAAGTCGGTTTCTTTGAAGTCAGTCTTTAGGTTTTGCTAGCGTGCCACCTTCTATCCACTCAAGGGGGAAATA
>NC_051407.1:6078604-6078865 GCF_015228065.2 Penaeus monodon
TATATCTAAGTGAACATATTTGCGCATAATTGCGTGTAATGAGTGTGTATCTGTGTTCATCTGTCAGTAAATGATGATTATAGATGCAACGATAGCCTGAAATAGAAGAGAGTATGGCGCCACGAGCAGTGCATTATGCATCGTTGCATATTAATTTGATTTAATTTCACATCATGATTTATGGACGATTGCTATCAACACTTTCGAAATGGTATAACAACTTAGTTACGGTGATTAAGTGGTTGTCAACGCATGTTGAGT
>NC_051407.1:6079195-6079624 GCF_015228065.2 Penaeus monodon
ACTTGCCTGCCATCCCGCCGCAAGCCTTTCCATTAATGCAGCCCATCGTAATTCTCACAAAACTACCAATAAAAAAGGTGAAATAAAATATCCGATCGTGTGTTGAAACAGCAAAATCTCTATAACCGGAAGAGGAAAAATATTTTCCATTTTGACATTTTGAGATAAATAATTCAAGTTAATAATTCATTTTTTTTTTATTTTTTTAAATATTGAAATATGCTTTAGGTGTAATGTTAATTGCAAGGATAAAAGATTATTCCAAAAACAGGAAGTCAATCTATTTGTTAACATTTAAAAAGAGGATTTTTATATCTATTCATCACAAGCTCAAAATCTAGTAGCTCAAGCCATCTGTTTATAAATCCTGGTCACACACTTATTCAAATGTATATCCTGTCCATCTATCTACCTTAATCACTGAATATT
>NC_051407.1:6079907-6080150 GCF_015228065.2 Penaeus monodon
CTACTCATGTAACCCCCATCTATCCACCTAAATTTCTGCATCTTTCTATCCATCTACTTAGATTTCTAATTACTATGCAATTATGTCCTAAAATTACAGGTATTAATCCTATAGATTTATCTCTCCAAACCTACGACTCTTGATGAACCATCAGCCTAATTCTGTGAAAAAACTGACCATTCATCTAGATCCAAAAAAATAAAAAAGAGATTTCACATGAATTTAAGAATCTTAATGTAATTG
>NC_051407.1:6080304-6080961 GCF_015228065.2 Penaeus monodon
TCATTGCAAGTTCAGTTTCCCAAATAACTGTTTCTGTAAATTGAAGAATTATGAAGTTCCAATTCCTAAACTTCCAGGAATCCTAATCGATTTTATAGCATATTTCTAACTCTAATTCTAATTCTTATTAAACCTTAAATACTCAAATTTGCATATATATCTTTAAAAACCTCAAACACCATTTACCTAAATCGAAAACACCATAGAGCACCTTACATCTAAATTTAAGACCCTTAAAACTACCTATCTAAGTGTCTAAAATTACCTAAAAATCTCACATCTAAATACAAGATTTCTTTAATATATCTAAACCATCGGCCAAAATCTGCTGATTCGAAAAAAAATAAATATTTATAATTACATAAAGATACAGAAATGGCGCCATTTTATCATATTTTTCTTCCAGTGAGCCGTTAAGAATCGGGAAAAATCCTTGGCATTCTTTCCCCTTCTTTTGATTTACGCGTCTTTGCCTTCCATATCCTTGTATCCTGAGTTATTCATTTTTTTTCTATTTCCCTTCTCCGTCTCCATCTCCCTCCTGTCAACTCGCTTTCTATCTCGTTTCATCTTGTCTCCTCTCTTGTCTCCTCCATTTCACTGCTGTGTGTCTCCTATTCTGGGATGTTGCTTATCTCTCTCTTACTGCATTCCAAT
>NC_051407.1:6082001-6082192 GCF_015228065.2 Penaeus monodon
TTTCGAACCTTTCCTGACCAACCCTCGGGGCCTCTCTGCCTTAAGCCAGTTTTCGTGACCTGCGTCCTGTTGTCACGTCGACGCTGGGTTATGTAGACTGATTTCCCTGTTTCTCGGATCGTTTGCCTGTCACGCTCCACTGGCGCTGCGAGACGGTGCCTGTGTCTGTGCGTGGGGGTGGAGGAGGTGGG
>NC_051407.1:6082588-6082653 GCF_015228065.2 Penaeus monodon
GGTCGGGGTGGCGGGGAGGAGGAGAAGAAGAGGGGATGTGGGGAGGGATCGGATAAGTTTGGGGA
>NC_051407.1:6084566-6084812 GCF_015228065.2 Penaeus monodon
CACGAACCACACAGGCAAAAGACATCCTGGAAGTGAACCCATTAATAAACAGCAAATGAAAGGGTCTGCCGTGTTCACTTTGCTCTCGCTAATGATAATTTGCATATTGGCTCACTACTAATTAAACCTGTGTCATCCTCTTCACTATTCACAGGGGGAAAAAATCCCATTAGCACGTAATAGTTTTCCCTTCATAAAATATGCAACAGTATGGATTGGATAGAACTGTTTTTTTTTTTTTAGTTG
>NC_051407.1:6086510-6086804 GCF_015228065.2 Penaeus monodon
CTTAAAAAAAAAACTAAATCCCGACCACCGTACACTGTAAGAACTACACTATACTCAACAGCTGTGACTCACAATACAGAGAGACGACCCCATTAGCACGAGGTCAGGGGGTAGGTGAAACTCTTAAGCCGTGACTGCTTTTTTTTTCCCTCTCTTCAAGGAGGAGGTCACTCTGAAATTAAACCTTTGTTCTTCTGTCTTGAATACTCTCTCTTGGCTTCCCACTGCCTTGGATTCGGATGCTTTCCTTGTGGGGAAAACTTGGATGATGCTGTTCTTTTTAATCTTTTAATC
>NC_051407.1:6086944-6087683 GCF_015228065.2 Penaeus monodon
TATATTGGCCAAAGATACCATGGTGAGTGTACCATGAAGCAGATATCGTCATCCTCTTCACCCCATCTTTTCTTCGCTAAACGTTTTTACTGTCTTCATTTCAGGTGAAGTCGCAATCTCGCAAGGTATTCTTGTCTGGGATAGCATGGCTGTTCCATCACGCTGACGAGCTTTGGGTGTCTTCCTGTGTGCTTTTTGTAATGGACTCTGAACTCGCTTTCTACACGTGTTTCTATTTTTGCTAAGTTTGTCCCGAAATGCGGTCCGTCCCTGTTAACTCTTCCAGCATAATTTTACGAAGAATAGTATGAAATAAGATTTATCATGAGTGTCCAGTAGATGGGACACATGATGGTAGGAAATATCACTGTACACAAAGTAAGTTTATTGAAAACTGGAAAAAAAAAAAGAAAAATGAAATCCTACTAAATATCTTCTTCAGGTGATGAAACCCTGAATTTTGTGTATTATTTGTTGCCATGGTACCCAACACGATAAAATGTCCTGTCGTGGTACGTGTTGAGAAAAGCATGTGGTTCTGATAATGGTTTTTATTTGTATTCCGTTTTTCTTTTCTTTTTCGTAATCTTTTGTAGACAAGAACTGATGTACACTATCTCCTCGTACTGCGACCATTTCTTATATAACGTTGGAAATCTTTCGTCTATGTTTGCGAACGGAAAGCTTCTGTAAGACTGGATTTATTTATTTATGTGTCCATTAACGAATCATCTTAATA
>NC_051407.1:6087717-6088255 GCF_015228065.2 Penaeus monodon
TGGCGTAACCCCTGAATCTGGACGAAAATCAATTGCAAGCAAGATCTATAGGGCCGGTTTTTCAATTTGGAATTTGGAATACAGCTGAGCACTTTTGCACCAAATGTACCCTCTACGGTGACTGGAGTGGCATCTAAAATTTACTGTGAAATTGTTTACCTGTCCCCGGAAATGCAATTGTTAAGGAATGAAGATATAAATACGTTCTTAAATCAATTAAAACGATAATGATAAGAATTTTGCTTGTACCACCTTAAACACGTCTAAACTTTCTGCCAATATCTTAGAACAAAATAAACCAAACAAAACTTGATATAAATCACTTTTGTATATAAAAGAGCTCATTATGTCCGTATTATGTAACTTAACGAGGAACATTATGGTTATAAAAATTGATTCTGTTTTAGTCGAATATATTTAGGACCGATACTGCTTTTCTTACGATTATCAAGTAGTCTTCAGAAACCCCTAGATTCTGCGGAGGATGTTCGCACAATCGGTTTTTACTTCACAATAAATAGGCTTTCATGTGTAAATC
>NC_051407.1:6088646-6089081 GCF_015228065.2 Penaeus monodon
AAGATGTTTTATGTAATATTCATAATTTTCTTTATCATAGCCTTCTTATTTACTTATTTTTACGTCTTTGTCTATTTATGTGATTATTAATTTCCTTACTAAAAGGGTGTAAAAGGTAATCGTTATTTGACTCTATAGTGAGCCTAGTTGTGCCAAAGCCGGCGTACCTCAAGGCTGCTTATAAAGACCACCGCTATTTGTCTATCATAAATGCAAGACGGAAGTATTACCTTGAAATTTACTTTTTATCTGTGAAGACGACATTTTCCTTTTTTTCTGCCCTAGAAGACCACTTTTCACTATGAATTTCTGAATAGCTGGGTAATATTAAGCTCATGATGCAAAATTTTGTATAGGGGATTATTTAGTCCCTCAGTCCCTCAGTTGATAAGTAGAGTAAGTATTTCAAGGTGTTTACAGAATTAGTCTGTCGTT
>NC_051407.1:6089099-6089184 GCF_015228065.2 Penaeus monodon
TGCTATTCAATTTTCGATTCAAATATTATTATAAATCCGTGGTCTGGAAGCCTGTTTCACACGCATTAGAAGACAGATCTCATCC
>NC_051407.1:6089250-6089418 GCF_015228065.2 Penaeus monodon
CATCTCTCACTAAAACGCATTTTCCCCTTAGAAGACATTCCACAGTTAGGAAGAAAAAACAACAAAGAAGCTAAGTAATAGTAAACCAGGCGTGGGCGCTGAAACGGGAGTCATTACCGCGAGTCGCTGAAACATCTGTTTTCTTCGCTCTCTCTCGGTCACTCAGAA
>NC_051407.1:6089671-6089761 GCF_015228065.2 Penaeus monodon
ACTAGGATTTAGATGTTTGGATGACAATTTATGCTTTAGAAAGGGATGGTTTACGCACATAGATATGTATGCATTCATGTACGCGAGCAA
>NC_051407.1:6089800-6089875 GCF_015228065.2 Penaeus monodon
TCACGCAGAAACAAATAAACATAAAAATTGATATATTAACAGATAAACACGCTTTAACAAGTAAATACCCCCCCC
>NC_051407.1:6090006-6090276 GCF_015228065.2 Penaeus monodon
CAGGATAATCGAATTAGCAGCTATTCTCATTTAGCTTTTAAAACGAAACCACGGGATCTCAATTGCACGGGTTGCTTCATGTTGCAACCAAAGGTGTTGATCTGCATGCCTGTTGGCGCGTCTCTGATTGGCTAATTGAATTTGCAGAAGCTGAAAAGGGTGTAGGAGGTGGGTAGGGGGAGGGGGAAGTAGGGAGAAGGGTTAGGGGTAGGTGGGATTGGGGTTGGGGAGGAGGTGGGTAGGGGGAGGAGGAGGCAAGAAATGGAGGTG
>NC_051407.1:6090610-6090758 GCF_015228065.2 Penaeus monodon
CTGTAGCTTGTAAACTGAACAAATATCCACAACCACATCAATAATTCAATATACGACACAATGCAACTGTACTTGGCCGAATGTCTAATATCCTTTATGCATTATACATATCAATGCTAATATTCTATCCTATACTTTCAGCTGAGTC
>NC_051407.1:6091002-6091303 GCF_015228065.2 Penaeus monodon
TTGAATGTGTGCATTCATGTTTATTCAAGCAAATATGAAGGAAAGCATTTTACAAATACAATTTTATGTTTCTGCAGGATTTCATTGTGTACGGACTCGCACAACAACGCACAGTCTCTTTTTCTATATTTTGTTTATCAAGCTTTTCTTTATTCCTTTTTTTTGTCATATGGTCTCTATTTTGCCATTTATTTTCCAAAAAGCAATATTCAATTCCCGTTTTCCGCGCCGCGTCTCAAATTGCATCGTTCTCTGGAAAACGAAAAAAAAGGTATTATTCTTTGCTTTAAATCCCCTCCTT
>NC_051407.1:6092032-6092259 GCF_015228065.2 Penaeus monodon
ACATCCTTTATTGGGTTTTATTAAAGTCGACGGCTGGTGTAGACAGCTGGGTCTACTCTCATCTACATCAGCCTTGATAAGATCCAATGAACCAGTGGGCGTGGCTTTTTAACGTCATCTTTCGGACTTTGACATCCGTGCCTGTCCGTCATGGTTCTTATTTCTTTATCTATTCTTGTGTTTTTTGTTTGGTTGTGTGTCTCTTTTTTTCCATATTCGTTCGTTTT
>NC_051407.1:6092558-6093093 GCF_015228065.2 Penaeus monodon
TTCACTATTTTATTATTTTTGTTTGATCCCTTATCGCCTCTTCTCCTTCATCCTTTCTTTATTCTTGTCTTTGCTTGATTATTTATCGCCTCTTCTTCTTCTTCTCCTTCCCCTTTTCCTTATTCTTGTGTTTTGTTTGATTACGTGTCTCTTTTTTTTTCTTCTGCTTCGTTTTTTTCGGTTCTTGATTATTTATCGCCTCTTCTATTTCTTCTTTTATCTATTCTTTTATTGTTTATGTATCTCCTTTCTTCTTCCTCTTCTTCTTCTCTGTATTCTATTGTTTTTGTTTGATTGTGTATTGCCTCTTCTCCTTCTTCTTTGCTCTATTCCAGTTTTTATCTTATTATTTTGATTATCTATTATTTGTCTTCATCTTCTTCCTCTTTCTCTATTATTGCGTTTTGTTTGATTATTTCATTCTTCTTCACCATCTTCTTTTTCCTCTTTTCTCTATTCTAGTTTGTTTGTTTTTTTCTCTCTCTCTAATATAGTAATATTTTCTGATTAGTTTTTATATGTCTTTCTTTATTTA
>NC_051407.1:6093127-6093208 GCF_015228065.2 Penaeus monodon
CTTGCTATATAAAATCTTCTTTACTTTCTTTCATTCTCTCTTTCTTTGACTATTTCTTACCTACAGAACAGGAGGTGCAGT
>NC_051407.1:6095141-6095720 GCF_015228065.2 Penaeus monodon
CAAGGTCTGAGACTCCGAAATTTGTCTTTGACAGAAAATAGTCTTTGACTCCGAGATTTTGTCTCTAAGTCGTTGTGAAAGTGTCCTTTGCACCCGCTTTTTGTATAATGACTCGACCGATGTTAACGACAGGTTCGGAGGTGTCCCGCGCGAGTAAGGACTGCCCCTGTGAAACGCTGACGACAATAGTGTGATTTTACGGTCGCTGATGGCTACTCCGCATCAGTAAGTCCCTCATGTCACTTTTTTACTTATAGCTAAACGTTATTGGAGGTATTTCCTCCGTGATTGCTGCAGTTTTCTCGGAGATAAATACAAATGGCGCCGCTTTCTCACCAACGCTGTGACAGCATTTGGTCAGGGTGCCACGTAGCCATAGAAAAGATGTTAATTAGGTAATATTTTAGATATCATATACTTGAGATTCACTGCAATAACCTTTTCTTATTACTACATTAAATTATTATCATAAAGTATTTTTTTTTAGTATTCAAGTGTGGCATAGTGCGAGTCAAAGACGTTAGGGATATTCTTTAACACATAAAATGAACGCTTCAGAGTACGTGTTACGTGTTAAGT
>NC_051407.1:6097931-6098082 GCF_015228065.2 Penaeus monodon
AAGAATGAGAGAAGACAGACTGGCAGAGGGAAAGATATGGAAAGACCCTCCACTCTTCTACGTGTTAAAACTTCGCCCAAGTCCACAATATATTGCGAGTTGCAGCCGCTAAAAATAGGGCTTATAACGTATGAGTTTTTAATTGTCATGC
>NC_051407.1:6098422-6098920 GCF_015228065.2 Penaeus monodon
ACGAGCGCGGTATAGATCCCCCATTAGATGGACCAACTGGCGAAAATCCAAAATGGCAAGAAAATATATATTTCTGCCTTCATGTCAAAGTCAAAGCTGGAAAGATTTGCCATCAGATCAGAGGTCAGTCGCGATGTCCTCTCCTATCCCCCTTTCTCTGCCTTTCCTTTCCTTTTTTCCTCCCCTTTCGTTGTTATTTTTTTCTTTCCTCTTTCGTCTCGCTACTATTTCCTTTCTCTGTTTCTTCTTCCCTTTTTCTTATTTCCGTTTCGCTCTAACCGTTTGTGCTTCATTTCCCTTCGTCGACACTTTCTTCCTCTTCTTTTCTCTCCTCTGTTCCGTTTTATTCCCTTCCTTATTCTCTCTCTTTATCTACTTTCATATCACCCATATCTTTTCTCTTTTCCGTCCTTCTTTCTTTCCACTCTTTCCTCGTCTCTTTCGATATTTTTCATAATTATTTTTCGATTTTTCTTTCTCTCCTCTTCTTTCATCTCC
>NC_051407.1:6099333-6099561 GCF_015228065.2 Penaeus monodon
GTTAAACTCAGTAAGCTAGCGAAAGGCCTCTTAAGGAACAGAAATGTGTCCCAGACTCTGCAACAATAATAGCTGCGAGAGTTTGAAGGCATAAGAAATTAAAGTGAAGAAGGAAAGTGAGCTGGTCTAAAAGGTATTCTGGAAAAGCTCGGAAATGAGACACGTAACAACTTTGGTTTCTATTTCTCGTGAGGTAAAGAGGAAAAAGAAAGTGCGTGTTTAAATGTG
>NC_051407.1:6099667-6099804 GCF_015228065.2 Penaeus monodon
TTCTACGAATTTGAAAGTGGCCGAAGGAGGCAGAGGAAGAGAGAAAACAAGAGAAGATTATTAAGATTGTTTTGTTGAATGTGAAGCTGTACAATAGAGATGGAGGAACGATAACAGAATCTAAGAATGTTTGTCGT
>NC_051407.1:6099852-6099972 GCF_015228065.2 Penaeus monodon
AGCAGACATTACCGAACATTGTGATAAATCAATAGATTTCAGAATATTAAATCAGTGAACGATAAGCATAAGAGGAAATAAAAGGACGCGTAGCCATAAAAGCAAGACTGATAAATCAAA
>NC_051407.1:6100491-6100649 GCF_015228065.2 Penaeus monodon
TTCAAATGAATAATTTCCCAGAGAAAAGATACCAGCGATCACTAGCAGCATATCAAATACTTAAAGTTGCAATATGTCGCTATCGTTAAAAGCTTGCACATGCATAACAACAGCCCCCTAGAATTATTCTATTTTTGATAATTGATAACAGATAGACA
>NC_051407.1:6101096-6101206 GCF_015228065.2 Penaeus monodon
GCAACAGAAAGTAGAGCCTTACCCCCCACCCCTTTTACACACACACACCAGAAAAAAAATACACGTTTCGTCTTTAAATATAATCCTCATCAGGTTATATTTATGCTGCC
>NC_051407.1:6101268-6101522 GCF_015228065.2 Penaeus monodon
TCTCCTGCTACAAGCCGATTATATCCAGAGAGTTTAATTAGGAGCTAGTTGCAATATTGCGTTCGCTTGCAAGAATTCAAGTGGGCCAAGGTTTAATGCCAGAAATATTGTGCCATATGTCTTAACATTATCTACGTGAAGATAGAATAAAGTTAAACGGTAATGCAACATTGAATATGCATTATGCAAATGACACTGCTGTTAAGAGCATTAAATGGAAACCGAGGTAGTTAATGATGCCATTAAACAAATGA
>NC_051407.1:6102528-6102887 GCF_015228065.2 Penaeus monodon
GAAAGCCTATTTGCTTTTTATCATAAATCTGATAAGAAATCCGAAAATCCTAATCCTAATATCCTAATGATCCTAATATGAAATTCCTAATATGGTCACCTCATTATAATGATCATTATTCACCACAACATTTCTCATTATTCAAACAAACTATTGCGATAAAGTCTGTTTGCCTCATCAATTAACGAATGATTTCTGTTCCTCTCTCTCCTCTTCCTACGTTTATTCTGCATGTCCGCTGTTCCTCTTTCGTCTTTGAGTCTCTCTCGTTTTCCCTCTTCTGCTTCCATGTCTGACAAATGTTCTTTCCTCGAGGACTTATTTCCGGTTACTGGTGCCAAGATGCAAGTTGGTGGGGT
>NC_051407.1:6103661-6103997 GCF_015228065.2 Penaeus monodon
AATTCGTTTTCCTACTCTCTCGCTCTCCGTAACCATCCCCATCTCTCCTTAATCTCTATCCCCCATATCACCCCCATCTCTCCCCCAGTCTCCCCCAATCCCCCTCTTCCCCCCGCCTGAGCCCCCAACCCCGCCTCTCGTAGTCTCTCACCCAAGCCAGATTAACGAGATGGAGCATAAAATCTAAACATCGGTGCCCAGCCGGTTAAGAGAAGGTGAGACATCGCTTTTCCGGCTCGGACTGGCCGTTACCGAGAGATCTGCCGGTTTACACGGATTTGTGAAGTGAAGTGTTGGCCAGGGATACTTTATTTGTTTGTTTGCGTAAGTACGTGT
>NC_051407.1:6104206-6104272 GCF_015228065.2 Penaeus monodon
ATGTATTTGTAGAGGTGTGTGTATGATGTAGAGACGTGTTCATAGTCTTTACATATGCAAAGCTGC
>NC_051407.1:6104299-6104426 GCF_015228065.2 Penaeus monodon
TTATACATTTTCATTGTTTGTGTCTTGTCTTTCATAAATTGCGTATTTTGTAGGCTTGTGTATTAGGTAAGTCGCTTATACCAAGAAAACAACCATTTTTGATTTATCCTTTTTAAATCTGTCTGAA
>NC_051407.1:6105430-6105587 GCF_015228065.2 Penaeus monodon
CGCCATGGAACATACTCGAAATCCGGCGCAGTTGCCGAGTGATTCGTACAAGCGGACGATCGCGAGAAGGGAAGTTATAATGAGTTACTTAACTTTTAAAGCAAATAATCAGCTGATTGTTTAATGAAGAGTCATCGCTCGTGACGTTGGGGGGTTC
>NC_051407.1:6106515-6107646 GCF_015228065.2 Penaeus monodon
TGAACAAGATGATTTCGAATCAAAATAAAATAAATATTTCGAAGTTTTACATTTATAATAAATATTAATTAAAGGTAAAATAGCTGAGCCTGAGGAATACCTCTTGAAATGTTATTAAATTAATAAAATTATTATAAAAGTTACTCTCATAACATCACTTTGGATAACAAGATTTTAAAGAAATGTTTATAGCAATTATTTCTACAAATACCGGAGGGAGAAAATAGAAGGACAGAGAGGGAGAAGTGAAAGGGGAAGAAGAGGAAGGAGATAAAGGGGAAGAAGAGGAAGATGATAAAGGGGAAGAAGAGTAAGAAGATAAAGAGGAAGATAAAGCAGGAGAGGTGAGGGAAGGGAGGAGATAGGAGATAGAAGCGATGGAAAAGGAGAAAGAGAAGGAGGGAGATGGGAGGAGGAAGAGAGAAAAAAAAGGGATGTGGATAGGAGAGAGAATGAAGGAAGGAAGGAAAATAGGAAAAAAAAATAAAAGGGAAGGAGGTATAAAAGGCAAAGAGGAGGAGGTGTAGACGGGAAGAAGAAGAGGAAGAAGGATGAGGATGATGGAAGGGAAGGAAATGGAGAGAGAAAAAGAAAAGGAGTGAGAGAAGGACGGGGATTGGAATGGAATAAAAAAAGAGATAAAAAAAAAAGGGGGGGGGGAACGAAATGAAGGAGGAGGAGAACGGAGAGAGAGGAGGAGGGGGGGGGGCGGAGAATGATAGGAAAGGGGGAATGAGTAAAGGGGAAGGAGGAAAGCGAGGGAATAGAGAAGGATAGAAAGGGGATAGAAAGAATAGGGATAGAAGAGTAAGAAGGGAGAAAATGAAGGTGAAAAATAAGGGGAAAGAGAAATGAAAGGAGAATAAGAAAAAAAATGAAGAAATGGAGAGGAAGAAGAAAGAAAAAAAGAATAAGAACGGGAATAAAATCGGAAAAAAAATAGGAGAAGAGACGCAGAGAAGGAAGGAAAAATAAAGAAATGTAAGAATTAAGAAAAGAAGGAAAGAGAATAGGAAGAATAGACAATTATCTGATGAAGATGAATGAAAGAATTACCCGACGGAGATGAATGAAGATGAATGAATGAATTACTTGATGAATGAATGATAATGAAGAGTCATCGCTGTCGAC
>NC_051407.1:6108537-6108630 GCF_015228065.2 Penaeus monodon
CTGTATTAGCAGATCAAAAGTTGGAAAGTAAAAAATGAGGTGCTAATGACACGGTACTCCCCGCAGACTAATTAAGGTAAAATAATTAATGGA
>NC_051407.1:6108711-6108784 GCF_015228065.2 Penaeus monodon
GGGAAAAGGCGAGGATTAGCAGACTAGAGAAAAGCTGTTAAGGGTGACATGTTCCCCTTAACAATGGGGATAA
>NC_051407.1:6109260-6109432 GCF_015228065.2 Penaeus monodon
CCTCACCCCCCCCACACACACACACAGAGCGGCATATCAACCAAAAGATAAGGGTTTCTGATAAGACAAGAGGCTAATAGTGTATTTTCCGGACCTTTTCAGATGCTCTAGCCAAGGTGCTTAAGATGCTGTTCAAGGAGAGCGGGTAATGACGCAATGTCTTCGGCTTGGG
>NC_051407.1:6110181-6110631 GCF_015228065.2 Penaeus monodon
CGATTATCCAGAGCAAATCTGGATTCACACAAGTCTCAACCAAATTTGGACGTGATTCACACAAGTCTCAACCAAATCTGGAAGTGATTCACACAAGTCTCAACCAAATCTGAACGTGGTTCACACAAGTCTCAACCAAATTTGGACGTGATTCACACAAGTCTCAACCAAATCTGGACGTAATTCACACAAGTCAACCAAATTTGGAAGTAATTCACACAAGTCACAACCAAATCTGGACGTGATTCACACAAGTCTCAACCAAATCTTGACGAAATTCACACAAGTCCACCTTTTTCGAGGATCAGCTGTTATCGACGTAACATCTGGGGAAACGCAAGCCCCAATTGTGGCGATTGTTTTGGCGAGCCCTTGACTTGGCCTTGTTCATTGTGCAATCCGTTCGAGCCACAATGATGGCTGATCTCGGGTCCGGTCTTGAGGAGTCCC
>NC_051407.1:6111131-6111252 GCF_015228065.2 Penaeus monodon
TCCCTTTTTTGGTGAGAAGGTGATGGAGAGAAAATGCATTTTTTAAAATTTTTATTATTATTTTTTTAGGTACTCTGAATGAGAGCTCCTTTTTATAATTTTGTATCTATTTGCTATTGCT
>NC_051407.1:6111466-6111651 GCF_015228065.2 Penaeus monodon
TGAAGTTGCATAAACAGATTTCCGTGTTTTAACTCGCCATCTGTCGTTGAAATCTGAAAATAACGATTGGATGCTTATTTTTGAACTCCTGATTACCTGACTTCGGTCATGGGGTCAGTGCAGATATTAAAAGATCTCCTGTCATTGCGTAATAAGGAATGTTTCTATAAATCGAACAGTTGCAA
>NC_051407.1:6111802-6112213 GCF_015228065.2 Penaeus monodon
ACCCCCACCCAACCCCCTCCCCCACCACCCCAACGTTGCACCAGTCAGGTATCGACAAGGAGATTTAACAAACGGTGAAATATTTAATTAACATAATTGCAACTTGGCCAGCCAAGTTTGTCAACTGCAAGTGAAGCCCCTTTTTAGCATAACGCGCGTCTTGATAACATGTAAATTCACCGGATGTTGCAAATATTGCAGGCACGTTGAGCTCGCCATCTATCTGCACGGACGAGGACATAACGTAGCAATTATCGGCGTCAATAATCAAAGGAAATTAAAGCGCATTTACGATCACTGAAGTAAAAAAAAAGAGGGAGAGAGTGCAATTAAATGTGTTTAAGGCCATTTAGAGACAGAGAACGTGGCAGATAGATAGATAGACTGATTTGGTGACAAATTGATCGTGGT
>NC_051407.1:6112416-6112926 GCF_015228065.2 Penaeus monodon
GAACAATGCTACCATAATGCTGAACGAATAAGTTAAGACTGAGAATGTGGAAGTTGCAACCTAGCCATAGGGAGGTATCTGCCCAAAATAATCGTAATGATTTATAAGCAACTCAGGCGTTAATGCAATACACATAGAGGATTTTCTCAGTGACTAAACATTAGGACGAATTAATATCAGTCCAATAATGATCTTATATGTTACTATTTCAAAGCTTTTACAGTACAAGTACCTCCCCTCCTCCCCCTCTCTGTCTCGATTCATTCAGCACAACAAATCCGCAATTAACAAAGTAATTATGAAAACAACAGTGATTCCACAGCAAGAAAACACTCACAGACACTAATTGGCAATCACCCAGGCTCCTAAACCCTAATCCTTGAGACCAATCAAGCGCAGTTCACAAGGATGTTAACAAGAATTTCGCTTGTGGTTAGCGGCTTCGTGAAATGACCTTATTGTTTCGTAAAATGTAATGAGGATCTTACTGAAATTCGCCTATGGGTCTTT
>NC_051407.1:6114513-6114651 GCF_015228065.2 Penaeus monodon
GGAGGTACAAATTGGCGTTCGTGTCACGTAATTCTGTCTGTGCTGTCTCGCTTCTCTTCGTTTTTATCTTTAATTACTAGATCCATTTCTGTTTTCTTCTTGGTTGGGAAGTAGTATTAGTCTCGGGTTTTACTAATA
>NC_051407.1:6114913-6115004 GCF_015228065.2 Penaeus monodon
ACTGTCATCTGTTAACAAAAAAGTTAACAATTGAATATAAACAGCAATGATATATAAAGAGAGACAATTAAAAATGGAAATTCAATAATAC
>NC_051407.1:6115069-6115507 GCF_015228065.2 Penaeus monodon
GTACTTTTAACTTTAACGTTTGGGAAACAACAACAACAAATGAACAAGTACTTTTAACTTTAACATTTAGCAAACAACAAGAACTCGTAACTTTAACATTTAGGAAACACCAAAAACAAATGAACAAGTGCACTTAACTTTAACATTGAACAGACAACAAAAATAAACGAACAAGAACTTTTAACTTTAACGTTTAGCAAACAACAACAACAAATGAACAAGTACATTTAATTATCTTTATCATTTGTCCCTCTGCTCTATTTCCCTCCTCATTTCAGTACGTCTGTGTGTGTTAGTCATGTCACTTGTACGTCACGGCTCATTTCCCTCACTTTTACGTGCATGTTAATTATTCATGTACGTTATTATTTCTACATTAGGTTTGTTACATATAGATTCCCTTTGTCCATCCATCTCAGGTTAAATTATACGTAATTC
>NC_051407.1:6115537-6115630 GCF_015228065.2 Penaeus monodon
GGTGTCTTGTATGTATGTCACATCTGGGTATTTTTTTTTTTATGTTGCGTGTTCGTCGCGGTAGATGTGTTATGTTCGGTTATTATTTATATA
>NC_051407.1:6115950-6116178 GCF_015228065.2 Penaeus monodon
ATTACACGTTCGTCACAGTAATCATTTCGCCATAAGTTATTTTTGTCTCTCTGTTCCATTTGTTTGTTCATCTCGTGCTGTTAGAGCCCTAACACATGTCGCAAATTCCCGCGATAGAATGACATGTGTGGCCTCTCTACTGCCTCATTATTATTCATGATATTTTGATCAACTTACGCAGCGTTGGTGTCTTTCATTTAATTTCTTTGTCCTGGCTTCTGGGTTTCG
>NC_051407.1:6116777-6117088 GCF_015228065.2 Penaeus monodon
ATTTGCATACGACTCCCTTTCTCTCGGGAGTCCAAAACCGCAAAGACTTGAACAGCGATGAAGAGCTTCCGAATATTCATATATTTCCCCCACTTTAAGCACGGCGTCGAAGGAACACATTTCCCCTCTAAGCTTATGATTGGCTGATCATCGTAAATCGTGAGTCGTGATTGGCTGACGAACGGCGGGCGGGGGAAATGTGGCGAGAGGAGCAGGGGAATTTCCCTAGCTCTGGTACTGATCGAGTTTGTGTTGTTTCAACTTCGTATACTATATTTATTTTTTATTCTTTTAGTCACCTCGTTATTTCC
>NC_051407.1:6117787-6118085 GCF_015228065.2 Penaeus monodon
CGTAAATGTGGTCATGAAATGAATATGTGCTTGTTGCTACGGGTAAAAGCACTGCTGTAAGCCGCTTGTACGTAAAAGGAATGAAAAATATATAGGAGAATAGCGTTTTCCAAATTACTTCCCCTGTAGGATGGCAACACCGTGCGTCACGAGCAGACGGGTCATCCATCATTTATTTTCCAGCGAGAAACCGAGGAAAACATCCCCCCCCCATAAAAAAAAAAAAAATTGAGTCTTCAATAATAACGATTACCCTTTTGTCTATGGTCGCCCCCCCCCCCCTTCTGGTTCTCTGATT
>NC_051407.1:6118386-6119014 GCF_015228065.2 Penaeus monodon
ACCGTCATTCACCCTTTTCCTTTTTCTGTTTCTCTTATCTCTTACTATCTCTTCCCTCTTTATCTTACTCTTTCCCATCCTCGTCCACCCTTTTTCTTTTTTTCTCACCCTCTTCATCCCTGTTTCCCTCCCCATCCCTCTTCCCTCTCCTTTGTTAAACTTTTTTCCCCTATTCCTTTCTCTATCTGTATCACTACTTTCTTTACGTCTCCATCTACCCCTCTCGCTTTCCCCTTCCCCTTATCCTCTCTCCACTTCCATCGTCCTTTACTCCCCTTTCCTATCCTTCTTCTTCCCCTCTTCACATCCTCTTCTATCTGTGTCTCCTTCACATCCTCTATCTCTTTTTTTCCACTTTCCTATCTCCCTTTCCTCTTTCTTGCTATCCTTCTGTCCCTCCTTCGTTCCCTCTTATTACTACTTCTTCCGCGTCTCTCCTTCTCACCTTCCGTTTCCCCTTCCCCTTCCCTATTCCCTCTCTTCCTCTCCCCCCCCCCCTCTCTCTCTCTGTTTAGCTATCATGTAAAGACAATGTTTCTAATCAACTAACCTAATTTATTCATTATTGTGAGTCACGAATCTTGTGTAATGTCTCGTGTTAGAACATATGTATGCACGCGAGTATATC
>NC_051407.1:6119927-6120265 GCF_015228065.2 Penaeus monodon
ACCAAAAGAAGCCGAAGACAAAAATAGAAAACGACAAATCCCTGTTCATTTTCATAATATTTTCCTCTCTATTACACACCCATTTACCCCCTGACTCCCTCTCCCTTCCATTACAATTTAAGGCAAATAGACCTACAGAAAACCATAAAGCTTCTCCATAAAATTCATCCCAGAGAAACGCCTTATTGCGTCCCCAAGGAGGTCTTATATAACGGGAGAAGTCTGTCCCCACATATTTGAAAAGTTTCTCATTTGCATACATAAGAACACAATTACTTTGGTGGGCCTAGACTCTCGGGCCTCTAGATTTGCGTTTAACGATTCTCGGCCTATCCCTG
>NC_051407.1:6120657-6120794 GCF_015228065.2 Penaeus monodon
TTTATACCCTTTCAGATTTAAATTCTCTGTCTCATCTGTTTGTGAAGTTTTGTTGATTTTCGATACAGGGCCGCCTGTAGATCTCCGAATATTGTTTACTCTTCGCCCGTTCCCTTTCCTTTTTGCTTTTACGCTCT
>NC_051407.1:6121479-6121697 GCF_015228065.2 Penaeus monodon
TATATGAAGATTTTGCCTTCAAGGGGATTGTAACTTCCAAGAACAAAAGCTTTCATGAGATCAAAATTTGTAAAATGAAAATAAAAGTTGGAGAGATTTATTTTCTTCCCTTTATTTTCATTTCAATTCAGTGTATTTGCCTCTAATGAAAAGATTGATGTGCAGATTTCCAAATCGAGGAACGAAATATAGAACAGAGAATGATAAAATATATGATA
>NC_051407.1:6122004-6122283 GCF_015228065.2 Penaeus monodon
ATCTTCTCACCCCCCACCACCACCAGGCAATATCTCGCTTTCAAAAATCATTGATTCTTTTTTTCTTTCTTTCCCTTTTCATATCATTGGCAGGAAATTTCCCAACCGATCCCAAGCCGTCAAGATGAGAAATTATGAATTGAAATGATGTTTGAGGCCACCCTATTGAAAAGCAGGGCTGGGTGTTGACATGTGAGAAATTTCTTCCACGCTCTCTCTATATCTATCGTCTGTTGTATCGAGGTTCATACAGGACTAGTTGATACAGTAGATAGATGT
>NC_051407.1:6123143-6123296 GCF_015228065.2 Penaeus monodon
CTGAGCATGACGTGTCCTCGGAGAGTAGTTGATGCATGATTGATGATCGGTCAGTGCCATGCCTTTCATGAGGGCACGATGAACCAACTCAATTTCTGGGGAAAATCTTAGGGAGAGAAAGTTACAAATCTGACTTTGAGTTCTTTTTAATTC
>NC_051407.1:6123958-6124059 GCF_015228065.2 Penaeus monodon
AAGCGATGCTGATTATTCAAATAACAAGGAGCGATTTATTAAAATTGCGGAGTTGTTATAAAATGAGGAAAGGAAGCAATAATCTAATGAAAATAGAAGAG
>NC_051407.1:6124355-6124455 GCF_015228065.2 Penaeus monodon
ATTACGTACACAAAGAGGAAACCTAAACAAATATAGAATATCTTCAGTTACCATGTATGATTTGCAAATAATATTATTTACCAATCATGATTTATAGCAA
>NC_051407.1:6124472-6124627 GCF_015228065.2 Penaeus monodon
AGTTAGGAGTCTGTTAAACATCGTAGTTATGCGGGTAAGAAATACTCAAATACAATAACACGTTGAAGAACAAAGGTAAATGAAATCATAAAGAACGTAGGTGCGGAATTCCCATGATAAAAGCAAAGGAAAATGTTCCTAATGATATTTTCATT
>NC_051407.1:6126348-6126873 GCF_015228065.2 Penaeus monodon
TTCCGATGAGCGAGGGATATTTCAACCCAGCTACCTCGCATACAAGAAAGGCTTTACGGTAGAATATCACGCAAGATCCTATTTATCCCTCGGCCTTATGAGCGTCACCTGTCACAGCACTTTTATGGCCCGAGCTACAGAGATCGGGAATATAGGCAGTTTTTTTTCTCTCTCTCTCTCTCTTCTTCTTCTATTTATTGCTCTTTTCTTTGGTCTTCTTCCATTTTGTTTTAAACTTCCTTCCTTCCTTCTCTTTCCCTTTCACTCTTTCCCCTCTCTACCATCTTCCTCTCTTCTCTTTGTCTCCTTTCTTCACTATTTCTCTCTCCCCTCTCTTACCTCCTCTCTTTTTCCCCTTCTCTCGCTCCACATATTCTTTCTCCTTTCTCTGTCATGTTTTCTCTTCTCCTTCCTTCTCTCTTCTCGCTATCTTTCTTCCCCTCTTTATACTCTTCTCCCATTCCCTCTTCTCTCTCTGCTCATATCTTCTTTTCCTTCTTCGCCAAGTTAATTCTCTCTTTCTTC
>NC_051407.1:6127198-6127285 GCF_015228065.2 Penaeus monodon
TTACGTGATTTACCAATGTGTTCTCAAAAAAGGTCCAATATAAGGGAGAAACGACCAGCTGATGAGCTTTATTGTATGTGTCTTGGA
>NC_051407.1:6127364-6127429 GCF_015228065.2 Penaeus monodon
ACATTTCTAAAATTATTTCTGGTTTGTTTCCTTATTTTTCTTACGCACGTGGTTGCATGTGTTTG
>NC_051407.1:6128170-6128241 GCF_015228065.2 Penaeus monodon
GCCTCAGGGAGAACAGCTTTTTCGGGTTTTGTTGCTCCTGAGTTGAACCTTTGTGTTGACCTTCTCTGAAA
>NC_051407.1:6129360-6129549 GCF_015228065.2 Penaeus monodon
CTAAATACAAGTGAGCACAATCCTCAATGAGTAAATGAAGATAAACGCAAACGAAAACATCAAGACTGAAGGAACAGACCCAGTGTAAGCGAAGTGGAGGATCGTCTGTTCATATGAGAGAATATAAACAAGAGTATGACAGGGGGTGGTGGCCTTTCTTTACGAGATTGGCCAATCCAGATATGAAAA
>NC_051407.1:6129889-6130089 GCF_015228065.2 Penaeus monodon
TTATGCCATCCTACACGTGTGTTAAATCGTCATCGACCTAAAGAAAACGGGGAGACACAGGGAACACTTAAGAAAAAAAAATCGATCAGTCATGAACTTGGGGCTCATGACTGCGACTTGCAAGGGCTCGTGACTCCTGCTACAGGCGGGGTAGGAGGCCAGTAGGATGGGGGGGGGGTAGGTAATTCTTTTTTATCAAA
>NC_051407.1:6132377-6132534 GCF_015228065.2 Penaeus monodon
AGATTATGCAAAAACATTAATATTATTCCGGCGAAAATGGCCTTGGCGAAGGAGTGACGAAGGAAGGCGATCGTGTAGATAATAAGGAATCCGTAATAACTCGATGAATAAGGAAACGAATGATAAAGGAAGAGGATATTCCTATAGGTTTCCCCCC
>NC_051407.1:6135635-6135753 GCF_015228065.2 Penaeus monodon
CCATTGGCGACTTCCGACATTTCCACCCCCCTTTCCTCTGCCCCCCTCCTCCCCAAGGAGCACTAGTTAACACCCGACGTTAACTGTTAAATGTGGCGGGATGAGACGGCAACGTAAT
>NC_051407.1:6136456-6137176 GCF_015228065.2 Penaeus monodon
GCAACAAAGGAATGTAATAACGAGGGAGAAGGGGATGAGGGGGGGGGGGTGAGAGTCGTGGAAACGTAAAGCTGGAGAAAAGGAGCGTTAAGGGAGGGGGGTAATGGGGAAGAGGGAGGGGGGTAATGGGGAAGGGGGAGGGGGCAAGGGAGGGGGGTAATGGGGAAGAGGGAGGGGGCAAGGGAGGGGGGTAATGGGGAGGAGGGAGGGGGCAAGGGAGGGGGGTAATGGGGAAGAGGGAGGGGGCAAGGGAGGGGGGTAATGGGGAGAGGGAGGGGGCAAGGGAGGGGGGTAATGGGGAGGAGGGAGGGGGCAAGGGAGGGGGGTAATGGGGGAGAGGGAGGGGGCAAGGGAGGGGGGTAATGGGGAAGAGGGAGGGGGCAAGGGAGGGGGGTAATGGGGAAGAGGGAGGGGGCAAGGGAGGGGGGTAATGGGGAAGAGGGAGGGGGCAAGGGAGGGAGGTAATGGGGAAGAGGGAGGGGTTATGGGGGGGGGGTCCAATATGTGTGTCTAAGCGATGTAAAAGCTAAGTAATGAAGCAATAACCCACCATAGGGCATTCGTAGGGTGACAGTAATAACAATAACGACAGGGAGAGGGGGAATTGAGGGAGGGGGGGAAAGGGAGGGGAAGGGAGAAGGACAGAAGATGGCGATGGTAGTGTGTGGTAGAAGGGAGCAAGGGGGGGAGCGGGGAGGGTGGTGGAGGGGGAAGGTGTGG
>NC_051407.1:6137712-6137897 GCF_015228065.2 Penaeus monodon
GGGGGGGGGGGGGGGGTTCTGGGAGTCATAAGAATGGCCATTGTTTCGCTGATTGTACACAGTAAATACGACTTGAAATAATCAAAGCAAAGTACAGCGAGAGTACACATAGCACATAGGTCGTACATATACGACCTCAGTGTTGTAACGCGTAACGACTGCGCCCATTTAATGAATAAACCAGA
>NC_051407.1:6138368-6138469 GCF_015228065.2 Penaeus monodon
AATAATCCTTAAGACATAATAATGTTTTCCTCCCTTTTCTGTGAGAAAAAAAGACACTTACGGAAGTTGTAATTAATGGATTGTAGTAGGAAAGATATGAC
>NC_051407.1:6139615-6139724 GCF_015228065.2 Penaeus monodon
CACGAGTCAATCAAGTCGCCTGTTATACTTAGTCATATATCAAGGCTTTTTAGCTCCCGAGACTTCAAACAGGACCTCCTGAAGCCTTGTCTGGGAACGTCTGTTTTTA
>NC_051407.1:6139755-6139843 GCF_015228065.2 Penaeus monodon
TCCATCTGATTTCATAGTAGTATTATGTTATAACAGTGGGAGGACTGATGATATATATATATTTTTTTTTACGTAGAGCGAAGGGAAA
>NC_051407.1:6139877-6140366 GCF_015228065.2 Penaeus monodon
TAGGATATACATTTGAGGAAAGTTTAGTTAGGTAATTAGCTAATGCGTAATATTTAACGTTTTTCGTATTCGTAATTTCCTTCACATACATACATTTTCGGTTATGTATATTGCTTGTATATCTAGGCTTTGGATACGAAAGGATATTTTATGCAAGCGATTTCATATTCTTAATTTCCTGAGAGATATTAAATAACTTTTAGTGCATTTTTTTCTGTTTATATTCTTCATAGCATTTTTAAAAAACAAGGATTAGTTATTATGGGCTTTCATCTTAATAATTCACAATGTTCTTTTTTATTTATGTATTTTTTAAATAGTATAATTCATGTTACTCCTTTTTTTTTATCGTATTTGTTCTATCATTAACCTCCTCAAAATAACTTCCGCAGATTAATTAACTTCCTCACACTAATTTCCTCATATTAACTTAACATCAGATTACCAAGAAGCCAAACCAGTTCCACAGATACTCCTGCATCGTATTTG
>NC_051407.1:6140942-6141131 GCF_015228065.2 Penaeus monodon
TCCTCCCTACTTATAACCTTAATATATTCCTTTGCAATATTTTTTCCTTAATCTTGCCCTTACCAATGTTGCCTATGGCTTACCCTTGCAATCTTGCGTTCCTCTCCCGTTGGGTTTCGCTTTAATTAAGGTTCAACGGAGAGGAAAATAATCATGTATTAAAGTTCTCGCGAGATCAAGCGTGTGTTC
>NC_051407.1:6141735-6141931 GCF_015228065.2 Penaeus monodon
TGCTTATAACCATGAGCCTATGTATAATCTGTAAAGCTTACTTCACTGTGCAGACGCCAACCATCCATCTTTTTTTTTTTTGCTATTCGTTTGATTTTCCCTTTCAATATCAAACTTTTATTCGCGAATTTGTTTCTGTATTTTTTAGCGTTTATGTTACTGGTTGAGTTAAACTGTTATGAATGGAGGCTTGCTC
>NC_051407.1:6141965-6142152 GCF_015228065.2 Penaeus monodon
TTTATTTGTTATTTTTACCTGCCACGAAGATTAATTTCGTATATGAATGGGTTCCTGTTGTAGCGCGTTCCATGAACACGTTTTAAATCGATCTCATTGAGACGGAAAAAACAAAAACAAAATATTTTCATATCGATCAGATTTCGAGTCAAAAGAGGTCCATTAGCTTTTGAATTTAATTTAGTGG
>NC_051407.1:6142927-6143098 GCF_015228065.2 Penaeus monodon
ATATGATCACAAAGTATATCAAAGAACAATTCAGAAGATCAAAACACATTTAATAACGAGAGGAAATACAGTGTCAGGATTATAATAGGTACACCAATATTTATCTACCATGCGATGCAATAATCCAATACGAAATCACACAGTTAGACGACTGTGTAATCAGTGAGATTG
>NC_051407.1:6145325-6146459 GCF_015228065.2 Penaeus monodon
AGCGAAGATGACGTGACAACAGACCTGAACTCCAGATAGAGCGAAAGAGATGACTGCTTCTCCCCTCGTGAGATGACGTCGACGCTCGGTTACAAACGACGTGTCATTAGCGAGAGAGAGGGGGAGGGGAGGGGGAGGGAATAAGGAAGGTAGCCTAAGGGAAGTGGGGTAAGGGAGGGGTAAGGGGCAAAGGGTAAGGCGGAGGGAGGTGGGGTAAGGGGGAGAGGGAAGGAGGGAGGGGAAGGAGGTGGAGATTCGGAGAGAGGTAGGTGGGGTAAGGGAGAGGGGAAGAGGAAGGGGAGGGAGATGGGGAAAAAGGGAGGGAGAAAGGTGGGGAAGGGGTTTGAGGGGAAACGGAGGGGGATTGGGTATGGGGAAAGTGAGGAGGATTGGGTATGGGGAAAGGGAGGGGGGTTGGGTATGGGGAAAGGGAAGGGGGATTGGGTATGGGGAAAGGGAGGGGGGTTGGGTATGGGGAAAGGGAGGGGGATTGGGTATGGGGAAAGGAAGGGAGATTGGGAGAATTGAATGAGTAAGAAGGAAGGGTGGAAGGGAAAGAGGAATGGGGAGGGTAGAGATAAGAGAGAAGGAGGTGGGGTAAGGGGTGGTGGGGCTAAGGGGGGTCGGTGGGGGTAAAGGAGGGGTTTAAAGAGAAAGGATACTGGAGAGAGGGGGGGGGGAGGAAAGTATTAAGGAGAAAGGAAAGGAGGTGGCAGGTAAGGGGGGGGGGTGAGATAGGGTAAGGGACACGCTGAAAGGAAATGATGAAACAGAGAGATAGGAGAGAGGGAGGGGTTCAAGGTGATGGGGAGGAGGGGGGGTAGGGAAAGGGAGGGTGAGGGGAGGGGAATTGGGATGGGGAGGCGAGAGATGAAAAGAACAGGTAGAGGGGAAAGGGAGGGATAGTAAAGGGGGGGGGTGAAATAGGGGAGGGGGAGGGAAGGAAAGGAGAGGAGAGGGGGAGAGGGGAGGAGAAGAGAGAATAGAGGGAGAGGGGAGAGTAGGGGAAGGGGGAAAGGTAGGGGAAGGGAGAGGGGAGGGGGAGGAACGAGAATGAGAGAATAGGATGGCCAGGAAGACGAATGAGGGGAGAGTAAGGAGAGGGAAGAAATGGAGGGGGTTGAAGGAAAGCAT
>NC_051407.1:6146575-6146654 GCF_015228065.2 Penaeus monodon
TCTGTGGGTCCGGGAGTGGGGGGTTGGGAGGAGGGGGTGACAAGACATTGTATTGGGAGACAACTATATTTTTCCTAAA
>NC_051407.1:6147897-6147984 GCF_015228065.2 Penaeus monodon
AGCTCCTCGTGCAATAAATCTTGCAATAAGACACGGCAGCAGAAATATTCTCTATGCTTTACAAGCTCCGTCGTGATGTTTGATATA
>NC_051407.1:6148323-6148465 GCF_015228065.2 Penaeus monodon
ACAAATCTTTGAGTGTGATTTCGTCAAGTCCACAACATTCTTTCATTTCTTTTGTGTAAATGTACACATATTTGAGCTGATATTTCTGTTTGTGAGTAAATGTAAAATCTGTTTACTTTGCGTGATATCATATTGTTTGCTG
>NC_051407.1:6148558-6148778 GCF_015228065.2 Penaeus monodon
GCTAGAGTGCACATGTGCGTGTCCTTGTAAGAATATTTTCCTTGTTGTTATTTTTTCCCAGATGTTGGCACCCCTTTCATGAGTTGCCGATAAGCCATTTTCACGTCAAATGGCAATAAAAATATAAAAAAATGAAACTAAAAAAGAAAGACATGTATGTTATTTGTCTGCCTTTTATCCCGTCTTTTCCTCTTCTTGCCTCTGTGGGTGGTCCTCGTGT
>NC_051407.1:6148878-6149198 GCF_015228065.2 Penaeus monodon
CCAGATCTGTTTTTGTTTACGCCTCTGTACCTTCGCTCAGGACAATCTGTGTCGGATCCACTGACGCTGACGGAACAGTTTGTCGAGATGCCTGATGACTTCATGAGTCTTTGTCTTTGAAACTGTCAACTTCTATCGTGCTTCTGTGTACTCGTCTTGGGTGTAACAGTTGACTTCTTTCATTGCGATAATGTCATTTTACACTTGTGATTGGTGGGAAACTTGTTTTCTCTGTGAGCATCTCATAAATCAGTCACATTTTGCGATTTGTAGGTATTCGTCATCGTATATGCTGCATGCAAGTACTTGGGCGTTTTGAT
>NC_051407.1:6149463-6149773 GCF_015228065.2 Penaeus monodon
CGGAAGGAGAAAGAAAGAGAGAAAGTGAAAAACTGATAGCCTGCTTCACGAACACGCTATCAATGCTTCACAAAAGACACAACGATGTCTATTTTATCCAAGAAGCTTCACAAGACTCACGTGGCACAGACCACCTGGCGCTCGAATATCGTGTAACGAGATTAAACGATTTTACGAGACCATAAAGCGCTGTAGCTATCTTTATATATATGTTAAAGAAAAAAAATAACATTAGTGGACCGCAAATGCAGTTAGAATGTATGATACATGCACGTAGACACACACACACAGGCACAGGTACAGGTACAGG
>NC_051407.1:6149830-6149919 GCF_015228065.2 Penaeus monodon
GCTAAATCTCACTCTATTACACGCAAACAATCTACGACACTTATTATAGATTAGAGATTAGAGATTAGAGAATGATTCCCATCATCATG
>NC_051407.1:6149942-6150009 GCF_015228065.2 Penaeus monodon
ATGAAATAAGAAACTTCACTTTTAACCGATAACGCGAGTGACATCGAACGTTTTTCACGTGGGATAC
>NC_051407.1:6150027-6150285 GCF_015228065.2 Penaeus monodon
TCAGACTGCACAACCTAAGATCAAAACACCATTTTTATTTCAAAGATAAAAAATGCATACAAACAGGCACACAGTTTTCTATTCACAAGGTTATACAATATAATTCCTACATAGCAGTAACATAATCGCCATGCAAATAGCACGGGTATCTATGCACCAATCGATCTGCTTTATGTAAACTGACCTTCAGATGTGGGAAATAATCCATTGAGTTCGATATGAAACGGAAGCCCTCGTGTGTTCGTTCCCAGTAACAGT
>NC_051407.1:6151078-6151204 GCF_015228065.2 Penaeus monodon
ACAGGCAACTACACAGATCCCGAGACACAGAAAAAGAAAGCAATAAAAATATATATCTATTGAGAGAAATCGACATCGAAACGAATAGCAGACCGAATAAAGCAGACGCATTAAACTCTGAAAAGA
>NC_051407.1:6151258-6151325 GCF_015228065.2 Penaeus monodon
CCGGCCGCGTTTTATCAACGCGAAGGATCGAAGGCGGGTGCATCCAATATGCAGACGGGGCGACCAC
>NC_051407.1:6152420-6152663 GCF_015228065.2 Penaeus monodon
ACCCTCTCGCTTCACTCTCTTCTTCTTCCTCTTCCTCTCAACTCCCCCCCTATCGCTAACGAATATTTTTTCATTATACTCTAGATTAATTGAACAGGAAGACTTTGCAGTAACTCCGTGTCCTTGATTACACGCGGCTTAGGAAGAAAGATATATGCAGAATCAGTTTACGATATTTAGGATGTAAATCAAGTTAGCAGACCCACTTTCCTGAATTAAGATGCTTAACTTAAGTCGAAATGG
>NC_051407.1:6153836-6153901 GCF_015228065.2 Penaeus monodon
TGCATGTAACGGTCTGGTGAACCTGCTACTTTGATTTCCTCCATAACTCATCTTGCGAGAGTGAA
>NC_051407.1:6154199-6154460 GCF_015228065.2 Penaeus monodon
AAGCAGCATCCCTTCTCACTTCGTCTTGAATCTTGGCAGACACGAATATACCAAGATCAGAGCTTAGTGGATGCTGATATATGATACTCTCTGTGCATAGCTTGTCTGCCAAGATTGCAAAGGTGAAGGAAGTACTGGTCCGATTCTAACGATATTAGTTTTAAAAAGAGATTTATATTGGTCTTCTTGCAATAAAGGACGTAATGCAACACTTTTGATGCATGGATAACAAACAAACAGATGGTATAGAGAGATTAACAG
>NC_051407.1:6155537-6155722 GCF_015228065.2 Penaeus monodon
GCCTGATTTAAGAGCCTTAGACAGTAAACACAACAACAACAAAGTTTATGAGGAGATAAAAGTTCCACTTTGCTTATTTATAGAAATTCTGTAATGTAACACTCCTGGGATGAAAATAGGAACAGGGAATAGGGAAAAACGTTAAGAATGGGGATGAACAGGAAAATTATATTCATATGTCTTGA
>NC_051407.1:6157281-6157459 GCF_015228065.2 Penaeus monodon
ATTCACTAATATAATAAGCCTGTCCGTGTCTGACGCGCCTGCCAATATTTCGAACTCAAGTTAAAGAAGCATTTCGATTTTACAATATTCTGAAAATAAAAATACCGGGATCTTGAACTTGATCCGTGCATGGCGTCATTCGCGAAAATAAACACGGAAGTAAAGGATATTTTTTCTA
>NC_051407.1:6157789-6157891 GCF_015228065.2 Penaeus monodon
TAAATAACCTTTAACGAATATAGGCCTAGATGGATGTATACGAGTCATTACACAAGTGCATCCATCACTTAATAATGACATCAAAAGGAGGCTCATTCGCTG
>NC_051407.1:6158070-6158158 GCF_015228065.2 Penaeus monodon
AACAACAAAAAATCAGTGTCAGTAACTTCCCTTGGCAAGAGAACATTACTTTATTACAGAGAAAATCTGTAATGTAAGACCTTCAACA
>NC_051407.1:6158208-6158302 GCF_015228065.2 Penaeus monodon
GAAATGGAACACACGAAATCAGATTTTTACAAATCATATCAGTGATTATGGTAGAACTATCTGTCTAGCCAACTTCACATATAATTTTTTGGTG
>NC_051407.1:6158538-6158789 GCF_015228065.2 Penaeus monodon
TTCCCCGTGCTACCAATCTTGTCCACAAATTCATCTCATTTAGATTTCCTGACGCTGGGAGGACCTCTCGGAAGACCAATAGAATGCCGTACATTAACGAGAGGTTCACCAAGTACTCAGAGTGGACGGCTGTTTCAAAGGGCCTGGGCTACTCGCTGCCTATCAAAGGCTGCAATCGTGGAGAGAGAATCGGGTGGAGAGAATCAGGGGCCTCATTTACCCCTGCGTTGATGAATCTTATTCGGGGGCGC
>NC_051407.1:6158811-6158916 GCF_015228065.2 Penaeus monodon
TTTTGTGAATGGGCTCTCGGTTCATTCATAATGATGGATGAAGGAGAGTTGAGGGTGGTAAAGAAGGGGATTTATTGGGGATTACTCATTTGATGTGTTGTTCAG
>NC_051407.1:6159131-6159348 GCF_015228065.2 Penaeus monodon
ATGCGTTCTTCACATATGTTTGTCTGCGAGTGTGTATAACTGCATGCGTTTGCTTTTTCACCTCAGTATGCGTGAGTATGCTCGAGTGCCTGTAGAAATATGTGCCTTATCAACTTTTCATTGCCCTTACGTCCACAACAAGATTGATATTAATAAATAAAAGAAAACCGACAAATCAGCCTGCAACATGTGTAAGAATAGTTAAGGAAATGTAAGT
>NC_051407.1:6159464-6159666 GCF_015228065.2 Penaeus monodon
TCCGACCAATCACAACCTGCAACACACCTCTATCTCTTGGAATCTTAGGGTCTAGTATTCTTGCCTAATCACCTAAACTGAAGTGATCATCCGTGCTCTTCCGACCTGAGATCATGTCATTGTTAAAGCCTGAACAATGAAGATCAAGATGACCCTCTCCACGTCTCGTCTCGTTTCGCGGGGTTAAATTAGGTTGAGGATT
>NC_051407.1:6159714-6159821 GCF_015228065.2 Penaeus monodon
GAGGCAGAATTAGGTCTGTAATTCAAAATATGGAATCGTCATTAGTAGAAAAGATATGTAGGAAGCGAGGTGGAGAATATGCAGCAAAGTGTGCCTTTATATATGTG
>NC_051407.1:6160372-6160533 GCF_015228065.2 Penaeus monodon
CGTGATGACAACAAAAAACAAGTCTACCGGAAAAGGAAAAACAAAAGGTTAAGTTAAAGGCAACTGGTATATAGTTAAGAAGAAGGAAGTAGAAAATAAAAAAGAAAAAAATAAGTCTATACAAATAGCATATCAAAAAGAAATCCCACACAGAAAATAAC
>NC_051407.1:6160633-6160946 GCF_015228065.2 Penaeus monodon
CATGTATATTATCAATACGAAAGAAAAATGACATCAGGCAAATTGACCAAAAAAAAGTTTTGAGCATAAAAACGGATATAGTTCAAAGGAAGAGAAAGTTGTGCAAGGTCAAAGGAAGACTTGCGTAAGAGAGGTGAGTTTCCCCTCTTCCTCCCTCGCCCCTCCCCACCTTTCCCCTCTTCCACTCCCCCGCCCCCCCTTTGCCGTCAGCCCTGCGTGTCTCGAAGATGGTGTTATCGACAGCTTCCCCGTTTACCGAGAGTGGACTACTTTCTTAGACCATAAGTGTGGGTATCATCTCTTGTATAGGAAA
>NC_051407.1:6161415-6161915 GCF_015228065.2 Penaeus monodon
TGATCCTTCAGACATTTATAGATGCAAATGGACTTATTTACTTCTTTATGTTAGGTTCCGTATGTGCTTGAAGTAGTGTCAATCTCGTATATTTCTTGCCAGTTTATTTTTTGCAGAACAAGAACTATACTTTCATCTTTTTCTCCCTCCTATATTTAAAGTAAAATGCATCTTTAACTGTTATCTGTCACATTCCTGATTCCAGACACAGTCAAAAGTGGCGTGTCAACTCGTAAAGTTTGCTTATATGACATTCATATACTGTAGAAACACCTATCTACCCCATCCCAGATTACAGACACAGTCAAACATGGCGTGCCGACCCGTAGAGTTCCCTCCACACTCCCAACGAAATTTCTACCTATGTGAGAGGACGCGAAACAAAGCAAGCTCTAGTTTGATTACAGAGTCTGACTGATTTGATTATCGGTCACCTTTCGTAGTCTCTGAGGAATCCGCCTTCTACAATGATGTCGTGTCTGAAATGTCTCCAGAGCAAG
>NC_051407.1:6162164-6162305 GCF_015228065.2 Penaeus monodon
ACGAAATCAAGTATTAAACAGAATCACATCTCTCATTCACCCAATAACAGTCGCGTGCTGCCCTTCTTCCACGCAGCATACCAATGGTTAAAAGGGGTACTATCTTGAGATGAAAGACAGAGAGGGATAGAAAGATCGATG
>NC_051407.1:6162358-6162454 GCF_015228065.2 Penaeus monodon
GATTATCTTGAGGACGATCGTGAGGATAAGACATGTGATCGCGAGGAGAATGGTGGTGATGGAGATTCTGTTAAGGAATCGTAACATGCGTTTATG
>NC_051407.1:6163819-6163984 GCF_015228065.2 Penaeus monodon
CTGCACAGCAAGTACATGAATATACCATTTAGAATGCAATTCAGTGCATAATATTTCCCGACTATGTGTATTTAATTTGAAGCTGATTTAATCTGTTGTTGAACGTTTATTTTTCATTATTGCCTTTATACTTTTATTGTATTTGAATGATGCATATGTGTGTGG
>NC_051407.1:6164479-6164689 GCF_015228065.2 Penaeus monodon
TTTTTCATTTATATCAAAAACCCGTAAAACCCTTGTTATATAATAAATGGATAAGCATGAATATGTCATATTTAGCACATATAAAGATTTAATTGTTCATCGATCGGAAAAAAAATCGTCATTCTTCTGCATCTGTCTTCTTTATACTCGAATCTTTCTGCTAATATTTCCCCTCAGTTCAGGTAAAAGTTATTTAATGTACAAGTTTGT
>NC_051407.1:6165444-6165665 GCF_015228065.2 Penaeus monodon
CTGTCATATTTAGATATACTGTTCAGTCCAATTAAACGAATTAAAAGGCAGCATGTTTTGTCGTATCTTATGAGAGCAATTCATATTTTACAAGGCGGAATTATACTGACATCGCGACAGACATTAAAGAGTAATCAGCAAAATGTTAAACACCTTATTTCTTTTGTAAAAGATTGGAGGAAGCTTAAATGACAACAGACTCGTATTATGTGTTGATATGC
>NC_051407.1:6166072-6166220 GCF_015228065.2 Penaeus monodon
ATAATATTGTTATCATAGATGTGCCAATTGCTAAACCACATTCAGTGCGAATGCAATAGATAACGAAACGGGGCTTAAGTGCAAATAAGAATTCTAACGTAAAATATAAAAATAAACACAATGATTGAAAGTGAATGGGATACAAACT
>NC_051407.1:6166550-6166802 GCF_015228065.2 Penaeus monodon
CCTACTATGCAACACAATTTTTCAACACATTACGAAGTACAAACAGGAAAATAATTAGTTTTAAACTCTCCCCTTCACTCTTTGAACCCGTAACAAATGAAAGTCGTAAAGAGAAGTGAATAGGCACTTTTTTAATGCACTCGAAAGCAAAGTGAAACAGATGAGGCTCAGTGAAACTTCTCATTAAAAAAAAGAAAGTCTACTAGGTGTTTGGAATTATTCTTAATGTTTTATGATCGTCTGTTCATCCAT
>NC_051407.1:6167138-6167224 GCF_015228065.2 Penaeus monodon
CAGCATCAACAAACGATCAAGCAATTTAGAATAATTCCAAACCTCTTTTTTATGAGAAACTTCACTAACTCCATCTATTCACTTTG
>NC_051407.1:6168070-6168229 GCF_015228065.2 Penaeus monodon
GCTTTTCTTGTCTTTGTTGCTTCTGCTGTTCCACTGCATCGTACTGATTTAGTATGCAATTATAATGAATAATTATTTATAGTATTGATTTTCTCATCCTCTTCAATTAATTATCGTCATTATCGTTTCATCATTTTCTCAATATCCTTGTTATCGGCG
>NC_051407.1:6168276-6168383 GCF_015228065.2 Penaeus monodon
ATTGGCATCCATATCATAGCTATTTTTTCTTAATTTCTCTCTTTATCAAGTTTGCTTCATTTTCTTCTTTTTTCTTCATTTCTTTCATATTTTTATCATCATCATCA
>NC_051407.1:6168565-6168705 GCF_015228065.2 Penaeus monodon
CCTCCATTTATCAGCAATCAGCCCTTGGAGCACCATCCGTCTCCTCTCCTTTTCTTATGCATAGTTTTCGGGAAAAAACTTTGTCTGTAATAAATTGTTTTCTATTTTTTGCGTTCTTTTGTTCTTTGTTTGTGGCTTTC
>NC_051407.1:6169161-6169290 GCF_015228065.2 Penaeus monodon
CACCATAACAATGTTGTTTCATCGATCTACATTACAGAGAGAAGGCAATAAGTCATCTCCATAAGTCATGAATTTTCATCTTTCATACAAAGTCATTTGTCAACAAAGGCGCTCTCGCTGTAGCCTACG
>NC_051407.1:6169856-6169953 GCF_015228065.2 Penaeus monodon
TGGAAACCTCCCCACCGCTGTCCCTCTCCAAGAAACCTTTCCCCTCGAGGCTTCCCTCATCTCTGCAGGTAAGATTCCACGAGACTCCTTAATTAAA
>NC_051407.1:6171043-6171142 GCF_015228065.2 Penaeus monodon
ACATGCTGGTCATAGCATTGTTATTATGAACGATATAGTAGTTACAGAACAGTAATATCACAAGAACATCATTATCAGTAGATTAACAGCATTAGTAGA
>NC_051407.1:6171935-6172123 GCF_015228065.2 Penaeus monodon
ATAAATATGGCAAAGGTACGATCGACCCGCCACGTGTTTACATCCGGGGCTCTCAGAAACGTCCGAATCCGCGGAAATGACTAGGGAGACACGCTTCCTGGACCCGAATCCGAACACAATCCCAAATGTTCGGGATAAGGATCGGGATCGACAAGGAATATGGTCGGGAGAAAAGACAAAATAATATG
>NC_051407.1:6172245-6172319 GCF_015228065.2 Penaeus monodon
ATCACTTTTCTGACCATCGAGAAATTTATATCATTGTTGCAAATTTCTTCTCTCTTGATGACTGTGGTTCTATA
>NC_051407.1:6172626-6173404 GCF_015228065.2 Penaeus monodon
ACATCTGCTGAGGGTAAGTGTGAAATGTTAATCTTAGTTAAGTTAATCATACCTGTAGTTAATAGTAAGAAAGTATTCTCGTTTTCATGCTTATTCGCCGTCCCTGGTCACTAGTACTTGGGGGTAAAAATACGAGGTCAAGGCTACCAGACCCTCTATATCACGGTACACTGAGGACTCCACGCTGAAGACCACCACTCCACTCTCTTACCTTCCCGCTTTGATCATTGCAAGGATCTCCGTGTTGCGAGGGACGTGGGTGCAACTTGGGTACGGCAGACTACCTGACCTGGCTCGGCGTTCACGAAGGGTCAGGGAATTCCCTTTGACAAAGTTAAGAACTCTTTTGCAAACTGGATTGTCGTAGACTTTGTCCGTGACTCGGTATGTTTTGTCTAAGAGTCGTACTGCTGTCATGCTTCTAAGTACTGTATCGTAAGACATTATGATGCACCTAACTAATTATTCAATGTTTTAAAAAGAGATGAACAAGACACCCCAGTTTTCCTTATCATTGCCGTTTCAGAATTATATACCAACGTAGGTAATATCACCCTAATGCTGTCCACGTTACTTGAGAAACGTTTCAAGCCGCTGATCAAAACGATCATAAACTTTCGTAAAGAATCAGACACAAAATTGTGAAGAAAAAAAAACGTCTTTTTCTGTCATAAATAAATATCATGGACTATGACTTTTCATGAATACCGCCCCAGGTCAGTTGGAATTACAACTGTTGATTATGAACAGTGGTTAGGATGACCCTCCGAGGCCTTTA
>NC_051407.1:6174093-6174279 GCF_015228065.2 Penaeus monodon
AATGAAAACCCGCTAGCAGGATTGCAACAACAATCGTTTTAATATATATAAATGATTATTGCACTTACTGCGTCAACAGGCTAATTAAAGCAGCCAGCACTCTTCCCTTTATGAACAGTGAGGTGAAGGAATTGCAATGTAATTAACTTTATTCCACTGGGGGTAGGGGGGAGGGGATCCCCTTGG
>NC_051407.1:6174619-6174734 GCF_015228065.2 Penaeus monodon
CTTCTTTATCCTTCCTTCTCTCTTCTTTATTCCCTCTTTCGCATCCTCCCTAAAAGCTTTCCGACTGCTATCTATCTATTACAAAATGATAGATAGATAAAATAAGTTGAACAAA
>NC_051407.1:6175709-6175981 GCF_015228065.2 Penaeus monodon
ACCCAAGCATCCCCCTCGCCAGCCCTAATTATCAACACTCCATCCCCCAAAGTATAACAACTAGTCCAACAGGTAATCAACGAACGCTGCTTTTCCTCGAGTTTATAATCAAGGTAAGTACTTGAACTCCTTCTACTATAATGAATAACCTCCGAGAGAACCCCCCCCCCCCCCCCGAGTAGGAGGCAGGAGGAAAGTAGTTATAATGTTATGAAAGAGTTCGGTCGTTAATATCAGATTGGATTGCGTCATCGTGTGCATTAATCCTTCAC
>NC_051407.1:6176955-6177511 GCF_015228065.2 Penaeus monodon
ATTACGAGCTCGTGCCAAAACCCAAAGATTTACGCAATCTCTGGATAGAATTTTGTTCCCCGAATACCAGCGCTCGCCAACCGGAAAACAGATTGCGAGAGAGGAAACCCCCCATCTCGCGGCGAAGGGGGTGGGGTAAGGGGAAGGGAGGGGAGGGGAAGAGGGGACGGGAGGGGGAAGGGGAAGAGGGGAGGGGAGGGGAAGAGGGGACGGGAGGGGGAAGGGGAAGAGGGGAGGGGAAGAGGGGAGGGGAGGTGGAAAGGGAAGAGGGGAGGGGAGGGGAAGAGGGGACGGGAGGGGTAAGGATTTGGGAAAGAGGAAGGGGAAGAAGGGAAGGGAGGGGAATGGGGAAGAGAGGAGGGGAGGGGAAAGGGGAATGGGGGAGGTGAGGGGAAAGGGAAGAGGCGAGGGGAGGGGAAGGGGAAGGATTAGGGAAAGGGGTAGGGAAAGGGAAATGGGGGAGGGTAGGGTAGGGTGGAGGATGAGTCGGGGTAGGCGAGGAGGGGGGTGGGGGGGTTCAAGGTCCTGCAGTACCTATTTGTAACACTTGTTCCTC
>NC_051407.1:6177660-6177883 GCF_015228065.2 Penaeus monodon
TCTGAGCTTCCATTCAATTTTTCCTCTAGTCTATGGCCTCTGTGTGTCCGTCGGAACATCTATCAGTCTCCATTATAAACAACGAACAAGGAGGTACAACAGATTTAAGTGTTTTTACATTCGCCTCTCCCCCCCCCACCCCCTCGCAGCCTCCCTCACCCTCTCATCTTTCTAAACAATATCATTTTTTATTCCTCAGCTACATTCCTCGTTTTCTGTACTG
>NC_051407.1:6178276-6178416 GCF_015228065.2 Penaeus monodon
CTTTTTTGAGCTATCATCCTCATGTTGTTCAAGGGGACGATCTGGTCCACCGGAGTTCATTAGCTTAATAAAACCTTCCGTTAGCGAGAGGGGAGAAGCTTTTCCCTCCGACGGCGTGGAGAGATTCGACACACACACAC
>NC_051407.1:6178476-6178786 GCF_015228065.2 Penaeus monodon
CAGATAGAGGTTACTTCCATCCACAGCAAAGGGGCAGGTTCATCGCTCGTCATCGCTTCCGGAGAGAGAGAACACGGGGAATGAGGAAAGTCATCACCGTACGATGAGGGGGAAAACGTCTCTCTAGCTTTCTTTAAGAGGGCGTAACATAGAGGAAAGTATCCATCTTCCCTGCGGTTAAGAAACAGTGAAGGGTGCAATGATCACCGCCATCATCAGCATGTCATCATTCTCAAGGAAAGAATAACATCATCATCAATTTCATCATAAAAAGGAGGTTTTTATCATCAGGGGAAAGAATGAACTCATT
>NC_051407.1:6179211-6179307 GCF_015228065.2 Penaeus monodon
GCGACTGTGCCTGTTCGCATGCATGAGTTTTTGTGTCTCTGTGCCTTTAACTGCTTGTATTCTTGTTTACATACTTTGGGAGCCATAAAAATGTAT
>NC_051407.1:6179950-6180080 GCF_015228065.2 Penaeus monodon
AAGCCATGAAACGTGGAGCATCTCTAACAAAAGTGTGTTTCCCTTAACAAAGCCACGGAGTATCAGTACCGCCAGACGATGTTCAGCCTCTAATTGGGACAGCTGATATCTTTGTTTACTGCAATTCTCT
>NC_051407.1:6180938-6181411 GCF_015228065.2 Penaeus monodon
GTAGAAGAAGGAGGAAGAGGAAGAAGTATAGAAGAAAGATGAAGAAGGGGGAAGAAGATGAGAAAGAGGAAAATGAAGAGGGAGAAGAAGACGAGGAGGAGAAGGGAGAGGAAAAGGAGGAGGGAGAAGAAGAGGGGAAGTGAGAGGAAAAGCAGGAGGGAGAAAAAAAGGAGGGAGAGAAAGACGAGGAAAGAGAAAAAAAAGAGAAGAGAAGAGAAGAAGAGGAGAGAGAAGAAGAAGAGGAGAGAGAGGAAGAAGAGGAGGAGAGAGAAAGAAGAGGAGAGAGAGGAAGAAGAAGAGAGAGAGGAAGAAGAGGAGAGAGAGGAAGAAGAAGAGAGAGAGGAAGAAGAGGAGAGAGAGGAAGAAGAGGAGAGAGAGAAAATCCGCATCACACGGAGCCCCCCCCCCCTCAAAAAAGGAATACTTAGAGGGAGAGACAATAACTTTTCTTAATTCAGTATTTCCGCGTCCGT
>NC_051407.1:6181928-6182970 GCF_015228065.2 Penaeus monodon
ATTACCTGTCACGGCTTCAACGACACCCCCCTCCCCCCTTCCCCTTCAATCCCCCTCCCCTCTCCCCCTCCCCCCTTCCCCTCCACCCCCCTCCACCTCTCCCCCTCCCTCCCTCTTTCCCCTCCCCCTCCACCTCTCCCAGGGGAGGGGGAGGGGAAGAGGGAGAGGAGGGGAAGGGAAGAGGAAGGGAAGAGGAAGGGAAGAGGAAGGGAAGAGGGAGGGAAGGGGATTGGGAAGAGGAAGGCAAGAGGGAGGGAAGAGGAAGGGAAGAGGGAGGCAAGAGGGAGGGGAGGAGGGAGGGAAGAGTGAGGGGAGGAGGGAGGGAAGAGTGAGGGGAGGAGGGAGGGAAGAGGGAGTGGAGGAGGGAGTTGAAAGAATAATGGAGGGAGAGAGAGGGGGGGGAAGGTAAAGACAATTTTTGGATCATAAAAGACAATTAGAGAGAACGGGAATTCTCTGTTTTTTATTTGCAAAATGGCCGACCGTCGTTATTATTTTGGGGCCGTTCTGACCTCCCCTCCTCCCCCCTCCCCCCCTCTCTCCTCCTCTCCCATCTCCTCCTCTTCTCCTTTCGTCTCTTATTCTCCCCTTATCCTCCCCCTCCCCCCATCCTCATACCCCTTACCCTTACCCTTAGCCTTACCCTCTCTTTCCCCTCATACTACGCTCCCCTTACCCCTCTGCCATCACTCTCCGAAGCCGTTTGCCTCTTACCTCCCCTCCCCCCCCCATCCCTTCACTCCCCTTCTTTAAGTCCCTTACCCTTATCCCTCCCCTACCCTTTCATCTCTCTCTTCTACCCTTATCCGCCACCTTCCCTCTCTCTCCTACTTTACACCCCCTTCCCTCTCTCTCCTTCTCTCCCTCCCCTCTTCCCTCTCTCTCCTCCCCCCCTTCCCTCTCCTTTTCTCCCCCTCCTCTTCCCTCTCTCTCCTTCTCTCCTTCCCCCCCTCCTTCCCTCTCTCTTCTCCTCCCCTTTCCATCTCTCTCCTACCCTCCCCTTCCCCTCTCCCCCCCTCCCTCGACCTTCTACCTTACTCTC
>NC_051407.1:6183612-6184192 GCF_015228065.2 Penaeus monodon
GGGAGAGGGGGGGGGGGACTTTTGTGTATGGGGTGAGAGGGGATAATAGAATGAAGAAGAGAGAAAAGGAAGGGAATAAGAGAGACGCAGACATTCCCTGCGGAAAATGGCGTCGCCGGTAATATATGCTGGCATCTTTGTGGCAACGTCTCCATCCTTTTCACTATTATTTTCATTCTTTCTCTTTCCTCCACTATTTCGTTATTCTTTTTCTTCCTTATTCCCCTTTCTTCTTTTCGCTGGCTAACTTCGGCGTGGAAAGAGCGGTTTTACAAAAAAAAAAATTCGGATTAGACATGAGAGAAATGTGATATGTTAAATGTGATATGTTAATGATACGGTGTTAATTATCATGATATAAAACGTAATGAAAGAGATAAATGGTATTATGAGGATAGATATAATGAACAAAATATGATATTGACCAAGTAATAACAATAATGAAGAAATAATAGTGCATGCATGCAAAGCAAACTTTCAACCATTTGCACGCAAAAACATCCATACAAATATTAAGGACACACCCAACCAAACAGATAACGCACGGATGATTAAATAAAAATGATACACCAATAAAAGT
>NC_051407.1:6184451-6184548 GCF_015228065.2 Penaeus monodon
GCGCGTGCTCCATACACGCACCAACGCACAAGAGTATTGCCATCCATCACGCTCCACCTGGTCTCACATGGTCAACAACAAAGTCATTTATATCTTT
>NC_051407.1:6185408-6185513 GCF_015228065.2 Penaeus monodon
CAGAAACGTTCATTGATGTTGACTGCAACTTTCTGCAATTTCTTGGCATACATTCACTGTCTTTAAGAGAAGGATATCATAACTAAATAAATTTGATTCACACAT
>NC_051407.1:6185974-6186322 GCF_015228065.2 Penaeus monodon
CACACAAACACACTTTGCAGAGATCGAAACTCTTTCACTTCTACCAAATCCACGCGTCGATCTGCAGTGATGCCAACTTCGTGTGCAACGTTTGTGTAGTTTCATTACTAAAACAAGCTACATTTCTTTTTCTTTTTAATCATTTTTTTTATAGAAAAAAGACAGGGAGGCTGAGGGGATGGGGGTGGCTAGTGCCTGAGAAAAGTCATACAAAGATAATTTGTGGATTTGGGCTAAATGTTTTGCTGTTTGATTGAGTTTCGATCTGCTACATAATTGATCGCTGTTGGTTGGTATCATTAGTGTTTTTAATAGTTATATTGCCACTGGAACGACTATTGTTGTCGT
>NC_051407.1:6186688-6186923 GCF_015228065.2 Penaeus monodon
ATCTTTCCCTCGGCGTCTCACACAGGAATTCCAAGCCTTGTCAATGTAAACAAGAAGATACACTGGAGTGGAGTGTGCAGTGTCTGTCTCGTTCGGATACATTGTTTACCTTACGCGAACGATATTTGCAAAGATCATCTGCTTTTGGTAATGCCACGATGAGCTACGATGAACGGCGTGTGGGTACGAGAACGAGTGGACGAGCAGGGAGATGGATTCTGTTTTTTTTTTACTT
>NC_051407.1:6187608-6187871 GCF_015228065.2 Penaeus monodon
CCAGTTTTTTTTCTCCCTCTTCTCTCTCTCCCTAAGGTTAGGATGGGGAGACAAAATAGCCAGTTACACTGTACCGAATAATATTACTACAGTAGAAAGGTAATTTTTTTTTAATCAGGATTCTTACTCTATTCTGTCGCATTTCTATTTGATTTTGATATTTGCTTTGTGTGGTAAGAATGAAATAATTTTACTAGGAGACTCCCATCTAATGTGTGTGTGGTCTTAATATTGTTAACCTGCTTCCCTATGCGTGTGTGTGC
>NC_051407.1:6188211-6188550 GCF_015228065.2 Penaeus monodon
TACCGTAAAGCACACCACGGTCACAGGATCCCGCGTCACCCCCTGACGGAATTACACCCGTTCCCCTGCGTTGTGTTTTGAGTTTACTTCCAGGTCGTGCATGAGCGAAGTCTTTCTAAGTAAAAAAAACCCCACAACACAGGAAAAAATTGCATGCTGGGGGAGAGGGCCAAAGCGCTCGTGTCATGCACATTTTTTCCGTGATGTTGGGATCCATGACGATCATTTCGAAATAATTAAAAAATAACTCGATTCTGTGACCCGAATGAAAAGACCCTGTGGGATATCGTTGGGGAAAGAGAGAGAACGGCAATAAAATATTTTCATGGTGGGACTTGA
>NC_051407.1:6188579-6188736 GCF_015228065.2 Penaeus monodon
GAGTAAGTGACGTTACTTAAATGTCTTGATATTCACAATTTCACAATCATTTTTTTTCCCTGGTGTGTTATTTGGTTATTCTATCTAACCTTTAATAATAGTCTTTTGCATATCTTTCGCTGTGTTTGAGAATAAAGGTATGTATATACTTATCTAG
>NC_051407.1:6188976-6189171 GCF_015228065.2 Penaeus monodon
GGGGATTGTGTTATGGTTTTGGGTTGGTGGGGTTGTATGTTCCATATTTACATGTCCCCGAAGTGGGCAAAACTTGCAAAACTAGGACACATCGTCACAGACGCTCCACCCCAAATCTAGAGAGAGCATAATCCATATATGAGGATGCAACTGAAAGTTTCCTTAAGAATGCTTATTAAGACAGAAAAAAAAAAG
>NC_051407.1:6189630-6189912 GCF_015228065.2 Penaeus monodon
GCAATAAAAAAAAAGTCTATGAAAATACTCTACAGTAACGAGCCATGGATATAACAGCATCTAGGGACCCCCCCCCCTCCTTCTTTTCCCTCTCCCTTATCTCCTTTTCTCAACATTTTACTCTTGCCTGACTTCCCCTTCTTTTACCTGGGGGCTGATCTTTTTTTACAACCCCCCAATTTCTAGTACCTGTAATCTGTAGGGCCATAACGCATCTGTTCATTCTGATTCCATGTTTACAAGGGAAATTATTGCCCATTCTATATTTCATCTGTTTTCGTT
>NC_051407.1:6190007-6190084 GCF_015228065.2 Penaeus monodon
TCCCCCCCCCCCTTCTCCCCTTTCTCCCTCCTTTTCCTTGTTTTTTTCCTTCTTTTCTCCCCCTTTCCCGCTTCCTT
>NC_051407.1:6191119-6191192 GCF_015228065.2 Penaeus monodon
GGGCCCCCCCCCCCCCCTTTTTTTCTCCCCCCCCTTTTCTTTATCCTCTCTCTCTCTCTTTTCCCTTTTCCCC
>NC_051407.1:6191274-6191929 GCF_015228065.2 Penaeus monodon
AAATGGTGAGGATCCGAGGGGGCTTGGGTAGAAAACGAATCCATTCGCAGGGGGTTGCCCAGTTTAGATCGAGCTATGGGGACGGTTTGATTGGTTCCCCCGGAGTAGAGGGGGAAAGGGGGACCTTTAGTTTCCCCTTTCCTTAAACCATTTCCCAAGAGAGAAAGAAAAAGGAAAAAAAAAAAGGGAAAAGGGAAAGAAAAAAGGGAAAAAAAAGGAAAAAAGGAAAGAAAAAAAAGGGAAAAAGGAGAACATAGAAGGGAAGGGAAGGAAAAAAAAGGAGAAAAAAATTAAATAAATGAAAAAAGGGGGGAAAAGGAAAAAGAAAAAAATTTCAAAAAACCCCCAAAAAAAAAGTTCAGACCCAAAAAAAAACCTTGAAAAACCAAAAATTGAATTTTCCTTGCCCCTTGAAAAAGGGGGTGGGGGAAAAAAAAAAATTTAATGGGGTTTTTCCTCCTTTCTTTCCTTTTTCCTTTCCCTTTTTTCCCTTTTCCCCCTTCTTCCCCTTTTTTCCCCTTTCCCCTTCTTCCCCCTTTTTCTCCCCTCCCCTTTTTTCCCCCCCTTTTTCCCCTTTTTTTCCCTCCTTTTTTCCCCCCCTTTTTTCCCCTTCCTTTTTCTCTCCTTTCTCTCCCCCCTCTTTCTCCTCTTCCTT
>NC_051407.1:6192093-6192217 GCF_015228065.2 Penaeus monodon
AACCTCCTTGCTCCCATAATCTTAAAAAAAAGAAGAAAACGAAAAAAAATATCGAGAAAAGTAAGGAAAGTCAAGACATCAGTTTCTCATCAGCGTTTCTTAAGCAGCGACAAGAAGAGAAGTG
>NC_051407.1:6194768-6195403 GCF_015228065.2 Penaeus monodon
CAGCACTGCACTGATAGATTCAGAAGATACGATATGCATCTGCCTATGTACAGAGGCATAAATGTACAAAAAATATCTTCACGCATAACAAACGACGCTGTAACAAGACAAATGGTAAACATGTTATATTATTATTACCCCTCTGACCTTATCACAGATTAGCGGCTTCCGCGCTTAAAGGTCAAATAAGATGACCCATAGGATAATAGCGAAACAAAAAGAAATATCAACAACGTCTCATTGTTTTCAAAAGGGAAAAAAAGAATTAAGTCCCACCATGAAAATATTTTATGCTCGTTCTCTCTCTCTCTTCCCTCAACGATAATCCACCGGGAATCTTTTCACTTCAGGGTCACAGAATCGAGTCTATTTTTTAATTATTTCGAAACTGTATCGTCATGGACTCCCAACATTCACGAACAATGTGCATGACACGAGCGCTTGGCCATCTCGCCCAGCATTCACATTTTCTCCTGTGTTGTGGTCGTTTCATACTTAGAAAGACTTCGCTTATGCACGACCTGGAAGTAAACTCAAAACACAACGCAGGGGAACGGGTGTAATTCCGTCAGGGGGTGACGCGGGATCCTGTGAACGTGATAGTATTTAAATGTCATTATGCTCGATTCCTTATA
>NC_051407.1:6195539-6195840 GCF_015228065.2 Penaeus monodon
TATGGCAATATTCAACAATGCCGCTGCCAATCAAAGATTTTACAAAACGTTGCACTTCTTTAGTTATTTTCTTTATTATCCACTGTATCAAAACATTTAAATATAGTATTGATTTATGGGATATTTACTGAATACATGATTTCATTATAAATGTGATATTCTGCAGTCCCTAGTCGGAATGCCTGTGGCCGTGGAAGCTTCTGCAAGGGGTACAATAGCTTGTCTTCCTGAAATTTTGCGTGGGTGTCAAAATGATGCCTTTGGTTCAGTATTAAAACCGCTTTTTAAAGATTTTTATTCG
>NC_051407.1:6195961-6196048 GCF_015228065.2 Penaeus monodon
TAGTATTCGCATAACCGTGAGGTAAATACAAGAATGAATTGAGAAGAAATAATAGATCCCTACAGACGGAGATTTTTAAGAATGCTA
>NC_051407.1:6196084-6196262 GCF_015228065.2 Penaeus monodon
TCTGAGTATTTACGTGTCTCTCGTGACATCAGAGCAATGGCATGGACGAGGTCACGATATTTCATTGTAAAAAGTTCGAACTCTGTATCGTCTGCGATATGATCTTTAATATACAGACATATATAATGCCTGTTTGTGTGTATTATCTTTCCTGTTAGAAAGAAAAGGTACAGTGAGA
>NC_051407.1:6196312-6196583 GCF_015228065.2 Penaeus monodon
AACTCGACCATTATAACGCTACACAGTGCGTCAGTCTGTTAGTCTTCATTGTATAAGCTCACGTATAGTATATAAAAGTATAAATGATACTAAATAACTTAGTAGAATAGGGGACGTAATTGAGGTGTTGGAATTAAAATTTCACAACTCTCTACTGCTAACCATGAAATAATTATCAAGTTATATATATATAAGGTCATTCAGAAATATCATTTGATGAAGGTATATGGCACTGGGTATGTGTGTCCGGTGGGTGTAGTATACAGAGTGA
>NC_051407.1:6197027-6197293 GCF_015228065.2 Penaeus monodon
CAAGCCTGCAGAATTCTGTCTTTCTCACCTCTACCAAATAGAAATAATAATGCAAAATGTATAATTGTTAGCTGGCGTATACGCAGTAGTAAGTGAATACAGTCTGTGAATAAAGGTCATGTTATACATTTTTTCGCCAAATAATGAAACCGAAAAAAAGGGTGACTGAATTCCACACACACATATTTTTTTTTCGCCAGCAGAATGTCATCTAAAAATATTACATTAAAAATATTAAAATGAATTGGTGGATCTTCGCTTGTGCT
>NC_051407.1:6197601-6197780 GCF_015228065.2 Penaeus monodon
GTTATTACACAAGAGATCAATACAGATGTTAGTTCCTCTCATGTCGCGACCCCCCACACCACCCCCTCCAGACCCTTCCCCCCTTCCTCCTCCACCTCCCTCGTCTAAAAAAAAAAATCAAGGCTACAACCCATATTTAATTACTTTCCCTCAATTTAGGATAAGGTTTATTATAGCTT
>NC_051407.1:6197846-6198281 GCF_015228065.2 Penaeus monodon
TTAGGAGACATGAGGATGGAGGAACATTACGAAAGGCCAGAGAGAGAGTTGATAAAATACGGTGCACACGATTGTCACCTTTATCCGACCTGTATGGATGGTTGATAATGACAAGTCCCAAGTAGAATTGACAGTGAGTGGGTTCAGAGGACTTAATTGAATCACTGCTCCTTATTGCAAGATTGGTTTTCACTTGCGCTGTTGAAATGTCATCAGAATAATTAATTGAACGATTAAATGTTATATAATATTCACATTTTTTTCTCAATTTTCAGCGTTATTGTTTTGAGTTGGCAATCGACAAACGCGCACCCTAAAAGCACTTACGAATTTAGCTGAATAGTCGAACATGATGCAATGTTGATATTGTTAAACCTGCCAATATTTAAACTGTCCATGTGTCCGGTCTGTGCAATGCTTTTTTTTTTAGGAATT
>NC_051407.1:6198642-6198828 GCF_015228065.2 Penaeus monodon
CAACGAACAATCATTCCACCAAAAGCAAACAGCGATATCAATAAATCTCAGATTTCATACAAACTGAACCGTTTACATTCCATTTCACATGCTTCTGAATATCTAATGAAACTAAGTAATTGATCATCAAATATCTGAAAAGAGAAAGAAATAATTCGGGGTCTATTTCATTAATAAAAACCTTTC
>NC_051407.1:6199211-6199584 GCF_015228065.2 Penaeus monodon
GGTGATCTTAGCTCCCACAATGTCAAGGAACTGAAGTGCATAAGCCTCTTAGACTTTGCAAAGGTTGGACGGAATATGATAGGCGGAGACTCTCCAAGAAGTTTGTTTCTTTAGCTTTTATTTACCTTTTTTGTCATTGTTTGTCTGTTTTCTGGTCTTTGGTTAGGGTTTCTTTGTTAGTGTTGTTGTTGTTTTTATTTATCTTTTAATGTTTATTTTTGTCATTGTTTGTCTGGTTTCTGATCTTTGGTTTGCGTGTTTTTTTTTTTGAAGGGTTTGTTTTTGTTTTTTAATTTTGATTTTTTTTTTTTTTTTTTTAATGGATGATTTTGTCACGATTTTCTTGAGTTGTTGTTTTTTGAGGGTTTTAATT
>NC_051407.1:6200596-6200730 GCF_015228065.2 Penaeus monodon
AAAGGTCAGCGTTTAATCAAAACAACCCCAGCATAAACATCTTTTGGGAAAAAAAGCTCGTGATTCTAAGGCAAGAATATGAAAGAAGTCTTCCTCCATACGCTATGTAAGTCAAGTGCCTACGTCCCGATGAC
>NC_051407.1:6200879-6200974 GCF_015228065.2 Penaeus monodon
AAATTTTATATTGGGGTTTTGTGTGGTGTGTTATATAATATAATTTTAAAATTAAAATATTTTATTATAATAATTATTATATATATATATATAAT
>NC_051407.1:6201184-6201344 GCF_015228065.2 Penaeus monodon
TCTTCCTTTAGGATTTAACTAAATCCCGAAATTATTGTGCAAAACGTGTGTCAAAAAAAAAAAAAAGCGAAGAAAATGCCTTACAAAACATCAAAGGCGCGCGGCAGCACCTTACAATAAGGCTCGTGTCCTTCTTGCCCGGAGAGCCCAGTCGGAACCC
>NC_051407.1:6201372-6201646 GCF_015228065.2 Penaeus monodon
AGGAATGTAAGGCAATTTCGCCCTTAGAACAACCCCGCGTAGAGGCCAAGACGCGCGGAAATGTCAAGAATCTTGAAGAAATGACTACGGTCTTGTCGCAACCGTGAGAAAAATAAGTAAATAAATGTACGTCGACCGTCGGGGAAAAACGCCCGGGCCGTGACAGACTGAGGGCGGGGTATGTGGGCGGGGCGAGGGCGAGGGCGGGGCGAAGGGCGGGGATAAGGGTGGTGGGAGGGTAGAGACCCGGGGTGGAGGGTAGAGGGTCATGGCT
>NC_051407.1:6201797-6201905 GCF_015228065.2 Penaeus monodon
GAGATTTTCGCGGGCTTTGCGTACGTTCGGAATCCCGGCGTTTAAAGGATAAAGCTTTGGTATTTTTCGCCGCCGTGGGTGGGACCGCGTTCGCCATTCCGGTAATGT
>NC_051407.1:6202565-6202767 GCF_015228065.2 Penaeus monodon
CCCTTTGTAGTCTCAAGATTTACAGATGAAAAACTTGACGTTCCTTCCGCACCCTCCCTTGGCACTCTCGTGGGCACTGCTTCTCCCTCATGGCACTCCCCTCCTGGCGTTGCATCTCCCTTCCCTCGCCCTTGGTCACGATGACAAAGGACCTTGCAAAAAATCTCGTTCAATTTGCAACTACAGTCGCGTGTTTGTGCGC
>NC_051407.1:6203263-6203683 GCF_015228065.2 Penaeus monodon
ACCTCTCCACACGACACATGAAGGATAGTTTAGAAGGTCAACCATTAAGCTAGGTCAGGTAACCTCACCTGACCTAATTTGGATCCACTTTTCGCAAAGTTTCGAAAACTTGGTGTCTCACGAATTACGAGACTTGGGACACTTTTGCGAGAATTTGCGAGAGACAATGATGTATGTAGCGTGCTTAGTATTACCATATTTATCATCATAATTATTGTTATTTATATCTTTTGATAATCGTGTTTATAAATTGTATTAATGATTTGCAGTTTTTGTCGTTTTTTTTTATTCTTCTTTGGTGATGGAAGTAATAAAAGAAGTGACAATAAGAATGGACGTAAACATAGCATATATAATCATCACCTTAATTAACTCATTAACCCCCCCCCCCTCAAAAAAGGAAGGAAAAGGAGAGGACAT
>NC_051407.1:6204019-6204223 GCF_015228065.2 Penaeus monodon
ATCGCCAGTAGCATATGTCACCCAAAAGGCCTATTGTGTGAAGCTCATTGATTCAGCTGTAATGAATTGGCGGTTTTGTGTTTACACAATACAAGTCTACAGGAAATTTATTTGGCCTTCTGTAGATCTATTGCCGGCAATATACTGGGCTTAAGGACGAACCCATCGTAGGTTTTTATTGCGCTTTTCTACTGGGTGAGGGTA
>NC_051407.1:6204977-6205138 GCF_015228065.2 Penaeus monodon
CTATATATACTTATCTTCTTCATCTTGTATACCTATTCTTATATATATATATCTATTCATATATATATATCATACTCTATCTATCTTCTCTCTCTCTCTATTATTATCTTCTCTCTCATTCATTATATCCATCACCCCCCCCATCTATCTCTATTTATCTC
>NC_051407.1:6205461-6205855 GCF_015228065.2 Penaeus monodon
AAAGTCTCTAAGATGAAACCCGTACATGTTAATGGGATGAAACTTAAAATCCTCATAAAAGTAGACCACATGATACCTAATAAACTTACCTGAGTCATCTCCATCAGGATAATCAATAGGACAACATACTTTTGAATCAACTTGGTCAAGGGGTGAAAATATAAAGGAAATTTTGATATTTGATACATATATATATACTGCATGCATATATTGATTTCATTGTTGAGATATTGCTCGAAAGAAAAAATGAAAATAGTCCTTATCTCCCTAGCTTGTTATTTGCTCCGAGAGAGAGATACATTTATTCCTAATAAAAGGGAGAGTGAATTGTGGTATATGATTGGAAGGAGAGTTAGAAACACAAAATACAAGGTGTATTTAAGGAATGTTAAGA
>NC_051407.1:6206237-6207095 GCF_015228065.2 Penaeus monodon
TGTGTCACGTAGAGACGGAAACTGTGTCTGAATTTATCGGCATAGGAATGAGTGGCGTCTGAGGCAAGTGGATGGGATGATGGGGGGGGGAGAATGGGTTTATAATGAAGGAAGAAAGGAAGAGTTTAAAGGAAGAGATAAGTGGGAAAGAGAAATGGGTTTATACTGGGAATATCATAGGGAAAGAAAAAGAATGGGGTTATACTGAAGGGAGAAAGGAAGAGTTTATGATAAAGGTAGAAAGAGTTAAAAAGGGGTGGGGGGGCGGAATGGGTTTATACTGAAGGGAGAATGAAAGAGTTTATGATAAAGAAAGAAAGAGTTAAGAGGGAAAGAAAAAAAAGGAAAGAAAGAAAGAGTTGTCATAGTGAAAGAAGGAAGAGTTAATAAGGAAAGAAAAAAAATAGTGGGTTTATACTGAAGGAAGAAAGAAAGAGTTTATACTAAAGGAAGAAAGAGTTAACAGGCAAAGAAAAAAGAGATTTTATGGTGAAGAAGAAAGACAAAATACAGCGGAGGGAAAGAGTTAACAAAAAGAAAAAAGTAAAAGGTTTATAAGAAAAAAAGGAAGAAAGATAGAGATTACAGCAGAAAGAAAGCGTTAATAGTGAAGGAAGAAAGAGTTAATGAGAAAAAAAAGAAAAAGAAAAGAGAGGATTTATACTGACGAAGAAAGGAGACATAGCAGAGAGGAAGACTTGATTGTGAAAGGGAAAGAAAAAAGGTTTAAACTGAAGGAAGAAAGAACGAGTTAATAGCGTAGAGAGTTAATAAGCAAAAAGTTTATACTGAAGAAGAAAAAAGTAGAGCAGGGAAGAAAATTTATACTAAAGAAGAAAAAAGAAAGAAAGAAAGAAA
>NC_051407.1:6207210-6207705 GCF_015228065.2 Penaeus monodon
ACACGTCAGAAAAAAAAGTTATAGTAAAGAAGGAAAAAAATGAATTTGTAAAAAAAGTGATGTTGAAGAAATCGAGTTAGAGCTAAAAAGAGAATCTAAACCAAAGAAAAAAACAACGAAAAAGACTCGATATTCAGAGAGGAGCCACGAAGAACACCACCAGCGAAAGGAGAAGAGGCAAACAGCGAAAAAAAAAATGTCTTCGAAAGAATTTACTGACGAATGCCTCTAGGTCGGTGATCCTTGTTCATCGCTTGAGAAGAGAAGACCAGAGTAGAAAGACCTTGAGGTGAAGGATAAATGGCGTGGCATTAGATGTGAGAAAGGCTAATTGACTGCCAAAGGGGCATTGTAATCGCCAAAGGAAGAGTGCGATGAGAAATGAGGGCCAATGGGTCGTGGCTTTGTCAGAGGCACGGGGGGGGGGGGAGGCTATTGAGCCATCGGGTCCACAGAGGAAGAGGGAGGAAGTCACAGGAGATTTTGAGCCAGATG
>NC_051407.1:6207730-6207797 GCF_015228065.2 Penaeus monodon
GAGAAGCAAAGAACACTTTTATACGATGAATTAAGGATTCTGAAAGTAGATAATGAACACTGGGGAC
>NC_051407.1:6207814-6208036 GCF_015228065.2 Penaeus monodon
GTTTCTTACTTAAATGGCTGTATTGCGAGTATGATTAAAGATGACAGATAATGGCACACAAAGGCTTTGGCACTGGAACACCCATGATTAAGGTATGGATTGCATAGATTAAAGGCAAACCAGGATCTTCAGAAGAGTCACTGAGAGACACGGATGTCTTTAAGATGGAAATTCTCCGAGGCGTTTCCAGAATGAAAGGAGATCCGAAATTGTGGTGTGAAA
>NC_051407.1:6208518-6208653 GCF_015228065.2 Penaeus monodon
CTTTCGAAACCTGTGAGAGACATCTTTTGGATTGAAAGTGCTGTTTCATAATTTGTTCCAGATAGTGTCACATAACATAAAAAATGAACTTGTCTAATACCAAGAATAATCCTGGAGAGATTATATGAATTTGTG
>NC_051407.1:6208694-6208788 GCF_015228065.2 Penaeus monodon
GTAATGGTTCCAAAGATTACTACATGAGATGGGTTATTCAGATAAAGTAGAGATGTGTTTCGAGAACACTGACACACACAGAGTTGAAGCTGAC
>NC_051407.1:6208815-6208931 GCF_015228065.2 Penaeus monodon
CATGAGTAGGAGGTCATAAAAAACAGATTCGTGGACAAAACCATAGTAGTTACATGCAACTCATTATCTAAGAAAAATTAAAGAATTCGAGAGAAATATAGTGAAACGAAACAGAC
>NC_051407.1:6209119-6209393 GCF_015228065.2 Penaeus monodon
GCTAAGTGGAGTTCAACACAAAGTAGATTAAATAATAGTAACTCCTCCAGTATTACTACCTGGCGTGTCCCCCTCCATAATGTTAAAAGGAATATTCATGATTACCTTTTATTTATCTACCTATATATCTGCCTATTGAAGGGAAAACAAGGCAATGCGTATGGACGAAGCGTAGAGAGAGACGAAAGCGGGAATATGGCAAAAATATAATTAGAAATGATACGTCAATGTAAGAAAGAGAGGGAACAGAAATAATTAAGGTTCATTATCCTTT
>NC_051407.1:6210207-6210375 GCF_015228065.2 Penaeus monodon
TCCTCTCACCCGAAAAAAAGTTAGTTTCACAGGCAAAGCATGTTTCTTAACGATTCTGTTCCTTCTTACTCTCTCTCTTTTTTACCGGAATTCTAATGACTTTATTCAGACTTGGCAACTCGGTAACTACGTAGAGATGGCGGAAGAGTAATTAAGGAACGAATTGAT
>NC_051407.1:6210849-6210973 GCF_015228065.2 Penaeus monodon
GTAAATGGCCTTAAGAAAAAATGACCAGAAGAATAACGACCTGCATGTGAAGTGACCTGGACGAATGGGCAGCGGGTTGGAAGACGCGCCGTCATTAAAAAATGGAAAATCGGTTATTAATCCC
>NC_051407.1:6211940-6212045 GCF_015228065.2 Penaeus monodon
ACGACCGCCCGAGACGCTATGTTGATAACCTGTAAATTACATGTGAAAGACATAGGATGAGACCCGGATGTTTAGTGGATCCGGTGACCAGCTGGGGCGTCGCAA
>NC_051407.1:6212703-6212788 GCF_015228065.2 Penaeus monodon
AGGAAAAAAACAGAGCTGGGAATTGGAAGAAAAAGAAAATGAGGAAAATGAAGAGTATGAGGCGTAACAGGTGAAATAGACTGTA
>NC_051407.1:6212873-6212993 GCF_015228065.2 Penaeus monodon
ATATAATAAATAAACGCAGGAAGGGAAAATATGGGGATAAAGCAAACGATTCTTATAAAGATAATAGCAAAGATAACAGTGAATATGCTACTCATGAAGATAACATTATTGATGAAAATG
>NC_051407.1:6213047-6213153 GCF_015228065.2 Penaeus monodon
AGATACTTAACCAAAACACAAATAATTCAACATTCCCGGGAAGAGAGAGGCCTACCGATCGCGCTATGCCTATTATACGACCAATTTCCTTGATTGAACCAGGTAA
>NC_051407.1:6213908-6214265 GCF_015228065.2 Penaeus monodon
TTAATGAAAAAAAAATCATGTCAAGTTGTAATCTTCTAGATAATAATAAAAAAAGCAGTAACATTCGTATAAAGAAACAAAACACATTCAGTCTTTTTATATGACAGTTAGACGAACAGTGAACATTAAAGAACAAATGTTCATCCTCGATCTTTGTATGATTTAGTTCCCTTTAACGTGATGTCATTTACATACATTATGTAGATTTCCCTTCATAATTCAGCGTAGATAAAACTATGCCCAAAACAAATTTCAGTTTTTTAAATTAATTGGTCTAATTAGATTGAACCCGTAAATTGGTAGAAACACCAAAACACCCCAAAAAACACACCACACATAAGATAGATAGAACATAAA
>NC_051407.1:6218730-6218860 GCF_015228065.2 Penaeus monodon
CCGTTAAGATGAACCCGAGGCAGGTGGCGCGCAGTGAAATCGGGTTGAAAAAAAAAAACAGGTTGTTATAGATTTCAAAGGGAAATTTCTAGGACTGAAAGAAATCTCTCTTTTCTTCCCTCCTCCCTCC
>NC_051407.1:6219103-6219217 GCF_015228065.2 Penaeus monodon
CGTGAAGTGTCTAAATGGGCGCAGATTTTTTGTGGCGGGGGAAAAGGGAAACAAAAGAGAGGATCGATATTTTGAAATACGTAGTACGTATAGTTAAAATTATTTTCATACCAT
>NC_051407.1:6219797-6220024 GCF_015228065.2 Penaeus monodon
ATGAAAGAATTAAAAAACGAAAAAATCGAAACAAACAGACAAAAACATAGTGAGAACAGACGACAAAGCCTCCCGTGGGGGTAAGCGCGAGCGCCCCTAAATCAAAAACTCTCAGGCCATAGGTCGCTGCCCCATTCTGCTTTCGCTCCCGTATTCATGGAGTCTCGACTAGGACCGGCATTAGGGAGGGGAGGGGAGGGTTGGTGTGGGGGAGGAGTGGTTGGAGT
>NC_051407.1:6220249-6220612 GCF_015228065.2 Penaeus monodon
TGGAGCGGTGAGGGGGGGACGAGGAGGAGGTGAGCAATGGCAGGAAATGAAAACAGGAGGAGGGGGGGGGGAGGAGAACAGGTGAAAAGGGGAAGGCGAGAATGATTTGTGTAGGGAGGGGATGTGTGGAGAATGGGGGAGGAAGGGGAAGTGAGGGCGGGGAGTAGGAGAGAGAGGGTTTGGGTAAGTTGAGAGGAGAGAGATGCGATGCGGGAGTGTAAGGGAGAATGAAGCGAAGACGAGAGTGATGAGGGAGAGAGGAGGAAGAAACGAGCGTGGGAGAGTTGTAGAGGGAGAAATGTTGGAGAAAGAACGGGGGTGGAGAGTGTTGGGGGAAGCAAAATTGAGAGGACGAAGGGACAA
>NC_051407.1:6220708-6220915 GCF_015228065.2 Penaeus monodon
AGAGAGTTTGGAATAAGGAGAAAGACAAGGCAAGAAGTGAAGGAAAGATTAAGAAGATCATCAGACTGTTAGAAATCTTGGTTTGAGACTCATCATAATCTACCTGAGGTTGACAGGTAATGGAATCCGATGCTTGATTAATTTCATTCCTAAAAGCTTCGATCCGGATAGGATTATGTTTTCTTTAAAAGTAGCAGCAGACATATT
>NC_051407.1:6221823-6222151 GCF_015228065.2 Penaeus monodon
ATACAATAAGAAAGACAACCAAAACAATGCTATACCCCATAGGAAAAAAAATCCGCATACAGAATCAATCGGCAGCGACACACAAAGACGGCTTCCGCACTGCCTCATCGCCTCCAGACAGAAAGACACAAAAGGGTGAGCTAGGGTGAGACGCCATAAGGGTCGCCCACTCATACCTCTATTACAAAAACTCTTTGCAAGAGGATCAGAGAGTTAACCGCAGGGTGAGTGGGGAGAGGCTTGAACGTCGGAAAATTTGTGCGTCAGCTCTTTCTCTTGTTACATTTTCTCCTGACGAAGGAGAGGACGAACCTGCACCGAATATGTG
>NC_051407.1:6223487-6223663 GCF_015228065.2 Penaeus monodon
CAATAAACATAAACGCCGTATAGATATGCACAAAGAAAGTTATCCCAGCTTTCCGTTCGGGACCCGGCTATAAAAGATGCAGCCATTAGTTGTGAATCCGAGACAAAGCTCCGTAATCCGCTTACCGGGTATTTTCGAAGCTTCGGTTCGTTTCGGAAATCCCAGGACACGAGAAA
>NC_051407.1:6224442-6224671 GCF_015228065.2 Penaeus monodon
AATTTATTTATGTTTGTCTATCATAATCTTATATCTCCTTTATAAATGCTTTCCTTCCCTATCTATCTACTCGAGAATCAGTCTATCCGCTGAAAAAATATACGTCTACAAATTCCTCTTCTTGTTTCAAAAGTCTTCTTAAGCTTTGCCGTTGAACATCCTTGTCGCCCGCTGAACAAACAAGAACTTTGTTCATCACATAAACAACGTCGATACAGGACTTTTCCCA
>NC_051407.1:6225122-6225643 GCF_015228065.2 Penaeus monodon
CCCCGCTCCCCACCTTTTTATTTCGTCTATTTTTTTCTTTAACATTTTCTCCTCTCCCTTTTCATCAGTAAGCATCTCCATCTCCTCCTTCATCACCTTCACCAGCTTTCCTTCCTCTCCCTCCTCCAACACTCTCCCTCCACCATCTCCAACACCCCCCTTCCCCTTCTCGTACTCCACCACCTCTTTTTTCCCTTTCAACACGTCCCTCTCCACCACTTCACTTCCACTTCACTTCTACTTAACTTCACTTCACTTCACTTCCACTTCACTTCACTTCCACTTCACTTCACTTCCACTTCACTTTCACTTCCACTTCACTTCCACTTCACTTCCACTTCACTTCCACTTCACTTCCACTTCACTTCACTTCCACTTCACTTCCACTTCACTTCCACTTCACTTCCACTTCACTTCCACTTCACGTCCACTTCACTTCCACTTCACTTCCACTTCAATCTCCACTTCCACTTCACTTCCACTTCCCGTCCACTTCACTTCCACTTCAGTCTCGACTTCCA
>NC_051407.1:6226000-6226085 GCF_015228065.2 Penaeus monodon
TTCCGAACCAGATCGTTTTGGTTTCGCGAATAAATATGGCTCCCCATCTGCCAGCGCACTCAGGAAGAAGCGAAGCAACCGGGCG
>NC_051407.1:6227006-6227286 GCF_015228065.2 Penaeus monodon
ATCGAAAGGTTGCAAATAAATCGGATTGTATTTCGCTGCAATATTTTGAGTGCTTACCTACCCGTGCGGTGTTTTTTTCTCTCTCTTTCCATATTTTTCCCTTTTTTCTCTTTTTTCAGGTGATAAGGGTGTAGCGGGGAGGGAGGAAGTCAGTGTATCAACACTATGCATAACATTTTTGTCATTTTTGATCATACATATATGATATATATTGGGTGTAGCGGGGAGGGAGGAAGTCAGTGTATCAACCCTATGCATAACATTTTTGTCATTTCTGATC
>NC_051407.1:6230282-6230381 GCF_015228065.2 Penaeus monodon
GCAAGGCGACTCATCTCCGCAAAATGCTTCGCGATGCGCATCAGGGAACCTTGACTCATCACGCGTCATTTGACTCTCGGCGAAATACTTCCACGCTTT
>NC_051407.1:6230792-6230979 GCF_015228065.2 Penaeus monodon
ATACAATGCCAAAAAATATATATATATTCCACTATACTCCCTTCGCCACTCTGCCCAACAGACTTTGAACCCCGACCGATGTATGTATTGCAAGGTCCAAAGACACACAACTTTTCCGTCGCAGAGTGATCAGATACTTCGCTTTTTTCAACCCTCTTTTTTTGTCCTTTTCTTCCGCTTTCGTTGG
>NC_051407.1:6231065-6231204 GCF_015228065.2 Penaeus monodon
GGTGATTGCTGCTTCTAGAAATTGTCTTTTCGGTAACTCAATGTCTGAGAATTTTGGTCGGACTGTTGGCAGGGTAAACAAACTGCACAAAACATCAGTATCGATGTATTTGTCTTTTGTTTGAGCATTTTGGAATTTT
>NC_051407.1:6232665-6233001 GCF_015228065.2 Penaeus monodon
TTTAATAAAATATAATATATAATTTTAACAATAAAAACAACAGGAGAAAAAAAAACCCAAGAAACAAAAGGGAATTTCCAAAAAATCAAAAAAAAAAACAAATGTAAAAAAAGAAAAAAAGAAAAAAAAAAAAACGGGGAGAAGAAAAGGGGAGGCGGGGAAGAATCGCCAAGGAGCCTCAGAAAAATAAACACAAACAAAACTCAGGAGTTTGGGGGAAAAGGGGAAGAACCCGGTTTGGGCGGGACTTGTTAAAAATTTTACAACAAAAAATTCCCCTTTTTGGGGCAAAAAACCCTTTTTTAGGGTTTGTGAAAGGGATTGCAAGGTTTGTTA
>NC_051407.1:6233586-6233913 GCF_015228065.2 Penaeus monodon
ACAGAGTAGAAAGAACGAGTATAAGGAGAAGAGAAAGAGAAAAAGAAAGAGGGCGAAAAGGGAGATAGAGAAGGAGACGGAAGATAGGAAAAGAATGAGGGAGGTGAAAAGAGAGATAATGGAGAGAGTGGGAAAGCAAAACGGAAAAGAGAATAGAAAAAAAAAGGGCTGATAAAGGGGGTGAGAGATGAAAGGTGGAAGGAGGAAGGGGAAAGAAGAAAAGGGAAAGGTAGGAGAGCAAGGAGGGAAGAAGAGAAACACAGAAAGAAACAAAACGAGGAGAAGGGGGGGTTGCAAAAAAGGACGAACAAAAAGGGAAATTTCCCA
>NC_051407.1:6234013-6235042 GCF_015228065.2 Penaeus monodon
TGGAGGATAAATCAAGTGGAGAGGACAAGGAGGAAGATTAAAAAGAAGAAATTCTGCATTAAAGGGGCAATTTCGAAGTAAGCAAACACGCAGAAACGAAATAGAGAGGATTAGTGGATAAATCAGGCACACAAGAGGAGGGAAGAGGAGAATGACAAGAAGAAACAAAAGAAGTTTGGAAAAGCAATGAAAAGGAAGGAGAAAAGGGGGAAGGGAAGAATTCAAAATAAAGGGATTTGAAAAAAATGGGAATGAAAAAAAAAGCGAAAGAAAAAGAAAAAAAAAAGAATTACAAAAGAATAAGAGAAAAAATTTAAAAAATGCAAATAAAAAAAAGACGGCCCCCGGGGGTTAAATATTTTGGGAGAAGAAGGAAGAGGAAAGGTGGGAATGAGGGACCAAAACAGGAAAAAAATAAAGAAATAGAAAGTGGATAGGATGAAAGAAGGAAGAGAAGATTGTAAGAGAATATGAAATAAGTGGTGAAGGTTGAAAGATAATAAATAGAGAAAACAAGAAAATAAAATATCATACGGCAGATGAAAAGAAAGAATGAGAACGAAAGAGGATAAAGAGAGGAAATAAAAACACACAAAGGAGAAGAAAAGGTTAAAGGGAGAAGTAAAGGTAGGGGAATAAGCTTTTAAAAAATAAAGAAGAAATGAAAAGGGAACAAAAAAGGGAATTTTTGAAAAAACAAAGAGGGGGGGAAAACGCAGGGGAAGGGTAATTAGAAATTAGATTTTTTATAAAAAAAAAGAAAGGAAATTTAACCCAAAAGCAAATTTAAAATTAGCAGATTAAAAAAAAAACGTAATGGGGGTTAATAAAATGTCTCCCGGGGGATGTTTAGAAAAAGAGAAATTGAAAAGGAAATATCGAAGGCTAATAAAGCAGTGACGCGATAAGAAATAACACGAGTTGATAAAGCAGGATAAGAAGATAAGGAGAGAGAAGAACACTAAACAAAGAAAGTCATTTATCAGAAAGAGTGACAAAGTGACAGAGAGGAAATACAGGGGGATAGAG
>NC_051407.1:6235426-6235624 GCF_015228065.2 Penaeus monodon
TCATTGAGAAATAACGTTTAGAACAGATATAAAAGAATAATGCCCTTTGAAAGGGGAAAAAAGGGGAAAAATTTGTGAAGGTTGTAAAGGGGGAAAAAAGATGAGACAGGGAAAAGGGGGGAAACTGGGGTAAAGTTTTAAAAAGGGGGGGGGGAGGGGGAAAAAGGGGAAAAGGCCATGAAAAAGTGGGATAAAGGG
>NC_051407.1:6236011-6236356 GCF_015228065.2 Penaeus monodon
AACATTTGAGAATCGCAGTGTGAGCGAGGTGATATCAAAAGAAAAGGGAAGAGAAAAGAGAGTAAGGGAGTCCCTGGCGTGGAAGTGTCAGAGCTCTGGGCATTTGGGCATGCCCTAGGGAGCTAAGGGGAAGGAGTAAACCAAACCGGGGCGAACGAAGATATGTTGGAGCAGCAAAAAATGGGAAAGCAGTTTTGTGTCGTGAATTCTGTAATGGGTTGAAAATACTGTCGGATTTCGAACGCGAAGATGAAAGGTAACAGGAAGGTAATAGGTATTAGTCTAAGAAGTTTAGTGAGGTGAATCTGAGGTGAGTATTTCCTTTTTTCTGACATGTAAGCGAGT
>NC_051407.1:6236442-6236596 GCF_015228065.2 Penaeus monodon
GATGATAGGAAAGCGAGAGGGGGAAAATTTTGAAGAAGGTAAAAAAGGCGAACCCAGAGGAAAGGGAGAGTGTTCTGGCGTAGGCCCCCTTAAATGCAAAATTAAACCCGAGTGAAAACGATATTTGAGAGACGCATCATTGAGTCAAAGAAAG
>NC_051407.1:6236639-6237795 GCF_015228065.2 Penaeus monodon
ATGGGGGTTCCCGGAATGCCCAAGGCCATCTATTTTTATACATTTTTCAATGATTCCCCATCTCCCCAATATTGGTCGCATTTAAAAATGTCATTTTTTTTTAAAAATGAAATTCCTGGAGGGGTTTTACCAAAAAAAAAGGAAAATGGATATTTGGAAGATTCTGCCCTGAAAAATCTTTGGTATGATAGAGATTTGATTTATAATTTAGATTTTGCGATAAACCCTCTCCTGTTATATACTGTGAATGCTTACAAATATGATTCAAGCTTTGTATCATTGATCAATGATAACAGAATAAATATTTCATTTCTCTGACTGATAAAGCAAAATATATAAATGCCTTTGATCATATAGTCTTTAACTGAGATATGAAAGCGCGGTATTACGAAAAGAATTATATATATATACAAATGTTATTTCCATTCTTAACAGCGCAAACGAATTTGAATATACAGTAGCTCACTTGAATCCTCGAAAAAAAATGACACGCATCATAATACCGGCAGCCGACGGGCCCCAAAAAGAAGCGATTCCCAAATTGCGGGAATTTCGCGCCCCCGTTTTCCCAAATTTCTCGCACCAAAATTTTACCGGGCCTCCCTGTTGGCCGGCGTGAATTAAATTGTATCTTCCATTTTTAAAAATTTAGGAAAGGGCGCATTGGGTGAAGAGTGGCGAAACGAGGGGCAAAAATCGAAGGCCCGGGCCCGTGGGGGGTTTTTAGGGAAATGGGAAAATACGAACCCCCCCTAAATTTGGCAGTGAAAGGGAGAGGGAGGGAAAAAGCGGGCCCTTGGGGGTCTCCCCTGAGGGGGGCGCTTCCCCGAAACGGTAATACGGGGAGGTGAAAATTTTTTTGCCCAATTGAAACCCCAATAAGTAGGATTAAATAGGTTGCGTATATTTAAAAAAAAATTTTTTGCAGAGGGGGGGGGCTTTTTCTCAGGATTTTGGGGGCCGGGGGGTTGTTGAAAAGCGCGGGCGTATGGGATTTTTGTATGAGCCCGGGGGGAAATTTGTAGCTCGTAAAAACGCCCAAGGAACGAAAAAAAGGGGGATAAGGGATTTCTGCTATAGGAAAAAGTTTATCAGTATATAATCGTTTTTGGGGGAAAAAAATGCAGGAGATTTGCATGGGAGAGACAATTTTTGG
>NC_051407.1:6238107-6238635 GCF_015228065.2 Penaeus monodon
ACCCCTGGTTTTTCCCCGGGGGGGCTAGAAATTGTTTTTTAAACTTCGTTTTTTTATTTTCAAAAAAACCCGGGTTTGAAGCCCTTTCCCCCTAATTTTTCCGAAAAAGATTTTAAAATCCTCCAGCAGTCATACTGGATCACCCAAAAGCGGGGGGGACAGGGGTTTTAAAAACCTAAAGTTTGGGAAATTTCAGGGAAAGTTTTCTTTCGGCCTACATTCTTCAAACATTAAAGAGCCGTTCGAAAATTTGGGGCCCCTTGAAAATGTTCCCCATATTTTTAAAGGTTTTGCATTGGAATAAAAACCCTAAATTATCATGGGGCTTTCTGGGACGGTGGCCAAAAAACTATCCCCGCCCAAAATTGGAAGTAGGTTAATTCTCTGAGGCCAGTAATCTCCCTGTGGTATTGCAGGCGGTCTTAGAGAGTGTTAATGCATAGTGAAAAATTCGGCGTTAAATGAGCTTTTGTTGATCGCAGTGTTATTATCTATTTCATTACTGCATATCGAATTATCTTTTATTTT
>NC_051407.1:6239444-6239934 GCF_015228065.2 Penaeus monodon
CACACACATAGCATACCAATTTTTTTACCCACTTTTCTCTTATTGGCCCCCTCCCTCCTTTTTTATTCCCCCCCCTTTCCTCTTTCCCCCCCTCCTTTTTCCACCCTCCTCTCTCTAATTAGATTCTCAGACGAGTACCCTAAAAAAGCTAGGAGAACTTTGCCAATAATGCTTCCGATATCAGAACTGCTTTGTCGCCAAGGGTATAGCATAGCATAAAAGTGGCCTTGAGACCGTTTCCTTCTTGTGTTCACGACCTTTAGTGTAGCGAGAAGGACAAACAAAAAAGAAAAAAAATGCAAATTGATACCTCTTTTAGTGGCTACAATTAATTATTGGTTAACGTTATCTTGAATTTCGATTTCGCAATTAAGAGATATCTCCGGTGAAGTTCATATTTTCAGTGGGGCTGGGTTTATTAAGAATTTTATATGATTGTAATTGAATTTCAAGGGGTATTATGCATATAAATTAAAAAAGATTGAGTGGG
>NC_051407.1:6240207-6240280 GCF_015228065.2 Penaeus monodon
TTTTCTTTGGACACGTTTGAGGGGGGGGGGGTCTCAAAAAAGATTTTGTGAAAGCATTGAATTTTGGGTTGTT
>NC_051407.1:6240372-6240454 GCF_015228065.2 Penaeus monodon
TAAAATATTTCAATATGGTGGTGGTTTTGTTTTGTAATATATATTTCAAAATACAAAATTATGTGTGGGGTTTTGGTTAGAG
>NC_051407.1:6242973-6243268 GCF_015228065.2 Penaeus monodon
TACCATTACTGATTATCATGTAGCATTTATCGCTAGAATCTTACAGAGCACCTAGTTCCTTAATTGTGAAATCTCAACAGCAATTAAATGCAGTCACTAACAAAGATAAAAATATGCAGCTTTTGTCCTTTCCTTCTCGCAACAATGAGGTCATCAACATCATAACAAGGAAGCAGACATGTAGCCATTTTTATGCCATACTATGCTCTTGGCGACAAAGCACTTCTGATATCGAAATCATTATTGGCAAAGTTCTAGTTTTTTATTCGTGTTACTCGTCTGGGAATCTAATCGG
>NC_051407.1:6243756-6244072 GCF_015228065.2 Penaeus monodon
AATGGGAGCATTTCACTTCCATGACATTTAACCCAAAACCTAACTCATACCCAGCAGGCAAAGGCAGTTACTTTCACCTGTTCATTTCCACTTGGCCCCGTTTACTACGCCCGCAGAAGCCTGGAGACAATAGTTGTCTGAGGAAGGAGGGAACAAGTCTCTCCTGACGCGGAAAGGCCAAACTTCATGGCGATATCACGAAGTTGTGGACCAAACAATCGTGAACTTAGCAGACAAGAACTTCCTCTTCAGTGAAAACGATGTGTGTTTTTGGATTTTGTTGATTGGGATATGATTAGGGGCTATCTATGTTTTT
>NC_051407.1:6245208-6245283 GCF_015228065.2 Penaeus monodon
GTTAAAGGTGTTTGTTTGGGGGGGTATGTCGAATTTCCAAAGGGGGGGCCCAATTTAAAGTGCTAATCGGACCTT
>NC_051407.1:6247681-6248474 GCF_015228065.2 Penaeus monodon
TGCCCCAATCCCATCCCTTTTACATGGGGGGGGGGGGGCGCTTTTTGTATTTTGGAACGTGTTTCTAAATCTCTAAATGAAAAAAACACCATAAAACGGGGGAAATAACTCAATTTCCCCCGTCATTACAGGGAAAAAAAACTAAAGCGAAAAAAGGGCCCAAAATTGAAGGGGTTTGCCCGACTTTAATTCAAGGAGAGTTTTTGGGTTAAGAAAACGTTTTTCCTTTGTTTTTGTTTCTTCAGTAGAATGTTGTGGCAAGAAGGAGCCTTTGCGTTTTTCTTACTGAGTTCGGGGAAGTCTGAGTGAAGGGTTTGAAGCCAGATTCCAGGAGCGGGATTGCAGAGGGTTTGAATTTGAAATACGGGAATTTCCCCTTTGGGGGGGGAAGGACAGGGATTTTAAAGGTTCGTAGGAATTAGAAAATTGAATAAAATTTAATGAAGTGGGGTTTAAATGTTAATTTTTGTGATCTTTGGGGGAAAAAATTTAAAATTTAAAGGGTTTTTTCCGTGTTTTTAAAAACCCGGGGAATTTAAAGGGGAAAAACAATGGACTTTTATTTTTGGAATATTGAAAAAAAATAAAAAATTATAGGGAAAATGGGGAAAGGGCCCAAGGGTTGTTGTGAAACATGTGAGAAAAAAAAAAAAGACTTTTTTTTTTGGGGATGGGGAAAAAAAATTCTGTAAGGCAAAATAGTAGAAGGAATCGAAGGACAAATGCCCGCCCATACATAATTACATGTTACACTTTCATCATTTCCTCGTTTGGTATCATTTTTTTAAGTTTT
>NC_051407.1:6248606-6248797 GCF_015228065.2 Penaeus monodon
CCGAAACAGTCCCGAAACGAAAAAAAAAAAAACACGATTACCAAAAATTGCAACAATCTTCAAGTTACCTTACCATCTTGCTTTCGCCACTTTCCCCCCCCACGGAAAACCCAACCCCCCACCTGCCCAAAATTTCGGAAAAATTTTTTCTGCCCCCCATCGCAAAATCCCCGGGATTTCGTCTGACAACC
>NC_051407.1:6248826-6248927 GCF_015228065.2 Penaeus monodon
GGGCAAGGGTTGGAACCCTTTAACATCACTGTCAAAGGGCCCGTCAATTTTTTGGACTTTTGAGGGTTTTTTTGCAAGAAGATGAAAGGAAATGCATTCCC
>NC_051407.1:6249106-6249345 GCF_015228065.2 Penaeus monodon
CCCCTGGCAATTTAAGTGACTGCTGCAGCAAGGAAACTAATTTTTTGCGAGTGAATAACTGAACGCTTGTGTAACTTATATCGTGTATAGGAAATTTTGATGCTGGATATTCAACTGCGGGACGTTAAAGACGGGCATTTCACCAAAAAATATATGTATACAAAGCCCTTTTTCACACGCCTAAAATACTTAAATGGGGTTTTTACATAAAATAAATATTTACCCTGAAAAACATGCTA
>NC_051407.1:6249565-6249686 GCF_015228065.2 Penaeus monodon
TGAGTGGGAAAGGGGGTGTGTGGGGGGGGTTGGGGGTGTGTTTTGGGTGTGGTTTTTGGGGTGTGGGGGTGTGTGGGGGTGTTGGGGGGGGGTGGGGGTTTTGGGGGGGTGTTGTGGGTTT
>NC_051407.1:6249763-6249905 GCF_015228065.2 Penaeus monodon
GTTGGGAGTGGGGGTGTGGTTTATAATTATAAATATATAAAAAATTATAAATTTTATATATATATATATTCTTATATATTAAATTGATATATAATTAAAATATTTCAAAAAGGTTTTATATTATAAAATTAAAGAATTTTAA
>NC_051407.1:6249939-6250057 GCF_015228065.2 Penaeus monodon
ATAATTTAAAAAAGTATATATATAAAATAATATATAAAAAATTGTATGTATATATAATATATTATAAATAAAAATAAAAATTATTATAAAAATAATATAAAAAAAATTTTTTATATTT
>NC_051407.1:6251047-6251462 GCF_015228065.2 Penaeus monodon
GTGTTGGGGAGAGAGGTGTTAATATAATTAAAAAAAAATATAAAATAAAAATTTTAAAAAATAAATAAAAAAATTAAATAAAAATAAAAATTGAAAAAATTAAAAGAAAAAAAAAAAAAATAAATATTAATTCAAAAAAAAAAAGGGCAAGGGTTAAGAAGGTTTCCCCATTCCCTCCCCAAAGGGAAAAAATAGAATTGAAACCCAAATTTCCCAAGTCAAAAAAAAAGGCAAAAAAAGGGGGAAAGAAACCCCCCAAACCGGGAAAAAAACAAGGGCGGAGTGAAGGTTTTCCCTTACAAGGGCGAGGAGGGTCATTTTTTGTTCCAATTTTGGGTTGGGTTAAAAACGCCCGGGGGGCCGGGAAAACCCCCCAAAGGGGGAGGTTTCGGATGGCCCTTTTTGGCCCCATTCC
>NC_051407.1:6252557-6252828 GCF_015228065.2 Penaeus monodon
TCATACACCTATACTCACAACATCAGCATCGACGAATGTTTCTTTATCCCTTTACCATCCACTATGTCAGCGTTTATTACCATATTTTCTACTTTTTCGTTGACGCGTCTTCTTCAATAGAGGGGAAGACCCGGCAACAAAGAGCAGGTGTGTTTTTACTCTTTTTGAAATGCATTTCTAAATATCTGAGATGAGAAGAAGCATCAAAGGGCATCTTTTCTTTATACTATCAATTAGAAGAGTATGTATGCTTCTCTTTGTGTGCGCGCGC
>NC_051407.1:6253057-6253147 GCF_015228065.2 Penaeus monodon
GCTAACGCCATTAATGAAAACTCATTATTTGACGAGATAATTAAGTATTCAGATTAATTAGGTCAGAGGTAACAAAAATATCCTTACATA
>NC_051407.1:6253306-6253575 GCF_015228065.2 Penaeus monodon
CTTACGTACAATAAACGTCACACACTCACAGATTCCTCCCCGACCGCTCCTTTCGTTCAATAAAAGACTCGAGGTCACCCGCATCGAACGCCATCAGCATGTAACCGATTAAACGCGACACTGTTGTCTTTTCACGCCTGATCTTACTTCCCAATCCTTTGTTTACAGACACGACCTACAGAACCCGTGTGTCTGTTGCTACCTGGGGCTTTGACACTTTTTCCCTTATCCGTTCTGTCTTGTGTGTCTTTCTCTCTCTGTTTTTTTTT
>NC_051407.1:6253959-6255001 GCF_015228065.2 Penaeus monodon
ATGTTTTTTTTTTTTCACTCTGATTCTTTTCTTATATTTTCTTGTCTGTTTTCTATTTATTCCATTCTCTTTCGTTTATTTACCTTCTTCACTGTGTTGCTATTCTTACCTTCCTTACTCCCTCTGTTTTCTTCTCTCTTAACCCTCTTTATTATTTTGTCTCGTCTCTCCATTTCTCTCCCTTTCTCTCCTCTTTTCCCTCTCTCCAACATTTCTTCTTTTACCTCTTATCTCCCGCTTCTCGCCCTCCTTTCCTCCCCCTCTTCATCTTTCCTATTTTCTTCTCTTTCTATCTCCCTCTTTTCTCCTTCTCTCCGTCCTCCTTCCTGTCTCTCCTCCTCTCCCTCTCTTCTCCCTATCCTCGTCTTTCTCTCCCTGCTCCCTCCTCCTCCTTCTTTCCACTTTCCTCTCTCCCTCCTTCTCTTTCCTCTTTTCTCCGCCCTTTCTCGACTCCTCCTCTCTCCTCTCCTTTCCTTCACCCCTGTTCCTTCTTCACTCTCCCTTCCTCCCCCTATTTTACCTTTCTCGGCCTTTTCCTCCTCTCCTCCATCTCCCTTCCTCCCTTCCATCTCCTTCCTCTCTTCTTCCATCCCCTCCTCCGTCTTCCCTCCTCTCCTTCTCATCCCTACTTTCCTCTCTTCTACTCTTCTCTCTTCCCTCACCCCTCGTCCCTTCTCCCATTTCCTTTTTATCTCTCTTTATCTTCCCTATCCTCTCTCCTCCATCTTCTTTCTTCCTCTCCTTACCCTCCTCCCTCTCCCTTTCTCATCCCCTCCTCTCCTCACTTCCCTGACCTCTCCTCTTCCTCCTTCCCCCTCTTCCCTCCTCTGCTCCCCCCTCCCCTAATCTCCTCCTCTCCTCTCCCCCTTTCTTTCCTCTGCTCCCTTCCTCCCTCTTCCTTCCTTCATCTCCTCCATCTTCTTTTTCTTCTTCTCTCCTTTCTTCCGCACCTCCCCTCTCTCCTCCTCTCCCTCCTCTCCTCCCTCTTTCCTCCTCTCTTCTTCTCCCCTCTCCCTCTTCCTTTCCCAACCCTCGGAGGAAA
>NC_051407.1:6255329-6255442 GCF_015228065.2 Penaeus monodon
ACAAACCATTAGTCTTTTATTACCTGAGTTTCCTGTTGTTTTTATTGCTTTATTGTGTTTTTATCCCATGTTTCCGCCTTTTTATTTATAGTTTTATAGCCCTTTAATCATGC
>NC_051407.1:6256224-6256913 GCF_015228065.2 Penaeus monodon
AACACCGTATTAATCCCAGCGACGTGAGAGTGACAGAGGGAACGCGGCCTCTGGTATCGCGCGAGAGGGATTACTCAGGTATGTTTCCCCAGCGAGGTGGATGGCGATACCACGAATTTCTGGTACGTTACGCAGGCATGTTTACCGATCGGGCGAGTGGCTTGTTGACGGGGGAAACAATTAACTTTCTATTGCAGTGAATTCTCCCCTCTCCTCTCCTTTCATCCTCTCCCCTCTCCTCTCCTCCTATCCACCAGTCCCCTCCCCTCTCCTCCTCTCCCCTCCCTTCTACCCTTTTCTACTCTATCTTCTCCCCTCTCCTCCTCTCCTCCTTTCCTCTCCCCTCTCCTCTTCTACTCTCCTCTCCCCTCGCCTCCTCTCCTCCTCTCCCCTCCCTTCTCCCTTCTTCTACTCTACCTCTTCCTCCTCTCTCCTCTCCTCCTCCCCTCTCCTCCGATCCCCTCTCCCCTCTCCCCTCTTCTCTCCCTTCCTTGTTGCCTGTCCTTTGGCTGTCGTTCTCTTCCTTTCTCCCCTTCCTCTCTTTCTTCCCCTGTTACTTTTTTTTATTATTATTATTTCTTGTATCTGTTATCTCCTTCCCCCCCCCCCCCTACCCGCCTCTGTTTCTTTGTTATTTATTCCCTCCCTTGTATTCCTCTTCTCCTTCCCTATTTCCTCCTTTGTATCTG
>NC_051407.1:6256935-6257062 GCF_015228065.2 Penaeus monodon
ACTATTCATCTGCTCTGTGCCCCCCCCCCCCAACCTTGCTATCATCCTCCCCCCTCCCTTGTCTCTCCCCCCCCTCAGTAACCACCTGATCTGTATACCTCCCTGCTGCTCCCTCCTTCGTTGCTAC
>NC_051407.1:6257153-6257515 GCF_015228065.2 Penaeus monodon
TTATTACTCTCCAATTCCCCTCCACATTTTTTGATCTGTACTCCCTCCTACCCCTCCCTCCACCTCCTCTTTGTCTGTGGCTCACAATCTCTCTTCTGACTGTACACCTGAAAAAATTCCTCTTTATCCTGTCAAATCCCCTTTCCCCACCCACTAATTCATCCCCAAGTCCCCAATTCCCCAACTCTCCGACTCCCCAACCTCTTAATCTCCGTAAAAAAGATTCCCCAACCTCCCTCTCTCTTACGTTTCCTCCCAAGCATTAACCTCTTTGCTATATTTCCCCTACCTCCCCCCCTCAACCCGACGCCCACCCCTCCATTACCTCTTTCATTTAATTCCTTACTTCAGTTCCTTTTCCG
>NC_051407.1:6257793-6257887 GCF_015228065.2 Penaeus monodon
CTCTACCCAACTCACCTGTATACGATCGTCCGGCGCTTAACATCTGGCAATGACTTAGCCTAAATAGACCTGATTAGTCGAAATAGATTGAATC
>NC_051407.1:6257906-6258073 GCF_015228065.2 Penaeus monodon
GGGGGGAGGGGGGCTGTTTTAGAAGCGACAACGTGCGTAAAAGAGAAGAGAATTATGTACATGTTTCAGCGGGCATTAAAATAATTAATGCAGCGGATGCGGGAAGCTCCGAATAGCGTGGGAAAATATATACAAAAACAGGTATTCGAACGCGTCCGGTTTCCCTA
>NC_051407.1:6258512-6258727 GCF_015228065.2 Penaeus monodon
TTACGCCCATACGCCCATGCAGTATACCGAGACAATCGTTACAGCAACGCCATAAATCGACCGGAGGTTCCAATAAATTCCGTCTTGGCTCTGGGGTCGATCGTTAATAAATCCCGCAAATTGGCAGAAAGTTTATCTAACCTTTCGATCACCATGATTTATGGGGCGCTGTTGCAGATCGTCGCCTCCGCCGCCGTTGCTACTCTTTGCAATGG
>NC_051407.1:6261255-6261541 GCF_015228065.2 Penaeus monodon
CAAAATGCACTGCCCGAGATGCCAGAATTCATTAAGATTTGGAGCAACAAAAGAGTAGATAAGTTCGTACCTGTGTTTACGTGTTTCTTTAAGAGTATAGATGCCGTTCACCCAAGATCTAAATTGTGATCTGAACGTTTTTTTTCGTTTTTTTTTTTCGTTTTTTTTTCGTTTTCTTTTAATGTGTTACAGCTGTTCTTTCTTCGTTTTTTTTTCTCTTTTTTTTCTTTTTTTGTATGACTTCTCGACCTAATCTCTCTCTTCTGAAGCTTTTAATACTGCTGAT
>NC_051407.1:6261828-6261922 GCF_015228065.2 Penaeus monodon
GCTGTTCGGAATTCCATTCCCTCATTCAATTCCGTTTTATTTTTCATTCATAACGTTGTGTTTGATGTTCAAACGTCGTAGACATTCACTGATT
>NC_051407.1:6263415-6263500 GCF_015228065.2 Penaeus monodon
ACCACCAACCCTACACCAAAAACCACTTTCTGATCGTCCGCCTCTTCTCTCGCCCATTATACAGAAATAAACCTCCTCCCTTTTT
>NC_051407.1:6263633-6263708 GCF_015228065.2 Penaeus monodon
ACTTCGCTACGCCGCTCCTCGATTCCCCTAAAGAAATCTGTGGTATTTTCTTTCCGCTTCTGTCGCGCCGGTGAA
>NC_051407.1:6264744-6264902 GCF_015228065.2 Penaeus monodon
ACCAGAAACTTGGTCATTATTTTTGGATTTCGCCGCTGGCTTGTATTACGTTCAGGATTTTTTTCCCCCTTCTCTGTACCACACACATTGTTATCTATCGCGTTCAAGAACTGCATCACTCTCAAAAACATGACGGAAAAAGTAGCTCTGTGTTTAGA
>NC_051407.1:6264947-6265085 GCF_015228065.2 Penaeus monodon
CGAAATATGGGTACCGTCTTCAGCCATACACATTCCCCATAAGTTTTGAGGAGAGTAAACATATATCTAAACGCATTTTATCATCCGTAAACCACTCTCCACAAGATAATGTACATACATGCCTGGCGCATTTCGAAG
>NC_051407.1:6265226-6265413 GCF_015228065.2 Penaeus monodon
ACACCTCTAACCTTCCATTCCCAATTCACAAGTGGTTTTCATTTCATTAAAACTTAGCCACATGATCAAAACCGAAAGTGGATCTAAAGCGTATTCAAATCTTAACGATACATCACTCAGTAACCCGAGGATATTATGCTGATTCTCGACGCTTAGAAACACGAGATAGATGTATCATCAGTGTGAG
>NC_051407.1:6265664-6266056 GCF_015228065.2 Penaeus monodon
AATAACAACTTTTAAGCAACCTTGATATATTTACATATATGACATTTGTGTCATATGTGTTTGTGATTCAAGACAGAGTGGCATGTCAGAATACACAACAGCAGAGGTTCAATAACACTACGTATTATGAACGTATGTACGTCTGTGTGCGTGCGTGACGTAACCCAATTTTGGCTCAGTCCCTGTTTCCTAAAAGGCTGTCCACGTGTAAAGAAAACGGGGGATCTGAGGATGTTTGTGTAAAGAAAACGGGGTTTGAGTTCTCCATCCGCCCTCCCGCATTTTCCTCTGTGTCTCCCTCACTCTCTGTTTCCCTCGTCTTCTCCCTCTTTCTCCCTCATTCTGTGGTATGGCCTAATGATGAGGAGGGTTTGGCAAACGGCCCGGCATTA
>NC_051407.1:6266098-6266239 GCF_015228065.2 Penaeus monodon
TCCCCTTGCTTTGCACATGGCATTATTCTCAGATTTTTTTTTCTTTGTACAGAGTTACTCCACTTATTAGTGGTATAACGGTGAGCGACTCTCGTTTTAAGGGAAATGCTGGTAATTCGTTTTCCGTTGTCGTTTTTTGTT
>NC_051407.1:6266531-6266736 GCF_015228065.2 Penaeus monodon
TTTTCTCTCTTCTTCAACGTTCTATTATCCCCTCCTACACTTTCTTCCTTCCTCTTCCTCATTCCCTTCACTTATAAACAAGAAAACACATAAATATAACTTTATTTTTACGTTACTTGGATGTCTCCTCAAGTTAGACGAGACAGGAGACTAATAACACGTGTCATTTCATCTACAATAGTACATTCTTGCTTTATTTTTATAT
>NC_051407.1:6267751-6267915 GCF_015228065.2 Penaeus monodon
TCCACAACCAAACAAGACCCACTGTAATGAACTTTGACACGTGGATCAGCGACCCAGCCCTGGCACGAGACAATACCCGCGTCAGGCGAGCCATCACGCCAGACCTAAGAGGCTGTCACTTCAGTGGTTTTCTGTCATTTACTTTTGGCATTTAATTGCGCGTG
>NC_051407.1:6267952-6268055 GCF_015228065.2 Penaeus monodon
AGGAGGGCGTTGTTGTGTGTGTTTTAGGTTCTTTTTGTGTTCGTTTTGGTTATCATTATCGTATTTTTTTTCGTTATTATGGAACTTTATCTATGTATCTTTG
>NC_051407.1:6268177-6268294 GCF_015228065.2 Penaeus monodon
ATCGTCATTAGCATTATTTTTTATATCATTTATATAAATGCAATAATTATTAAGATTACAATTATTATTACCGTTATTATCTTTATTAACATATTTATTGTTATTATGACTTTTTAT
>NC_051407.1:6268504-6269176 GCF_015228065.2 Penaeus monodon
GAAATCAACCACATGTTTCCCATTATTAAATTCCTCACTGTATGGTCTTTCGGAAGGAGTAACGTAAAAAAATAGATAAATACGGGGGGAGGAAAGGAAACGTAGGAGGAAATAGAGAGGGACGTAGAGGGAAATGGAGAGGAACGTAGAGGGAAATGGAGAAGAACGTAGAGGAAAACGGAGGTGGGAAAAGAAGAGGTAATAGGGTAGAAAGAAAGATGAAAGAGAGAGGAAATCGGAAAATAACAGAGGAAATCTCAGGCGGAAAACAAGGGGTGAAGAGGAGAAGGAAAAAACAAGAAAAAAAAAACAAGAAAGAAAAAAAAAAAGACAGAGAATAATGAACAGAAAATAAAACACAAGACAGACATCCAAACGAGAGAAAAATCAAGAAAATCACCGAAGAGGGGAAACAGAACAAGAAGATAAACAAGAAGAAGAAGAAGAAGAAGAATATCAAGAAGAACAATGGTCAAGAAGATAAACCGTTTGAGAAGAGAAGAGAAGATTGGAATGAGAGATAAAGACGAAGAATGCCAGAGAATGCTTAAGAGCAAGAGGAACGGAGGGTAAGGGGACCGGAATAACCAAGAGGGGAAGGAAAGCACACTCGCTGCCAGAGTAAGTGCCTTGATTAATTGATAGTCTCTCGCATTCAGTATATTGTGTATG
>NC_051407.1:6270693-6270964 GCF_015228065.2 Penaeus monodon
CCTTTGAAAACGGTCATAGAAGTTGCATGTTGCCATCCTGCGGGATTATATATTGCAATCTTCATTTATCCGATCTGCCCCCACAAGCTGCCAGCAAATTCTTCATATAGAGAGAGTGGAAGAGGAGAAGAGAATTGGAGAAGGGGGAGGGGGTGAGGAGGGTATCAGTAATTTTTCGATGACTTTGACCTGATGCGTGCGGATGCGGATTTTAGGATTTGAGAATATCATCATTATGCTCTGGTTATAAGAGTAGTATCTAGATTTGATG
>NC_051407.1:6271431-6271871 GCF_015228065.2 Penaeus monodon
CTGTGTATCCTACAATAAACATTTCCATTTTCTCTTACTTTTTTGTGACAGGCGACGCCGCTGCAAATGGCACATCTCAGCGAGTGTCACTTCCGTTGCCATACACCCCCTCATCTCAGTGCAACATCCGTCAGTCACACACCTCATCTCATTAATGTCTCCGCTAGGTCCCTCGCGAGTGTCATGCACGATCCAGTCACACGTCTCTAAACCATGCAACCGACAGTCATGCAGGGAGAGATAAGATCCCCCCCCCTCCCCACACACCTCCCCCATGCGGTTCTGAAGCACCTTTTCGAATCTCCGTGCATGCCGATGCATGAGGAACTCGGGTCGGTCCGCACGGCAAGTTAATCTCAGCCCACCTGTCACTCCGGCAAAAGTTATTATAAACTTTCTAATTAAGGACGAAACTAAATCATAGACCTTGTCGGAGCTTG
>NC_051407.1:6272524-6272977 GCF_015228065.2 Penaeus monodon
GAAAATATGAGAGAAGAAAGAAGGAAGGGGAAGAATAGAGGAAAAATAGAGGGGAAGAGGGGATGGGAGAAGGAGGTAGATGGAGTGGGGCTGGAGAAAAACGGAGAAATAGCAAAACGAAAAAGAATGCGAGGCAGAGAGGAGGGCAGGAGAAAGTGAGGAAGAAGAGAAAAAGCGATAGATTTAGGAACAAAGGGAATAGAAAGAACTAAGAGAAAAAAAGAAAAAAAATAAGTAGAGGAGGAAGAAGATTGGGGATAAGAGAGAGAGAGAGAAGAGAGAATAAAGGAAGTGAGGAAATGGAGAAAGAGAACGGTGAGCGAAAAAAGATAATAAACAGGGGATGAAGAGATTGGAAAGGGCGAAAGAGAGAGACAGAAACTCACAGAATGATTAATATCTTCCTCTCAATCGCCTTCGTATCATTAAAGACTTTCTGCCCATTTGCCATCA
>NC_051407.1:6273660-6273858 GCF_015228065.2 Penaeus monodon
TTCAATTCAGATTTTCAAACATCACTTCAAGTCTACATTTTGCCAAAATATACATAAAACACCTAAATATATACTAACAGGTCTCCTTATAACACTAATCTCATCAGTATCAACATAATAATCTACTTATTGCATAATTATGGAATTTAGCAATAAAAGATCTACCAGTCTTTCTTCCCTACTGTAATAATTACTAGT
>NC_051407.1:6274069-6274488 GCF_015228065.2 Penaeus monodon
GTTGTTTGAATCATCATACGGGAGACAGTCAAAATATCTGTATTTACGAACTGCATATATAATATCATCATTCCTTTTACTTTATTACAGCATTCAGAATCTATGAATGAATCATACTGTTAAAAGCTTCCATAATGCCTGCAAAATTATTAGAATGAAAAACAGAAGGCTATTCAGTTTCCATTAACTTGATTCCATGAAATCATGACAAATGTATATACATATGTATTTAAAAATACCGCATGATAATTATATTACCAAGTATTTCATTTCATTAATGGGACATAAATATTTATAAGAAAAAGGTAAGAAATTATGAAATTAAAATTACTTCAAAGTATGAAATGTTGAATTGAATATTTCATTTTCATTTGATATATCTGGGATTCAGCTGGGAAATGAAATTTGAAATCTCTGAC
>NC_051407.1:6274610-6274752 GCF_015228065.2 Penaeus monodon
CCTTGTATCATTCTTAAATTGTCAAAAAGAGTGATCATAACATTAAGTTCATTGCAGAAAAATCTCTGCAATATTAAATATTCACTGGAGCTTACCTCTTCCATTCAATGCCTCATATAATTCAATTGGATCAACACACCCT
>NC_051407.1:6274880-6275050 GCF_015228065.2 Penaeus monodon
ATAGACCCAAACGTAATCCGGATTAACTGAATCCGTTTGATAGGGATAAATAAACTCGTGAAGTTAATTGCTAGGCCTTTATACTTAAACATGATTTGTTACGTAACGAAAGTGTGTTCACAGAGCACTTTGCATGCTGATATTGCATTTCTACGTGTTATGATATCCTT
>NC_051407.1:6275812-6276855 GCF_015228065.2 Penaeus monodon
AAATGTACGGTATCCTCAGAGTTTCGTATTGCAGATGTACATTTAATAGCGAATTTGGTTAGAATTCCCGACGTTGTCCTTAAAATTCATGAGATAAATTATAGTGATTAAATAAAATACAGATTGCATGGAATTGCACAAAGTCCTAGAGTACATTTTTCTTAGGAAAGTATTTTCATGATATTACTATTGGTATATTTTGCATAAGATATGTTAGTTTATTGTACATTTTGTTCTATATTTGTATTTGAAATGATTGTGGATTGCCTTTTCGTCAATTAAAGCCCAGACTAAGGCAATTTGAATCCGCTTAATCACACTACTGTATTTTATTCCATATTACGCAAGCTTGGTATGCTACCCCAAGCCACTCCATGTTGTGACAAGCTACATTAACTAAGCCATTTTAAGCCATTTCATGCTACGCCTTGTTACGCCAAGCCATTTCAAAGTACTTCAAGATATCCCAAGCTGCGATGAGTCATTTCAAGCTACATCAAGCTACACCAAACCCCTTTTAAGTTACACTAAGCTTCTTTAGACTACACCAAGCTACATTAAGTCGTTTCAAGCCGCTCCAAGCTACGACAATTTACACCAAGCCTTTTCAAACTACATCAAACTACACCAATTTACACCAAGCCATTTCAAGCTACACCAAGTCGCTCCAAGCTACGCCAAGTTACACCAAGCCAGTTCGAGCTACACCAGACCGTGCCAAGCTACTTCAAGCTCAGCCAAGCCACTCGACATTAAACAGACATTTATGGGATCATATCAGAAGCTACAATATTCTCAGGTTAATTGTTTACTTTATGAAAAATGCTCTGCCGCTCTCCTGAGGACCACCGCCTGGCAAAGGGCGCAAGCAAACACCACCTCCACAAGCAACTCTCACCCTTACGCTCCCCTGTGCATAGAATCACCTTTTGCATGCGTCTTTGCTTGTTTGTTTGGCCCTTCTCCGCCGCCGTCGTGTTGTGAAAAATTACTATGGGTTTCCTGAGAGTGGGATTACTTTCATGAACCCGGCTAGTCCCGAG
>NC_051407.1:6276883-6277029 GCF_015228065.2 Penaeus monodon
AACGGAATTACGTGTAATAATAATTGCCTTTGTGGTCATAGTCCATCGTGTTATCAGTACTCTTCGCTGTGAATGTTATCAGCATCATCCTATTCATTACGTTATCATCATTATCAACCTTATCATCAACGGGACAACGGAATGGC
>NC_051407.1:6277860-6278150 GCF_015228065.2 Penaeus monodon
ATTGAGTTTGTAGCAAATGAATAATCCAACTTATTTTACATTCTCCCCATCCTACGTTCTTCTCCTCCTGATGAGGGTAAGATAATTAATGATTAATTGAACCCGTTTCTGTAAGTGTTCTTGCCCTTGTACTTGCGTGTGATTATGTTAATTATGAAAATGTATAAATATTACGGAATTTAATAACATTCTTTGTTGGTTAAATAAAGAATGAAATGAGAGAGAGAAAGAGGTTTCGAGGTTTTGGCTTCACAGCTGTATTGTGTGTACGTCTATAAGTATCTTTTGAA
>NC_051407.1:6278394-6278813 GCF_015228065.2 Penaeus monodon
ATATGAAAAAAAGAGACACACCCAAACAGAATGATCGAGTAATTGTTATACCATGTTTCCACAAGTAATATTCATGTATACACACGTATATCTGTGACGAAAGACCACTGTCGTGTATACACTAGAATGACATTTAACAATAGAAGTATTTTGCAGGGGTCGAGGCACATTACCATGCTGAGTGAGATTACCACTGCCCTGTCGGTCTCCATTACCCGTATGTGCAGCTGTTAGCCTTTGATCACAGTTTTAGAGCGTTTTGCATAGATAGTTTGTTACATATGAAATAAGTGGACGGATGTGTTGGCTTTGTGGAGGATATGGGATGAAAGTTTTTTTTTTTTTGTTGAGGTTTCCATGGGTGTAATCGAAGGCACGTGCGTACAGAGATACACGCTCACACACATACATAAACATAA
>NC_051407.1:6278889-6279117 GCF_015228065.2 Penaeus monodon
GTAATCGTTCGTAACTGACCTATGCAAACCTACACGGGGGTAGAGGGAGAGCGCAGAGATAGGAAACCAGCCATAGATTACTTCGGAATGTCTAACACAGCAAAATGCTTTCGAGAGTAGGCCTACTCTAATCGACATGCCTCGACTGCTATTGATCACACGGAGAGCGTCGATTTCGGATAATTATTGACGATATAACGTTCGACACACATACCGACACAATATACA
>NC_051407.1:6280056-6280174 GCF_015228065.2 Penaeus monodon
AACCCCCAAAGTCTATTAGCGAAAGAGGAAGAGGCTGAGAGGCAGACGTTAATAAATATGACGAAGAGAATTAACGATGGAATTTTCATCAGCGGGGAAGGCATCTTATTTGGCCAGA
>NC_051407.1:6280697-6280767 GCF_015228065.2 Penaeus monodon
AGTCTATCCCCACTGGCTGTGAGTTTAGTAAATGCGGAATGTCACCGAAATAATTACAGATTCACAGCAA
>NC_051407.1:6280821-6280991 GCF_015228065.2 Penaeus monodon
GTTATAGCATATGTCAGTGTTTGCAGCAGCATCGAATACGTCAATTTTCACTGTATTATTCACTAGTAGCTTTGAGTTCATTGGCTTCCGAACTTTATAGCTGTGTAGGAGAGCAGGAAAGGGTTGCAAAAGAGAGTCTCGCAATATTTAAACTAGCTGCATAATGACTA
>NC_051407.1:6281679-6282001 GCF_015228065.2 Penaeus monodon
ACCACTCCATTCAGAGAGAGCACCCACACCTCGTGGGGCGCTTAATGAAAGCTGAAATATTGACATCAATGATATACACTTCCAGCCTCGTTGGACGCCCTTGAATGGACAAAGATACTGACTATCTCTAGACGAACCTGAGGTATTGGGGCGTGCGTGCGGCCTATTATATCCGTCGTGGGCGGAATGCAAAGAAAGGCCCATGAAATTTTTTGCGTGACGAGACGAAAACCGAGATCGATCGACTGGACAAGGAAGTGTTTAGAAATGACGGTCATTTTTCAGCGGGTGGGGTCCTTGGGAAGTGGCGTTAGAGTGTCAC
>NC_051407.1:6282503-6282608 GCF_015228065.2 Penaeus monodon
TTTTTTTTTTTTAAGAAAATTGACTCTTTTTACCTAAGATTACATCACCCAATGTTTGTTCTAAAAAATACTGATGGACAATCTAGCCATGCTTTTTAATGCAAT
>NC_051407.1:6283199-6283674 GCF_015228065.2 Penaeus monodon
CAGCTTATGCTTTTCAATTCAGACACAGAATTATATGTAGCTATATATAGAAGAATTATTAACTTTCGCGGTAATAATGCCTACATTGTGTATAGCTGGAAATGGTAACGGTATTAATGATAAATCGAGATGTATCTAAGTCAATATATGAATAAAGTCATTCGGAATTATTAACGTGAATTCAGTACGAAAGTGTTAGTAAACAGTCATGGAAATATAATGCGCATCGAAAATATTTTGGGGAGCAATTACTTTACTCTGTTGTCAACGGCAAGATCTAACATGATATAGAGTGAAAAATGAATACTCACAAAGTAAATATTATCGTAATAGTGGGGCTGGTAACAATGCGTACTGGTTCGGCTGAGTAATGTACAAGTTATGTACAGCATTACATATTTAGCTCCTCGAATACCGTGAACTGGATCTATGCCATAGTCTGTAGTGTGTTCAATGTTGTTACAGCACATGTTGC
>NC_051407.1:6283717-6284097 GCF_015228065.2 Penaeus monodon
TGACCGCTTATCATTCAAATTTGCATGTTGTCTGCACCGCCCCGAATCGCATTTAAATATCGACACTGAACCTACAAATAAATTACAAGCAAGTGGGTCAGGAAAACGGATGTTACGAGTAAGTGGGTTAAATATTCAACCTGGTATGTGCCGGCCGATTAGATTAAACCCCATCACGTGATATGCTTTGTCAAAGACAAACAGAATCCGTTGTTGCATGAAATATGCCCTCGGAGAAATATTATGGATGATTTATTGTAAAAGAAGAAATATATGCCTCTTTTTTATTTTAACGTTTCTTTGAATGGAAACGCGACGTATGATACACAAAGACATACCAAATAGGCTTTCTATTGATTCGAACATAGTGGCGTTTAACA
>NC_051407.1:6285084-6286218 GCF_015228065.2 Penaeus monodon
ACAGAGTTTAAACTTCCATTCCCTTTACTTTCCAGCTTTCTTTTCTTCACATTATATTTCAATACTGCCTAGGCAAAGTAAGATAACACAAGTAATATTCATAAGAGTAAAAATACGAATACCTGATTCTGCATTAACAACATACATATTATTATTCATATAACAAATATTTCAAATATTTTTCGAAGAACTGCACGAGAATATTAAACATTTCCAAGTATCTAAAAAGACGAAAATCTCCCACTTGCCTCGTTAACTTCACCTTAATCAAGATAGCAGTTTAGTACAATATTCTTATTATGTATAGTAGTCTCCATAATCTGTAATTAATGGGATTAATGAAGTAAGTATGTATCTCTTCAGTGTTATGTAGCCCGGAAAGTTGAGTTACTCGGCCCCGTGGCATCCTTTTCATTGTTAATTGATAAGGATATTTTACAGTTCGATAAAGCGTGCAGGTTTAGATATCACCTGACGAATCTTTTACGTGTCTATTATTATTTGTGTTTATTTGGATGAGCGATCGAAATATTCTGCTCACTTAATACGTCTTTTCGTGATGAATAGATAAAGTGAACGTGTGATATATTGCTCTTACGTGTCTTATCTACTTAGACAGATGGAAAAGCTGCGTTTTATCTAAATTAACGTAATGCGCTTGTCAGAATTTCGGACTCGACGTGTGTTATCAGGAGTAACATGCATTTAGCTGTTCAGCGCTCGAGTGTTACGTACTCCCACGAGGGATAATTGTGATAAAGACCCTTGGTGATTCGTGTTAATAATCATTCTATTCTGTCACGGGGATGTGCTGATATATATTACAGTTTATTTTCCTCCCAATTACGTTGGATGGAGGAGAAGAATATTTGAAGTTTATTTATTTATTGGTGGTGTTATGTTGGGATGATAAAAAATAGGACATAATTATGTAAGGTTGTGATACGATTTCCTGTAATGGATTATGTATTAATCAAATTTGATTAATGAATGTACTCGATCATTTTATAAAAACGCTCTGTCAGTTGAATGGTTTGGATAATGAATTGCAGTAAGTTGCATAATTAATTCTCAAATTTCCCGTTTCGATAAAGACACTCCTAATTTGAAAGAAAGGAATAGTATGAAATCTAT
>NC_051407.1:6286365-6286667 GCF_015228065.2 Penaeus monodon
AAACCAAACAAACAGCGAATCATTCTTTAAAAAGAGAGAGAAATAAAAATCTTTAGGAGCGATAAAAAATACCTGTTCCAATTAACACACGAGATGGGGAATGATTAATTGCTTGTCACCGTAAATGACGAGGAGAGATCATATCATAATAATAACAACTGGTACTAGACCTAATATGGCCGGGGAAACGTGTTGCAAAAACGTACGGTTATTATAGGCAATAACAATAAAGCACTGGCTTGAAAAAAAAAATGGAAAAGTCTATAGGTAGTTGTTAGGTCAAACTAAATGTAAATGTAGCT
>NC_051407.1:6286897-6287311 GCF_015228065.2 Penaeus monodon
CGTGGAATTTTATTACCTAGTACCTCTTAGCAGCTTGAAAAAAAATAAAATAGTAATAGCTAAAATAGCTCTAGTATCTAAGCTCGTGCCATTGCAAGCAACATCTTCATAAATAAATAAAAGCTTTTGGGATCTTTACAACATATATATATTCACTTCCTTGTGTTTCACGATATATACTGCTGTAGTAAAGTAACCACCCACTTAAGAACAACGCATGTTTTTCTATCTATCTTTTTCAATGACTTTTAAAGTTGCAATTGTAATGCAATTTGTTCAAATGAGTTTTGATATCGAGGATAATATGTAATTTTTGAATTCCGTTTAGACATTTCGTTGTAGAAATTGGATAAGTTCATAATTAATGGACAGATATTCCCAGAGATTTGTGGCTTCCTTTTTCTTTTTCAGGGA
>NC_051407.1:6288062-6288265 GCF_015228065.2 Penaeus monodon
AACTCCTGTGAATATCAGACCATTAATTATGAATTTATCCAGTTTCTACAACGAAATGTATAAATGTCACTCGATATTTTAAGAACTTCCTCCTTTTTCATGATTAAGTGATCTCTTTAGAGGAAGCACAGCGGTGAATTAACGTAGAACACAGTTAACAATATTAACTTGTAAATTAATTAAGAATATAGTGTTATGTTTGC
>NC_051407.1:6288525-6288825 GCF_015228065.2 Penaeus monodon
AACAATGAGCAGCAGCAGAGAGGCTGAAAATGGACAACAGAGATCCCCAAGAGGAAAGGAAAATAGTAGAAGCTCAATTAATTACAATACACAGATAAAGAAGAGATGCTGCAGATAATCTACAACTGCTACATTACATTAACCACTACAGCTGGAATAAATGAGTCAATTCTGCTACAGAAAAAGATTTATAACAGACTGCAGTACATGAGCTAAAACTTATGTAGTATATGGATTAAACCAACAACAGTAAATGTGTAAAAAAGTAGATAAAACAGGAAAAAAAACGAAAATAATCGG
>NC_051407.1:6288847-6289189 GCF_015228065.2 Penaeus monodon
GATAAAGGATAAAGAAGAATAAAAACGCTAGAATAAACACACTTTAGTTAATTAAAACAACGGATAACGAATCACACAAAATCACCCAACAGACGCAAAACCGTTTAAAAGCAACACGCAAGGTCTAGAATAAACAAGAGAGGGAAAAAATGATAAATTTGTTAGTTTTACTTGTCATCAGTATTTTGAGTAATATCGCTGAAAAGTCCAACACATATTTCAAGCGAGTTTTGATATGCATTTTTATTAGTATGGGAAAGCAAAGCGGGAGGTTTCATTGGCAACCACTCGAACCAAAACGGTGAAATGATATGCCGGTGGAAACAGCGTTTTGATGTTATG
>NC_051407.1:6289602-6289865 GCF_015228065.2 Penaeus monodon
GAGAGATTGTCTACACGTGTGGGCGTTTATTTGTCTATCTATAATGCCATTAATCTGTGAAGGATAAACAAGCTTTAGAGATAACACGACAGTGATTATTTTCCTCATAATCTGATAGAGACGCGCATTTCCAAGAAGATTAGACAACGAGGTCGCGAATTCAAGTTAATTCAATTACACTAACGGCAAAACTCTGGAAATCTGTATACATGCCTGTCTGTCATAAAAGCGCACACTGTGGAATTATTACTCATACCCTCAGG
>NC_051407.1:6290052-6290228 GCF_015228065.2 Penaeus monodon
GTTTCTAAACCCATGCCTACGTCAACGCCCACATAAAAACGAAAAGAGAACAAAAGAGATAAAAAGAAAAACAAAAAGAAAAAGAAAAAGAAAAAAAAAAAAGAAAAAAAATGCAAATAAACGAACAGACAAAAAAGCTTCGAAGAAATAATGATTGAAAGGAATACGAAGGTTCC
>NC_051407.1:6291800-6292663 GCF_015228065.2 Penaeus monodon
GCTGCTGTTAGTGAAAAAAATGTTATGCTCGTTTTGAATTTTATTATCAAATATCTCCCAGTTTTCAAATGTGTTACTTGCTGTTAACAACTTTGTCTACAAACTTTGGATTACTTACTTAAAGCTTGTTTATGATACAGAAACAAAATGTAGTATAAAAATGGAAGAACGACCATGAAGTTCTATGAAAAAAAAAAAATAAAGAAGTTAAAATCAACATTAACAAAGTGAAGTCGATTTAAAAAACTGTTCACAATGCACTTCAAGCAAATAATTAGGGAACTAGATTGATGAGGTGAAGGGATAAAGGGATAAAGAGCTTTTAATTAAGTAATCTAAGTAATATAATTTTGTTAACAGCAAACAACAAAATTTGAAGAGTGGGACTAAGAAGAACATTAAAGAAACAGAGAAAATTGAGTAGAAACGAGTTGACTGTAAAAGTGAACAATGACTCTATTATACATGTGATAAATTGTACAAACATATCCTCTGAATTTAAAACAAAATTATTTATGACAACCCATATCCCTAAGGCGAAAAATGAAAGAACTAATGCTAGGAATTAAGGCATGAGGGATTAATATTGGGACTTACTAAGGAATTAATGATGGGAACTAAGGCATGAGAGATCAAGCATGGATTAAGCAACAGACTGAAATAGACGCTACAGTCATAAGATAATAGAAACAGGTGCTCAAAGCTCATAAATAATGCCAGGAGCCAAAGACAAAGCGAGTGACGTGATGGTTCGAAAAAATGCTGAAATTGGAAGAAACTGAAATGACTAGGAAATATCTGTATCGTTCTTCAGTGCAACAGTGCAGGCTGATGATAGTGATAAGGATGGTAGTACAGAGCAA
>NC_051407.1:6293530-6293917 GCF_015228065.2 Penaeus monodon
AAATACCTAATCTAAAAGATGAAACGAAATAGCTTTCACCATTTCGGATTTCCGCACAGCAAACAGTAGATGAAAGAAACGGACTTCGAGAGTCACTTAAACGGGGTCCTGTGATTTCAGAGATTGAATCCACTTTTACACTTTTTGATATCTTGGAGATGCTTAGAGATTGCAAGGAAGATGAAGAAGGAGGATGCTGGATGGGAAAAGAAATAAGAAAAAGGATTGGTATTGGATGATGGGATAGAAGGAGGATGGAGTAGGAGGTGATGATGGGAAGATCAAGAAAATAGAAGAAAAAATAATAGATAGATAAAAGAAATGATGATGGGACAAGAAAAAAAAAAGTGTCATGGGATGAAGTAAAATGGAGGAACAACCAAAAAA
>NC_051407.1:6294016-6294197 GCF_015228065.2 Penaeus monodon
TGAAAAGGAAAAAGGAAAGGAATGCAAGAGCCAGGTCTCTCCGCCTCAAGACAATATCAAAAGCAGAGGTGAAGGAAAATATAGAACGTAGAAGTGAAAATGGAATTTAAGATTGCTCCCCCCCCCCCAAAAAAAAAAATGTTGAACACAATTAGGACATAAAAAAAAATACTGTACTAAT
>NC_051407.1:6294319-6295132 GCF_015228065.2 Penaeus monodon
CAAAATAAAAATAAAGCTGAATTTATAGTTTAATTATCCTGCGTCTAAGAAAGCAACTGGTGGTGATAATGAGGCTAAAATCGGGGAATTTAGAGTAGGGTTTCCAACTTAATCATTGCGCCGCGAACGTAATACAGAGCGGGGGAAATTAATCTAGCGGAAGTCATTAGCATATACCTTCCTGTGCGGGCAGGTGTGCGGGTGGGGAGGGGGGTGAGAGGGGTAGGAAGGGAGGTAGGGGGATTTGAGATGGGGTAGAGAGTTGGGGGTGGGGTTGAGAGGTAGGGGGGGGGGAGATGGGAAGACGTGGGGAGGGGTGTGAAAGTGGGTGTGGGGGAGATGGGAAGGCGGGGGAAGGGAGGGGAGGGGGTAGAGGATGGGAAATGGGACAAGGGAAGAGGAGGCTTGGGAAGATGGGGAGGGGGGGGGGGAGTAGGAACTGTAATAACAGAGATGGGGTGGTATGGGAGAAAGACGGAGGGATAGGGAGATAGGAGGGGGGAGGAGAAGATGGGGGAGGGAGATAGGGAGATGGGGAGATGGAGAAGATCAAAGGTTAATGATGAACACGTATATTCTAAGTGTGGCATGCTATATGCAAGTGTACTTATCGCTGAGCTGTACACTTACCTTCATCGCAAGTTGAGTTATGCTTTTTCCATTGCCAGGGGATCAGTATGGTCAGTGTGGCAGGAAAATAAACTGCCTTTTCAACCTGTGTTCATAAAAATCCCGCCCTCGTTCAAAATTTAATCAGAGGGGAAAATGCCAGACGTGAAGACTTAAACTTTGTGTTGCGTCGCCAAGTACACT
>NC_051407.1:6296110-6296331 GCF_015228065.2 Penaeus monodon
GAAGAAAACTGGACAGAAATTACTACCAGCCTTCCAGGTACTTAAAATATCCTCCAGAACAACAAACAAACCCAGTTGAATTTGACTTCCGGTTCTTAGAAACGTTTCCATGAATACAAAACGTTTGCGAACGTTCACCTCTTTTCTCATTTCGTTTCTCGGACTTCTTATTCATGGGATTAGCGTATTTCCAGGAGAAATATGATGGCAAGTGATGAATC
>NC_051407.1:6296994-6298110 GCF_015228065.2 Penaeus monodon
AGATGATGAAAAATAATGATACAAGCATTCCCTTAAGCTCTATCGATCATCCTCTTCTGAATATGAACCTTAAAGGATAAAACACACCTACTCGCCAATAACGGTCTTTGTCGGAGCTAAACATTGCATTACTTCCAGCCGATGCGGGAGATCCCCCTCCCACGTCATACTGAATGGGTCGATAATCCTTTGCTATGGTTATGCTACCCTCGACCTTATTAGCCGCCGGTCGCTGTTGCTTCCTTCCTCAAGGGGGGCAAATCTGGATTTTTTTTCTTTTCTTTTTTGACTGGCTTGTATTGGGGCAGTAATTGAGTTGTCATGTTGTGTTAATAATTCCATTAATGTCACGCCAAGAAAAGTGGTTGAACTCCGGGGGGAAAAGGAATGAGGAAAGAGGCGAGGAGGAAAGGGGGAAAAAAGGAAAGGGAAGTAAGAGGATGAATGAAAGGATGTGAAGAGGATTGGGTAGAGGAATAAGGGAAGAGGGAAGGAGGGAAGGGAAGGAAGAAAAGGGGTGAGGAGGAAAAAGACGATAAAGAAAAGGGGTGAAGAGGGGAAAATGAGGAAGAAAAGGGGTGAGGAGGAAAACATGAGGAAAAGGGGTGAGGAGGAAAAAGATGTGGAGGGAAGAGAAGAGGGTGGAAGGAACGCAAGATAAATCATGGAAGGGAAGGGAAAGAATTAAGTGAAAGTAGAGATAGAGGATTGGGAGAAGGTAGGAGGGAAGATAATTAGGAAAGAGGTGAGGAAAGAGGAAGAAGCGGAGAGAAGGGAAGAGGAAATGTTGAGAGAGAAAAAAAGAAGAAAAAAAGAAGCAAGAGGACGGAAGGAGGTACGGGAAGGAAGGGAAAAAAGAAAAAGGGAAAGGACGAAAGAAAGAAGGGAAAGAAAGAAGGAAGAGAAGAGAGAGTAGAAAAAAGGAAGGAATCAAGGGAAGAAGGAAAAGTGAAAGGAAAAAAAGTGGACGAGGGAAGGAAAGAAAAGGATGAAGGTAGGCAAGAAAGGAAAAGATAAAGAGAAAGAAAATGGAAGAATAATGGAGTAGATAAGAATAGGTGGAGGGATGGAGAGAAGAGAAAGGTGGAAAGGGGTGAGAGCCGACGAAAGGGGGTT
>NC_051407.1:6298247-6298556 GCF_015228065.2 Penaeus monodon
GGAACGGGAAAAGCTTACCACAAGGAGAGCTTTAGGGAAATGAAAAGGAAAGAAATGATTACGACCATTTTATTTACCAAATGTAATTTCTGAATGCATAAACAGGCATATAAAGCACGCCTAAACGCTTCAAAGAATAATTCTAAAACATTAATGAATATAGTATAAACAAACATGGCAATCAGTGCAACACGAGAGCAAAAGACCTAAACAGGATGGTACACGTATTTTCTTCTGGATCTAAGGTCATTATTACCTTTTTTTATATAAAACAAGAAAAGATCACATCATTAAACAGTTACTAAAAAA
>NC_051407.1:6298624-6299032 GCF_015228065.2 Penaeus monodon
CCTAAAACCAAGTACTAACCTGCTGTTCTGTAATGTTTTCCAGGCCGCCCGACGTTATTGAGTTGAGACAGGGTATAATTTCACATCAAAGGAACCAGACAGACTCGGTTTACAGAAGGGATTATAAAAGCCACGACGCTGCTGACTTACCGTGGTAATGACACCCCTTCCCTAATACCGCACATTACCTATGACAATCATGCTCAACAGGTCAGCAGTCTTTGTTATGAGGTGAGAATGTTAACGAAAGAAAATTTTGGAAAACTGTAAAAGGTAGAAAATGAATAGGTGTTTGGGATTATTATAAGTTAAAGTGAAACTTTCAATTTAGATAATTTGTATAATAATGTGATGTATGAATAGCAAAATGCACAAACGAATTGGAGCAAGTGCCTAAAAGAAATTAAA
>NC_051407.1:6299265-6299495 GCF_015228065.2 Penaeus monodon
TTCTACCTTGATTTCTTTTTTACTTTTGATATAACTTCCTTTATGAAAAAAGTTGCTCTGGCCATTCATTTTGCTATCACTCTTTTCAAGTTTAGCGAATCATACTTTCTAGCAGATTATCTAATGGAATCTGACATGAGTTATGTTAATCTCATAAGCTTTTCTCGCGAGAATTAAAGCTTATTTTTTATGCCGATTCTTCCTCCCTTGACGCTTTGCACATTCCGTTT
>NC_051407.1:6300042-6300658 GCF_015228065.2 Penaeus monodon
CCCCAAAGCAACACCAACGACATCCAAAACAAAAATGGTAATTCCAGTGATAATGATAATCACTTTCCTCCTCAGTCTCTCCCCTTTCCTTCCTCCCTCTTTCCGCCTTCCTTTATTCATTCCTACTTCCTCTTCCTCCATCTTCCTTCCTCCTACAAATGTATTGCTTATTCCCCGTCTTCCACATCTGTCTTTCCTGTTTTATTCCTTACTCCTCCCCTCCCTTCATATCACCCTCCTCTCCCTCCCCGTCTTCATTTCCTCTCCTTCTTCCTACCTACACCTTCGTTTATCTTTCCCCTTCTTCTCTCCTACCCTTCTCTTCCTCTTTCGTCCATCCTTCCCCCTCTCTTCATTCCTTCCCTCCACTATCCTCTCCCTCTACCTCCCCCCTCCCTCCCTCCCACTCTCTCCTTCATTCCGTCTTCTTTCACTTACTCCCCTTTTATCAGTCTCTTTATCTCTCTTCTTCCCGTTTTCACACGGATCTCCCGGCAAGCACAGACGCACAGGCACTGTGACGTCACTGCTTGGCACTCTGCCCCGTGGATCACATCTGCATAGGCGAAGTGACCGATAGCGCCAGATCGCGGCTTGGTTTTAATTCCTTACTTTC
>NC_051407.1:6301510-6301724 GCF_015228065.2 Penaeus monodon
ACCATCCGACGTTTGTTTCCTAAATACAAAGAAAAGACGAAACTCTTTTAGAAAGAATTAATCATTTCTCAATAAAAGTTATAATGTTCGTTCAGATACGAATGGTTGTTTAGAATACGCTTTCTGTTATCGTGTTGTGAATATTGTGTTATAGAGGTTAATGAAATACAAATCATTATATTTTCTACTCTTTTGATGTTAATAAAAAAGCCTT
>NC_051407.1:6301981-6302048 GCF_015228065.2 Penaeus monodon
TGATCCACGAAAGAGATCTGTAATCTTCAGTTAATGACGTGAATTGTTGAACAAACACCCCTTTTTA
>NC_051407.1:6302398-6302476 GCF_015228065.2 Penaeus monodon
AGTATTACTGAAATTCGCAAGACCATAATGACAAAGCATACCAAAGGCTGGATCATAACAGGGTTTCTCCATAGTGTT
>NC_051407.1:6303029-6303113 GCF_015228065.2 Penaeus monodon
CTATTTTCGTTTTTAATATATTACGAGTATTATCATTACTATTTCAATGTACCGAATAATAGCAAAAGAAAATCACAAATCTAT
>NC_051407.1:6303326-6303552 GCF_015228065.2 Penaeus monodon
TGCAAATAAATAGAAGCATTAGGATTTATTTATGATAAGATTAAAGACTTTCTGTGCCATGAAACTTTACCATGAAACCAAAATCAGCTTGCACATGAATCTGGATAATATTGTGCAATATATAATTCGTTTTGATGCACTTCCTGCATGAACGTTGGGCAGAGAGAGAAATAGGAGAAAATAAAGGATTATGTATTAAGAAAAAAAAAGTTGAAAAGTGAGTGGC
>NC_051407.1:6303963-6304038 GCF_015228065.2 Penaeus monodon
TTCTGTAAAAATATTGAATGTGGAAATTGAAAAATGAATACGTACGCTTTGAAAAAAATACCGCATTAGTTTGTG
>NC_051407.1:6304088-6304155 GCF_015228065.2 Penaeus monodon
TCTATTCTTCTCTTCTTTCCTCTTCTTCCCTTGTTCCAGCCAAGTAAAATATATAACGTATGTTGTG
>NC_051407.1:6304374-6304577 GCF_015228065.2 Penaeus monodon
CTAAGCTCGATTTTCATATCCTTTGGATCTATTAATCAATTTTTTTTCCTATCTATTTTTATGGATTTTATGGATTTTATGGAGTGTAATTAATTATTTTAATCAAGCGACAGTCGGAAGGCCTGTTACATATCGGGTGTTTTATGTAATATGAACTTATGACTCTTATGTAATATTAATGCGATGTTACCTATTATATAATG
>NC_051407.1:6304684-6304896 GCF_015228065.2 Penaeus monodon
TAGCTTATTATGACTCTTAATGTAATGCAATTAATGCAATGTTAGCTTTTAATATATCTTAATTAATCTATATAATATTAGCTTATTATGACTCTTAATGTGATATCAATTAATGTTAGCTTTTAATTTATTTTAATTAACTTATGTAATATTAACCTGTTTATGACTCTCAAGATTGCTCGATAATATTGATTATTCCTCATCCCTCTGTA
>NC_051407.1:6305044-6305168 GCF_015228065.2 Penaeus monodon
ACGATAAATGGAATGCTATTATATGGTGTTGCTTAACTGAACTGCCAAATATTTCTCATAATTTCTGCTTGGGTTTCGGTCGACAAGCGTTGGACAGAATGCATTGAGAAGCACGTTTGGTGTT
>NC_051407.1:6305366-6305497 GCF_015228065.2 Penaeus monodon
ACGGGAGTAACATTTTAAGACTCGCACTCAATTTTATAAGCTAATAAGGTCTTAAAAAAAATGCGTGTTACATTTTCAGATTCACATTCATTGTTACATTTTCTGACAGACAAATAAGGTAATAAGATCTT
>NC_051407.1:6305516-6305835 GCF_015228065.2 Penaeus monodon
TGTGTGTTACATTTTAAGATTCACACTCAAATTTAAGAGCTCGCTATCCGAAAGCCACATACCGGTCGGATGTTGAGAATATTTATACCAAAAAACTGCTAAAATTATCAACACAGAATAAAGCATACGTATTAGAACAAACATTTAATATACGTTTGAAAAGCCAGATGAATACAGGACATGCTTTTGAAATACATTTCCCTTTTTTTTATTATATTGTGATGAATATGAAAACATGCAAAGTGATTTTAATATGTATTTGCAGAATGAGTTTCATATTTCATTTTATTCGTGCAATAAACGTGTGAAAAGAGAACAA
>NC_051407.1:6306485-6307194 GCF_015228065.2 Penaeus monodon
TATGATAAAATGAGGCACAATCACAGTCAAAATTCGTGGTAAATGTGTTTCGAATTCCGCCTCAAGCTTGCAAATAATGTGACTCTTGTTTGGATTAGGGACTTTTGTTCTTGATGACTCTCTATTCTCATCTGTAAATAAATAATATTCACACGTGAGAACAGCTAAAGGGGTTTGTATGAGGAAAAAAAAATATTTGGGGAAATATATATATGAAAATGGAGGGAGAACTAACAAAATATATAGAAAATGTATATGTATAGCATGGCATGAGATGTAAGTGATGTGTTTTGATGTCACACATTCATCATAATGACATGGAATTCAAATTTAAGTCTTCAGCAGAACTTTTTGATGTCACATATTTATCATAATGAAGTGAACTTCGATGTCAAGTCTTCAGCAAAACTTTTTGATGTCATATATTCATTATAATGAAGTGAACTTCGATGTCAAGTCTTCAGCAAAACTTTTTGAAGTCATATATTCATTATAATGAAGTGAACTTCGATGTCATGTCTACAGTAGAACTAGTGAATGCCATATATTTATCGCAATGACATGACATTCGATGTCAGTGCCCCAGCAGTAAACGCGGTATCGACATGTATCAGGTTGCCTACATCTTTTGTCATGTTACTCAAGTCATTTTTCATATTTGTTTCAGTTTTGACGCAGCCGTTTTACAAGTTGTGGATTTTATAAAAAG
>NC_051407.1:6308042-6308486 GCF_015228065.2 Penaeus monodon
CACATTTAGATGAACAGGAAATGTCTTTGATGCACTCATCAAAAGTTCTATGAAAGAATTGACAGAAAACAACGACTGCAATATAGAAATCAATCTTGCAAAGTGAATCCCATCACTCTTTCACGTTTTGCAATACATAATCATCAATTGAAAATATCAGTTTAACATTGCACAACACAATCAGAATACTGATTGTGATTATGTCATCGCATAAATACAATATACTTTAATATATGAATCAACTAAGATGTTCCGTGCCACCATGAAATGAAACTCTTCGCTTGTCAATGACAACGACAGGAAGGAAAAATGACAAAGCTAAATGAAACTGAAATAACTAGCACATATTTTTTTTTCGAAAAAATGATTGGTGGGCTTGTGTCAGCATCATCCAGTCCAGTCTTACATCTAGGGTTGATTTATGATTGTTTTTATCTATAAGTA
>NC_051407.1:6308760-6309156 GCF_015228065.2 Penaeus monodon
TATATCCTGCCTTTGTATTTGGAGCGCCGACCCAAATGTAGTTTGTGTAGGTGTTCAACTTGTAATCTGTTTATGACTACAAGAAAAACCTGTGGATATGTTTGATGCATATGTTTGGTGTCATGCTTTTGATTACTTTGCAAGTTAATTTATATGATTATCTGGGACACTTTAGAATGGTATAGGAAGTTTGTGATTTGTTGGGTACGAGAATGACTTCGTGTGATATTTTTCATGATAAGTTATATTTTAATCTCTGAAGTATTACACTGATTTGCCATCGCATGGTATATAGACGTCTACTGATTACGTCTACTGAAGTTGTTTGATATGTTGACGTCACTAATCTCCGTCCAATCTCCTTTTTCCTTGTATGTTCCTGACCTATATGTACAG
>NC_051407.1:6309247-6309640 GCF_015228065.2 Penaeus monodon
GAAATTTGTCATCAACGCTAATGCTGTTATTTTAAGCGACTTGGCGAATGGAAGTATTCCAGAATGTGAGTTGTCAGTCTTTCATTTCTTTTAGATTGTGAACCTACAATAGACTCGTACAATGTTGAATAGTTATGAAGATAAGTTACACATAATACCAGGGATGTGTGTAATATCTGAACTTATTCCTGTGGCTTTAGTGTAATTTAAAATGCTCTAAAAAGTTTCCGCATTTTGTTAGTTATCCCTGTAGGTAGTGAGAGGAAGGAAAAAATATTGTGATATGAGAATAGTGGCAAGATATACATGTTGTGTGTTTGTCATTTGCTTGCTCAATTATGTCTTTGTTTGTAAGCGTTATTGTTGATGATGTTTGTTCTGTATATTTTTTTT
>NC_051407.1:6309836-6309918 GCF_015228065.2 Penaeus monodon
TTCTGTCATATACCTGTTCACTCTTGTATAAATGGCAAGGTGCTGAAGTAAATAGATCTGCATTTATCGAATAAAAAACGTA
>NC_051407.1:6309942-6310309 GCF_015228065.2 Penaeus monodon
AGTAAGCACTCTATACTGTTATAACTTTCTTATGCTGAGAATAAAAGCCCATCTATGCATGGAAGTAAGTTTTTTTATCTCTTCTTTTTTCTTTTATTTACTTGGCCTCTGTTGCAAGGTCTGCAAGGGATATAGCACACAGCTGAAGGTCAAGGGGAGAGAGGTGGCAACCCAGACGAAGCAAGACGAGATAGAACTCCCAGATATCCATAGGTGTTTTGCTCTGGCTGTTGTGCGTGACAAAAACGTGTAAATATAGTGGAAATATTCTGTGTTGAGAGGTTGGGGATGGAGTGAAGGGGGAAGGGGGAGGTAAGAGGCAAATAGTATGAATTTTGAGTTGCATTTTACTTTTTTTTGTACGTCA
>NC_051407.1:6310363-6311404 GCF_015228065.2 Penaeus monodon
ACCAGAGATTTAGGTTTTACGGAAAGACAAGGTATGAAGTTGATGAAAAAATATATATATATGAATAAACTTTTCTATAACTATCGTGTCTTAAACAAGACAATCGTTTTTTTTTTAAGAGAAGGAGAAAGTATGTGTCGTATCAACATCGATACCTTTTATCTGCATTCTGAAAAGAGGGGAGACATTTCCAACTTTCCATTCTCCTGTCCCTTAACCCCTTAACCGAATCGTTAGAACACAACTGACGATCACCAGTCAACAGTTTCTCCTCCTGATCCAGTCTAGTGCAACCATCCGTGCGTCACAGAAAACCGGCTCTGTCCATTCTAGCTTCTGGACTGCCCCTCCTTTTCCATTTTGGAAAGGATACCTCGTCGAAAGCGGTCTTTCCCGAGGTTCGATGACCTGGTAGCGTAGGCGTAAAGGGCGATGACCTTTGTCTCTGTTCAGTGACTGTCTGTTTGATGACTGTTTCTTTTTTAGAGAGATTTGTGAAGGTGAGTTATTATTAGCAAGGTGAGAGTAGATGATGTAGGGTGTTGATAAAATGTTACAATGTAAAGGTTGTTGGAAAGGATAAGGAGGTAGATCAAATGTGGGTAATGATGAGGAAAGAGGAGAGAGATAATGCAATAAAGAGGAAAATAAAAGTAGACTGCAGTAGACAGACTGATGTGAATGAAGTGAAAGACGAACGTTAAATCAGAGAAAAGATTTAGAAATGTTGGCGTTGTTGCAAAAGACATGAGATTTTTAATTAGATCAGGTTTGACATGTCGAGTCATTCAGACAAGAAAAAAATAACGGCATGTTGAAACTCGCGGAGAACTAAGTAAATGTTAAACAAATTAAATATTTATTGAAATACTTATTATAGACTCGGCGTTCCGGATATAACCCCAGTCGTTATATTAGGAAACGGCACGCCACATAACGGAATCTGTAGAGGTAAGATGTAAATTACTGGCTTATTGTTGGATAGAACACAGAATAGATGGACAAGATGTCAAATTTCATTCTTGATGGGATAAAACATTC
>NC_051407.1:6311556-6312159 GCF_015228065.2 Penaeus monodon
TTGAGTGCATTACATGTGATATTAAATATGGTTTCATATAATGTCAAAAGTTATAATTCTCCCAAAGCTGTATTACTTCAGAGTGAAAAATATTACATTTATTTGACCGACAAAAAACGAAATTGAAATGATTTTTGAAAAATAAAATGAATAGTATTATATGGAATTCTATCTATATTCTATTGGTATTTGCTTGTCTCCTTTTCCCTCTCTCTTCCATCATTATGTATCACTACAGAAGGTCTTCCCTTAATTAATTTCCCTTCAAGCTTTTGTGAATGAAAACCCACCCATTCCCAGACGAACAGTTGCTTATGCTCATTCTTTTTGTTTTCCTTCCGACAGCATTTCAACCATTCCATTCAAGCTTTGTTGTGAACGAAAACCCACTCATTCCCATTCCTATTCCCAAACGCACGAACAGTTACCTACCCACATTCTTTTTTATTATTCTTCCCACAGCATTTCAACCATTCCATTCAAGCTTCGTTGTGAATGAAGCCCCACCCATTCACACTCCCAAGCGCACGACCACCGACACCCACGCCACCAAACAGGTCGTAATCCTCTCGCAGCCTCTCCCTCAAAGCCATCCTGTGTTGG
>NC_051407.1:6312285-6312416 GCF_015228065.2 Penaeus monodon
CGTCTTCCTCAAGTGCTCGGAATCCCACGTAATCCCCGTCAGAAGCCATCCTGTGCTGGCGAGACCCTCCCTCGGCGGATTTGCCTTCACCTGCGTCGACGGCGATCCTGAGGCGCCTTGCAAAATGCACG
>NC_051407.1:6312843-6313598 GCF_015228065.2 Penaeus monodon
TATTCTTTGTAAAATGAGTTGGAGAAAGGATGGAATAATGAATAAGTGGAGGATTGGAATAAGAAAAAAGGAGAGACCAGAAGGAATCAAAGAGGGATGAAAGTGCATGAAGAAAGAAAGGATAAGATGAAGGAGGGATGAGATAGGAAGGAGGATGGATGACGTAGAGAAAGGATAGTATGGGAGACGATAGATAGGAAGACAGGAATAAGGACGAGATAAGAGAAAGTGACGAAAATGGTAAAGAGATGGAAGAGAGAAAAAGAAATAGACGCAATCGATCGTGTTGCATCGTGTTGCATTTGGCGATCGTGTTGCATCTGTAATATTGCTGAAGACTTTTTGAAGCGAAGGAATAGGAAGGTGTATTTAATTATTTAATTGGCACTAACGACGCGAATGCTCATCGATGTCCAATTCTCTTCGATAATGTACAGACCACAAACCGAATAAAGGTTAGATCAGAGATAGATGAATTTTTTTTGTTGTTGTTTTTCTGAACTTGTATTTGCAGAGGCTTTAACATCATTCGGTTTACATTTTTTTTTTATCCTTTCATCATAGTGATTTCTAATGACATTTTCATCGATCGATTTCATGAATTGAGTTAGTAAAGTTGGTGACATTATTCTCAACGTAATAAATACCTATGTTGGGTATTCGTTGTTACTCGTTAAGTAGCCTGCTTTTTAATTCGCACAGAAGATTTAGAACAGAGAATTACGTCCACAGTTTCCTTTACGTTCTCCCCTAAC
>NC_051407.1:6314821-6315048 GCF_015228065.2 Penaeus monodon
GGACGATAAGACGTGATAAGAAATGAGAAACAGCATGTTAACGGATATATTTTTCAATCATTTTACAAAAAAAATAATATTTGAAGAAATAGATACCCTACATAGAAATATTTAGTAACATAAATAAAACAAAGGATATGGATTTTATTGAAGTTGAAGAAAAATTAAACAGAACCAAGACAAAATAAAAGATAGTAAGATAAAGGAGGAAAAAGATAAGACAAGCT
>NC_051407.1:6315103-6315282 GCF_015228065.2 Penaeus monodon
AGGGATATGAAGAAATGTCTTGCACGTGAGAATCTGAAACTTTGCAAGAGAGGAAAAAATTCCTTCTTTTTAATTCATGTCCCAAGTAAATCTTCTGAGTCATCAAAAAAAAATTTATGATTTTCTTTTATAGTCCCAGGAGGTGTTTGGGTTATCATTTTGGTGTGTTACTTAAATAG
>NC_051407.1:6316080-6316183 GCF_015228065.2 Penaeus monodon
TGGCTGGCAGTGCTGAGGAACAAATGATGGAGAGAATGAGAAAATTATTGACTCCTTTTCTCGCTTTTGTTCAACAGCTTGCAACTTTGCACAAGATTATGAA
>NC_051407.1:6316221-6316307 GCF_015228065.2 Penaeus monodon
GGGGGGATGGGGGTTGGGGGGGGTACTGGATATGTGGGTGTTTTTTTATGTTTTATTGAGGAGGGGGGGGTGATTTCAAGTGTCTT
>NC_051407.1:6318286-6318568 GCF_015228065.2 Penaeus monodon
ACCAAGAGAGCAATAAATATTTTGCATATGTTGAATTATTCTCCTAATGAAAGATGGCAAGAAAGAATCAGTATTAGCAACTAGTTTCCGAACGCAACGTACATTATTGCAGTAAATTTATTTCCCCGGCCAGAGAAAATTAAGTAAATGTACCAACAAAACAACCAATGTTGCAGCCAACGCATATTCATATATTTAATGAAGAGTAGATTTCATTATTTAAAATTTTACGTTATAAATTACTTGCAGTGAATCAAGACGATAGAGCAGAAGAGGTGGATT
>NC_051407.1:6318706-6319175 GCF_015228065.2 Penaeus monodon
GAGTTGTTTATGTTTCCTCATTACCATTTACCATCGATTATGTTATATCTCATCATCAGAAACGTAAACACTATAGGTAATCATTCAAAAGACAACCCCCAATGACGCACGGAAGTCGAAACTCCTACTCATACCTAATAAACACCGACCATAAAGACACCACGACCTAGTTTGGCGAAATGAATTGAATCGCGAGACAAAGGGACTTCTAATACTTTCCCATCTCGCCTCAGGCATTAGGACGCGATGGACACTAGCAGAGGCTAATTAAGAATCACGAAGAAACGGGGAATAACGCATAAGTGAGAATAACAGAGTGTACGTACAGCACGGAAGAGAAAGGAAGAGGAAGGTCGGAGTCGAGAATGAAGGTGGAATGAAGTTAGTCTGAAGTTTTAGGCTGAAAAGAAGCCAAGTTAAGAGGAGCCGACGATGGCAAAGATTTCGAAAGCTTCGTAAATGTGGTTGA
>NC_051407.1:6319465-6320144 GCF_015228065.2 Penaeus monodon
CTCGAAAGTACTCGGTATTATGAAACCTCACTGTAGATAGATAAAATATAGTTGAGAAAGAAAAAAAAAGAAGAAGAAACATTGCATAAGTTTGAAAAGTTTAATAACTCGAAGGTAATAGGAACATAACATTTGTTGTCATTTTTGACAGCAAGATATTTCAAGGCCTCTTCACTTCTTTTCTTAACCTTGAAATTCCCTATTCGTTTCTGTTCTTGACGGAACATCTCAGCCAGATATCTTGACCGGGTTTCGTAACCGAATCAAGATCTTCAAACTGTCTCGAGAGGTTGGTATATGTTCATGTCACAATTGTAAACAAACCACTGACATGGCCGACGTAACTTGGCTATTACAGTGAAATTCTGCTGATAATTCCATTACTTTGTGGCCATAAGATAATACTACAAACTGCCGAGCTGTGATCATGTCGGTGTCGATTAGAAGCATTAAGTGGTGTATACTAATAGCTTTTTTATTAACTATTATAACTAGGAGATAAATGCTTGCTGATTTTAATTGTATTATGCCCATCGCGGTGATATCTGAAGAGTATTTATATTGGCATTTCTTCCCATTATAAATTCTCTGTTTGAAAATTTTGACTTTATTATCACTAGCAGAGATTTTCTTTTTTCAATCTTGTACCTAAATATGTGTGGAGGTAATTTTAAGCTAT
>NC_051407.1:6320628-6320716 GCF_015228065.2 Penaeus monodon
CTGATCTTGATTTGTTTATTTCTTTCCCTTATCATCCCCGATTGATATCGAACCAAGACGAGATAATATTTCATCCCCCGGGACAGCT
>NC_051407.1:6320738-6320923 GCF_015228065.2 Penaeus monodon
CTGAAAATAGCTTCCACTTTGATTTAAAAGATTTCTCCTTGTCATCCACTACGCAGGGGAATAAGCCATCACATATCGTCACTGTTTGTTTCTGTGATTTTTTTGTTTTGTTTTTTGTTTTTTCTTGACGAAATTCAGCAAGACGAGCAAGACTAAATAGACCGTATTTTGCTTTTCTTTTTCGT
>NC_051407.1:6321211-6321437 GCF_015228065.2 Penaeus monodon
CCGTAAGGAGACGCATCTAAACATTCCCAAAATCATCTGAAAAAAAAAAATATATAATGTTCGCTAAAGGAATATGAATTAATATCACTTTTTTCTCTGGAACCGTTTGCCTATGAAAAGCAATATGTGATGCGGAGTAAAATACGGCGGCTCATTTTCATCTTGATTGCGTGATATTGCAAAATATAAATGAGTTCTGTTTGTGATTTAGACAAGGTGTGTGTGT
>NC_051407.1:6321612-6321680 GCF_015228065.2 Penaeus monodon
GCGTTGTCTACTTCATTTTCCTCAATTTCTTTTAGATTAATACCCCCTTCCTTCTTATCTATGTCACT
>NC_051407.1:6321707-6322028 GCF_015228065.2 Penaeus monodon
CATTCGATCTGTGTTATTGCAACACAAGTTTTTAATACAAACTACATGTATCCACATCCCGCTTATTATGAACAACCCCAAAACCCTCGACCATCGACAATGATTCCGCTAGCTTTGCAAAGAAAACAAAAGAAAAACCATAATTTGCATATACACGAAATTACGCATTCGTCATGTTATAAACAATACCTCAAGTGTTTACCTGTACTACGCCACAGTTACGTATTAGACTGTTCTTCCTGTGGGTATTTTTACTCTTCTGTGGAAACGTGGTTGATATGAGAGACCATGGTAATAGTCTCGATCTCTTTTGGATATGTG
>NC_051407.1:6322501-6323062 GCF_015228065.2 Penaeus monodon
AGTGCGTGTAATATTGAACATCTTTGGAGTGTACGAGACTGAGATATAATTTATAATTCAGTTTCAACCGTTATGCACTTTTAATAGCAATCGAATACCTGACAAAAGGGTATTGAGTATGTACATCTCTCCCCAACGTACTATTTAAATATTTAAAGCTAATATTTGTAAAAGATATCAGTTCAAACTAAAGTATTCTGGTTTCCTTTGCCTTTTTTTTATTAACACGCGTGAATTTCCGGTTGTTTAAACGTTTTATTTTCTGTGATTTATATATCGTATCATCATTTCGTTGTTTACCAGATCGCTCTATATCTTATTTTATAGCATAACGCTCTAAGCCCCGGCGAAAACCACAGTAAATATCAATAAACTGTCTGTAGATGACGTATATTCCAAACTTAAATCCAACACAGGAGAACATGACTTTACGAATGCAAATAGCTTATCTGTCACTTATCAATATTAATAGTTTGAGTCAAAGGAAAATAAGGGAGTAGACTGAGACGGTGAGATACGAGTTGAAGAAGACAAAACAAAAGAATTTGAAAAAATAATGGT
>NC_051407.1:6323332-6323552 GCF_015228065.2 Penaeus monodon
CGACCTTATTTTATTCTTGGAGGTCGGGTGGAGTTGTGAGTTAGCCTTGAACTCGGTCTCCACGTGTAAGGCTGTTATTGACTGACTGTTACGTTTTTGATGATTCTGGTGATTGGGTTATTTTATTTTTTCTCTCTCGTTTCCTTTATTTTCATTGTTTTATGTATGTTTTGTAAATGTTCTGCTTCCTTTTGCCTTATTCTCGTACGTTAAATAGTCC
>NC_051407.1:6323602-6324051 GCF_015228065.2 Penaeus monodon
AGTCGTCTTTCTCAAATTTCTTCGTTGTTTATTCTGTCTGTTTCATTGTTTTTGTTCTTTTATTTCTCCCATCTGTTCCACCATATAACTTATTTTCTTCTTCCATTTTTTAAATAAATACTAATCCTGAATTCCATATTATATGCATATTATTCATCTGAAAGAACATCATTTCCTTCTACCTATTTCATTAAAAAAAAACACTCTTTCATACGCCTATACATCCTGTTATCCATCCTTCCCATATCTTTCATTCTTCTTTTCATAAGCTACTCAACACACCACCATTGTCTCCTCTTTGCTGAAGGTCCCGCGTTCATTCATAAATCGATATTGTAATGGGTCCTTCCATTGAATCGACGCCCTACACACGTACTAGAGGCTGTGGCGAGGACACTTGAGAGTGCCAAGTGCTACTCTTAGGGAGGGCCATGTGGCACGGGTCATGG
>NC_051407.1:6327723-6327912 GCF_015228065.2 Penaeus monodon
GTTAATATGATTAAAACCAGAATATCAAATACGCGTAAATCTTTGTATGTCCTCTGAACGGTAAATAAATGAAACAACTATAGTTTTCAATCTATAATTCCCGCGGGATAATCTTTACACATAACTAATTCATCAAACATAGTATACCTCACGGGCACACTGCAGTAGTTACAACACCAGACTAGGATT
>NC_051407.1:6327943-6328370 GCF_015228065.2 Penaeus monodon
TTATAAATTATCATATGTTTCCAAATGTCAACACAAAAAAAATGATCTACAAAAGTCAAATGTTTGCATAATATTTTGTAGCAAAGCAGACTACGCCAATCCTATCTACTATGATAACATTGACATTGATATGAGAATTTTGTACCCAAGACCTATATCTCAACTCGAGTTATATGACAGATATATGATGAGAGTATAACTACTTCAGATATACTTTCGAATTTATGTTTAGATATATTTTCCTATCATATTTGAGTATACCTTGAAATATTCTTATTTTTTTGCACGCTTTTTTCATCTTCATTTCATGGAACGAAATTAAACCTTACTGTTAAATGATGTATCTCGGTGATTATCTTGTTTAATTATGAGATAATCGGGGAAATGAACACGGTGATATTTGCAGCAATAGAATAATAGAAAAACA
>NC_051407.1:6328724-6329170 GCF_015228065.2 Penaeus monodon
CAAAATTAAGTGAACATGTTCAAATGACATTCTTGTTCAAACATTTCCTTTGCGGTATATAGAAATAATAAGGGAAATAGAATAGAGTTTAATTAACGTCCACTGCATATTTTCATTAATTGTTATTAACCAAAAATATATGAATCCGTAACTTAAAGTTGATTATCCATGTATATATATTTAACAATACACTTACATTTTCCAATCGTATATTTTCAATGGCCTCAAAAATATTTTATGTTTTTTTAATAACTAATTCTTAATTTTAGCATTTCATATTTCATCGATTTATATCCGAATTTTACTCATTTCTAGAATTATTATAGGCTGGGACAGCATATTAGGATATATTGAACAATGCGTTTCAATAGTGCAACGTTCCTATCAGCAGTTTTATCTACAGATAACTTAATGTGTATGAAAGACGACTTTTTAAAGAGCATTAT
>NC_051407.1:6329490-6330067 GCF_015228065.2 Penaeus monodon
GATTCCATACGTTTGTAAAATACTCGTAAGCCAGTTTAGTTAATTTTCAAAATATACTCCAAAACGTCTCGACTTTCTTCGGAAACGGCGTGTAAGAAATGAAATTATAATATTGCCTAAAGAATAATATAACAAATAATCTAATATAACCGGATATATCGCAAACATCTATCAAGAAATACAATAATAATGTTGTATATAATAGAAAAAAACACAAGACTAGTCAAGGCATGTACAAAGTTATACAGCAAAATCTTTATATATCAAATAACAACAATAATTCAAATCACAAATCAAGTTATATACATAGGTACACTAAAAGGAACAGCCGGTTTTAGAGAATTTCGGAAACGTAGCGAGAAAGCCGAGATTCATAAGGTATGGGCGCGTGTAAACGAGAGAGAGAGGGGGGGGGGGGGGAGTCTATCAAGAAGATAGATACTGATATATGTAATCGACAGCTAGGAGGGAGAAGAGGAATTATGAGGAGAGAAGATTTTTTTTATTTTTTAGATGTGAGGGTGGGAAGGTGTTCAGGGGGGTGGGTGTCAGAGGAACGGCCGAATGAAGATGTAAA
>NC_051407.1:6330108-6330409 GCF_015228065.2 Penaeus monodon
TAAAACAAAACAACTAAACACTATTGAATATGTAATGAAAAAGGAGAGAGAAAAAAAGCTAATTCACTGTATGCCCGATTAATCTGCATAAAATCTGAAAATGCGATGTCGATGTTGTCTGTTTGGAAGTAAAAGCAAAATGATTCATGGTCGATTTTTTTTCTTATCAGCACAACAACTAACAAAAGCCTGTCGAAAGAAATTAGCTGTTGTTCCAATAAATTTTGGAAACAACAAGCTGTTCATTTTGTTTGTTTGTTTGTAAAATGCTGATATATTTTCATTTACTTGCTGGTCTGAA
>NC_051407.1:6330664-6331174 GCF_015228065.2 Penaeus monodon
CTCCTCCTCTTCCTCTATCATATTCGCTTTCTTCTTATCCCTCAATCGCCCATTTCTCTCTCTTCTCCTCGTTCTTCCTTTCTCCCTCCTTTTACTCGCACCGACAGCAAACCAGCTAATTGTCAATCATTAAGGAATTCTATATCGTTTTTATAATCACCCCCAGAAAGCGAGCTTTTCTTAGCACGGATGCATTATGCAATCACTCTTCCGTCCTTCTCAAAGCAGAACAAAGTCATCATCTCTACTGCTGGGGATTACATTTAACCTCCTCGTTTCTCAGACGGAGGTGTGCAAGCTTAAGACGCGTTGCATATACTGCACAAGATTTACGCTGCAATTATTAGCACACTCCTATGTGAGACACTAACAGTGTATCCTCCAGTTCTCGTGGGTATCATGCGGAATAGAGGCTGAAGATACAGATGATGTAATTACGAGTAATAATGATGGTGGAAATGATGATAAGAGTAATAACAATGATAGTCAGATTGAATAACAAGGCTAGAG
>NC_051407.1:6331509-6331907 GCF_015228065.2 Penaeus monodon
CGCTCGTTTTCTCCCATCTGTCGACCTTTTCTACTGACATGAAATATATGCATATAGGTATTGAGAATTAATAAATATTTGATATAGTTCTACCCTTTCAGATAATCCATAACTATGGCGATACGAGTTAAACTTCCCTTTGGAAAATATGGTATATAACAACAGGTGATAATAACCTTTAGGAAAGTGATATCGTAACCGTATTTGGAAAACTGAAGGAATCATATTCAGTGCGATAATATTAAAAGTAAAATAAATATAAAAAAAACAAGGTAATGCATAATATTTTTTTGCTGGAGTGACAATTAACTTAAGTAGCAATAAACACATTTTCTGATTAGAATGCATATGTTAGCGGTGTTTTTTTGTTTTTGTTTTTTTCCTGTTATTATGTCGCA
>NC_051407.1:6332424-6332574 GCF_015228065.2 Penaeus monodon
AGGGGGGGGGGGGTAACAACACGTGTAGATTAGATGAGAATTATTTTCCAAGGATTAATTTTCAATCTTCATGAAAGCTTAATAGAAGTTAGTTTAATAATTTCCATAAAAAAAAAACTTTTTAACTGACATACCTCGGTGTGTGTGTAT
>NC_051407.1:6332697-6332822 GCF_015228065.2 Penaeus monodon
TACACGTTGCAGGTTATTTATTTTTCAGTAAATCCGTATATTGCATAGTAATATTTACATCCGTATTCCATATAAACCTTTTCACATTACATTTTTAAAAAATATCCTCAGTGCTTTAGTATTTC
>NC_051407.1:6332862-6333054 GCF_015228065.2 Penaeus monodon
CCAACTAAAAGATTAATGATAAACGAGGCAACAAATTAGAAATAGGAAAGAAATGTTAGGAAAACAGTGTTCATGAACAAAAATTAATTCAGACGAAAAGACACCAAAATCAACAAAAAATAGATAAATAACAAACAAACAAAAAAGTTACGACTAAACACCGTAAGGAATATTTACAAAAAGAGAAAGATT
>NC_051407.1:6333206-6333611 GCF_015228065.2 Penaeus monodon
GATACACAAAAATGACGTAAACACAAGTGGATTAACTAAAGGATAAATGAACAAACGGACAAATAAATAAACAAACAAACAGACAAATACGCAGAGGGAAAAATCTTTACGAGAGCAAACGATCCCCAATCCTTTATTGTGTAATCAAAAATAGCAAAAATATTAATAAAATTTTTAAAGAATTAAGTCTCGTCTGCTTCCTTACGTAACGTATTCAAGAGCCAGACGATGTAAGGCATTTATTCTAGGTGGTTAACTACGTGTGTTTATTTTGGGCGTTTTGTATTACGTAACCTTTTCTTCTTGTTGTTTATTTCCAGTTAGGATTTTGTTGGACAATTACGTGTTTGTGAAATAAGCTCATTTGCATAAGAAGCTTTTCCTTCTTTTTTTTTTTTTACGTTT
>NC_051407.1:6333690-6334044 GCF_015228065.2 Penaeus monodon
GTTTTATAATCTCCTTCTCCTCCTCCTACACTAATTTATCTTTTTCTTCCTCCTCCTCCCCTTCTTCTTTCTCCATTTTTTCATTACGTCTCCCTTAAATTTTGTTTCTTCTTTTTCTGTTTATTTTCTTTTTCTTCTTCTTCTTTTTTCCTCATTATTTCTCTTTTTTCCTTTTTTTCTTTCCCTTTTTTTCTCCTTTATTTTCTTCTTCTTCAGATAATATCGCTCCTCTATTTCTATATTTTATTTTTTCTATCAAGCTCATCTATCACTTTGATTATTTGTCTTTTTCTTCTTCATTATCCTCTTCTTTTCTTTTTGCTTCTCCTTCTTTTTCTTCTTATTTTCTTCTTC
>NC_051407.1:6334210-6334448 GCF_015228065.2 Penaeus monodon
CCTCCTCCATTTTCTACGTCTTTTTTTCCTTCTCCTTCCCATTCCTTCCATCCCTTCAATACTCCAAGTCTCCATCATTTATCTTCTTTCTCATCTCTCTTCTTTCTGGCTTCATGATCTTAACATTTCCATTCCCCTTATTCGTTATTTCTTCCCCCTCTTCCTTTTCTCTTAATCGTATCTTTGCATGCACAAATTCCCATGTAGAGCCACGTGGCACTGATGTTATCTACAAGTC
>NC_051407.1:6338061-6338148 GCF_015228065.2 Penaeus monodon
TTCGCCCTTGTCTCTTTTTTCTCTCCCCCTTTCCTTTCTATTCACACAGAGAGAAACCACATGCCACAATGAAATAGAGAGTGAGGG
>NC_051407.1:6338365-6338582 GCF_015228065.2 Penaeus monodon
AAGGTTCACACAGAAGGATATAAAATGATATGGATTTTATAGATGGAAAAGATTTAGAGAAACAATAAACAGGTATTCAGATAGACTGACAGATGAGTAAAGTAACAAACAGACGGAATGCAGACAACCAGATCAACACATATGTTACCATATAAACAGATAGACAGATTTCTTATAAAACAGTATATCATATTTGTCTTTGTTTGTGAGAGAGAGT
>NC_051407.1:6339230-6339885 GCF_015228065.2 Penaeus monodon
ACTGTATAATCACACCCTCATGTATCATCGAGCTGCAACAGCTGTTAAAATATCTACATCAAGGTCATAATTTTCCCCAATGACTCTTGATTATCAACATAAACATACTGTACAGAAGCTTAGACTTGGCCATAAAGTGTGAGAAAAACATCACACACTGAAATATATCATGTTATAATGAATATAGAGTACAGTAAATGCCTTAATTTACATAACTGTCGGCTAGTTCATTTTTTGAAGCTATTTATGGTTTGACTAAGCGGATTTAGATGGTAAAGACGAATAAAGTTGTTTTTGTTAATTTCTTAGGGGGTTAGCGAAATCATTTATATTTCTTTATCACCCGAATTTTACATTTGAATATAGTCCAGTTTCAGTAGAAATCATGAGGATTTCACGTCAAAGAGAATATGTGAAGGCCAGTGTCAATTTCATTACTAAAATCAGCAATTCTCCTTTTGGAAAATGAATGAAATTAACAGTGAATAAAGTGAAAGCATCATCACATTTTCAGCATAATGAAACACCGTGCACACCGTGATTTAAATGGATATCTTCTCACGCATAATCTTCTCATGTGGTGTATTTGAACAACAGTGACAAGGCCTTTGTGAAACCGTGTTTTACCCTCCACAACATATATTCCGAGATGAAA
>NC_051407.1:6343867-6344248 GCF_015228065.2 Penaeus monodon
AGATGAAAATATATGACTGACAGCTGAAACTGCATAATTAAGATGTGATTTATACTATCTTAATGCAAACACGAACTTGCTTTTGCAGATCTTAATCACTATATTAGAGCTGGATAAACGATGATAGCCTCTTCACTCGATATCAGCTTGATGTTCAATAAATCACTATCACATTAATAGAGAGACTGTGTGTGTTAATATTTACTTAGATTAATTGGCTGTTTGTTCCAACTGCCCAGTGTTTTCATAAGCAATAAAATATTACAGTACTTTGAACTTATCTCACTGAATTACAGCATTCTAACGCTGCACGAGATATTAAATCTTACGTCAGAATTATGTATACGTATTTTCTGCGTTGATAATGTGTAGAGAACTTCA
>NC_051407.1:6344488-6344647 GCF_015228065.2 Penaeus monodon
ATATTTTTATTTTGAAAGCCTATCAATATAGCAAAATAGAGTAAATTATGATAATTGTGTATACAAATGTTTTGTTTGTTTAAAAGTACACAATTTAATAGGGGAGAAGGGAGTAAGTAGGAATATTCATAACCTCTCATTACGTGGTCTTTGCTTTCA
>NC_051407.1:6344759-6344891 GCF_015228065.2 Penaeus monodon
TGGCAATAATTAAGAGGGGTCTTTGCTCCCATCCCCTTCACAGAGAGAGAGAGAAAGAGGTTGGGGAAAATTTGTGATGACAACAACAGCCACGATTCCACAGCCCGATGTTTGTAGATTTTTTCTTATCCT
>NC_051407.1:6345027-6345107 GCF_015228065.2 Penaeus monodon
AGGAAAATAACGAAAGAAGAGAAGGATTCTTGACTTATCCGTCCAATTAAATAACGGGAAATACCAGGGAGTGGGGGGAG
>NC_051407.1:6345261-6345334 GCF_015228065.2 Penaeus monodon
ATTTCAAGCCCCCCCACGATCCTTAAGACCCTTAAGTTATGCTACTCCTGTTAAAATCAAGTAAGTCATAATG
>NC_051407.1:6345363-6345433 GCF_015228065.2 Penaeus monodon
TTGTATTTTGCATATGGAAAATTGAATCAGACATTGATGGCAGCGTTTAAAATTCTCAATATGACGTACG
>NC_051407.1:6345930-6347136 GCF_015228065.2 Penaeus monodon
TAATTCTGTTATTTGTTATTGCAGATGTATATATAACATCACCCCCATTGTTGCGTTTGACTCAGAGGTTACTATTCACTTCTCAGCGCAAGAGATTAGCCAGGGGAGTGAGGGGAGAGGGTGAGGGTGAGGGAGTGAGGAGGAGGGGGAGGGGAGGGGGTGGGGGGAGAGGGGAGAGGATGAGGGAGGGATGCGTGGAGGGGAAAGGGAGGGAGATGGGAGAGGAGAGAGGGGAGAGGGTGAGGGAGAGAGGTGCGAGGGGAGAGTGAAGGAAGGGAGGAGGGAGTGGAGAGGGTGAAGGAAGGGAAGAGAAGATGGTGGGGGAGGGAGATAAATGGAGGGAAGAAGGAGGAAGGGGGGAGATAGGGAGAGTGACGGGAGAGGCTGAGAGAAGGGAAGAGTGAGGGGAGAGGATAGGGAAGGAAGAAATGAAGGAAGAGGAGGAATGGGAGAGAAATAGAACTAGGGAAGAGGGGGAAAAGGGGAGAAGTAAGTAGCGAAGAAGGAAGGAGAGAAAAGAAGAAAAGGGGGAGAAAAAGGAAGGAAAGAGGGGAAAAAAGAGGAAGAGAAGGAAGGAGGAAAAGGAAGAACAAGGAAGGAAGGGAGAGACGGAGAAATGAAAAAGGAAGTGGATAGAGGGGAGGAGGAGAGTAAACGTGGGAGGGGGGGGGAGTAGAAGAGTAACGGGGGGGGGGAGCGGAGGGGGTTAAGACGGTAGGCATATGCAACAGTTGCAAGTTGCGGAAGCTTGAGAAGGAGAAACGAGATGCATCTAAATGTTGCAAAGAGCTAATGGAAAGCCTGTGATAATTGTTAATTTATTGCAAGAAACGCATTGCACATGAGGCGCAGAAAAGAGTTATTATTCATTTCCATTAACTTTTATGTTTGTGATTGTTAATTATAAACGAATAGATATCTACGGCGGATACTCGTAAAATCTTTGAATAAACACAAAATAAATAGTTAAACAAACCTTGATAAATATAGTCTTTAACGGGCTTCAGTGACTAACTTTTCACTTTTAAATAACCATAATCCAGACTCGAAAGCTGTATGAATAGTTTCTTTCATATTCCTTTTTTTAAGTTTAAAAAATCACTGTGTATATGTAGTTGAAATTAACTCAAAGATGATAGAAATATTGCTATATATATCTTCCTGCAAATCCTCTAAAAAAAAAATATTATTTGATGCCACTAAGAT
>NC_051407.1:6348263-6348840 GCF_015228065.2 Penaeus monodon
TTGATGGTCAAGCTTATTTTTTTGAAAATGTTGATAAGAAAGAGAATAACTTTAGATGAAATGACAAACCAAAATAGCATCAAATATGCATAAGTTTCCTGAAAATTGAGAACAGTAAATTTCCAAGAGAACCGGTAATGTAAATTGGCTGAAAAATCAGTTTATTTTACATTCGGAATGAGGCAAGAAAGTTTTGGAGATGGATTGGGATTAAATGTATTTGAAAGAAAAAAAAAGATGGAGTGAGGAGACTGAGAGAGCAAAATATCTGTATAGAAGGCGTTTAAAATCTATATTCTTCCGTTGACAGATGTTTAGAGAGAGAGAGTATTTTGATGTACTAAGACTATGATTTTTTGAAATCTTGACGGTAAAGAAATAGAATAACATTACAGAAAAAATTGCACCAATCCCTTTGCATCAAGACCTTGCAATTTGATATTTCCCTGAAACGATTTTTGAGAGACATGTTTTCTTCCCAAGCATGAAACGGCGGTGGATTTAAATGCCTGCGCGTGCTTTTATTTATAATCTTACTTGTCTTTATTTTTCACTAATCTCCTTGTATATGGCGTTA
>NC_051407.1:6348957-6349219 GCF_015228065.2 Penaeus monodon
GCACAGTTATTCATCCTCGTTCACTCTCTCTTCAAAATGTCCCCTTCAGTCTCCATTCTTTTCGCCCATACACCATGTTGATTTAGTGGTTCCTTTGCACGAGGAATCAATGAACAAGGACCGCCCATTAACCATCAGCAATTCAATACTTGCAAACAGTTTTAACAGCTACAGAACTATTGAGAAAAAAACATTACAATTTTGACCAATCTGGTAATCCACTCGTTAATTAATTGTACATTTTAGAAAATCCAGTCATTTC
>NC_051407.1:6349287-6349528 GCF_015228065.2 Penaeus monodon
TAAAATAAAATAAATTGTTACTGTGTTACTGTGTAGGCATTCTTTGTATGAAAGGCGTCTAATATCTATATTTTCCGTTGCAGTGCAGTTAAGCAAGGAAATCCCTGAGTATTCCGTGCTTAAGTAACTAGTAAATATGCTGCTAATAAGATTTTAGAATATTTTTCTTACTTTCCGTGAAATCGTGGACAAATTAATCGTACTATTGAGACATCACTGACTTAAGAGGATTAAATTATTT
>NC_051407.1:6350171-6350542 GCF_015228065.2 Penaeus monodon
GCATCAACGTGTCGCAAATCTCCTACGTCAGTGAAGATGCTCACGGAGTCTGGCGCAGAACTGAACGAAGCTTCGAAAAGAGACGAGACCAATTTACCTTTAGGGTATACCTTTACCTTTAGGAATCTACGGTATTCTTAGAATCTCCGGCGAAGGTTCCGAACGAAGCCGCTGTATGTTGCAAGAATTTAATTGACTTTGCCAATGTTGCAAGCGCGATGAGGATGTTTACCCCGTTGTGCAATGTTGGTGATTTGGAGATGGTGCACAAAAGTCGTTTTGAAGCGGAAGTTGTGAATTGTGATATTAAGTGGTTCGTTACTGAGTAAGTGCTTTATGTGAGCAGCCAATTATGTATGTAGGTGATTGCA
>NC_051407.1:6351077-6351249 GCF_015228065.2 Penaeus monodon
CGGGGGGGGGGAGATGGAGAAAGAGAGAGAAAGACAGGCAGACAGACATAAAGGCTGACATAGAGACAGACAGAAACAAAAATAACAAAAAATAAATATAAACATTTAATTTTCCTCAATGGCACATCTGAATATAAGATACTCGACAACTGACATCATTTCTCTTTCCGTA
>NC_051407.1:6351416-6351828 GCF_015228065.2 Penaeus monodon
AAACATACTATACCTAAGATCTAAATGGTCCAAACTTCTTGATGAGTTTTTCTTCCGATGAAAAAAAAATCGAGCACCAGACATCAAAGAGAATAACTTAGAAAGACAAAACAGCCCATTTGTCTACTAGATTCCAGGATACCAGGACCTGAAATCGACAAAGACTCCGTAATACGAGGGGTCGACTCCTACTACTGTGTTCAGGGTACCAGGACCTGGAATCGTCAAAGACTCCGTAATACGCGGGGTCGACTCCTACTACTGTGTTGATATCGATGTTTTGTTCCTCTGGGTATTGTTCGCAAGAGGGATTCGCGTTGCTTGCTGGATAGGTTCGGATAAAGAGTCCAGTGTGGATAAATGGATCGACCTCGTCGGTATATTGTGCGTATTTTCTACCTTCTCTTTCAGC
>NC_051407.1:6352316-6352815 GCF_015228065.2 Penaeus monodon
AGTTTCCTTATCTTACAAACGAATCTCGCTATCTATCTGTCTCTGTGTTATTTCCTTGTGCACACAATCCCCTGTCACCAAAGGGAGCTAAACCTTGGACCACAGAGGTAGCTTGACGTAAGGGAAAATATAGGGACAGGCAAGATGACACCAAGGAAGGGTGTGACAGAGCGTGGGAACAAAACAAAATATAGATATAAACTGTACAACGAAATAGTTTTAAAAATTTGGTCATATATTATACTGTTTGTAGTTGCAAGCTTAGTCTTTGCGCACATGTGCAACGCCGAGCACTTAGTAGTTAATCTAATATAGTCTATACTTTCCGATATATTAGCAGATGAAAAAAGACATAAATGCCAACAATATTATCTTACTTTACGAAGACTGTAAAGGAATAAATTGATCAAAGGAAATGTTTCATCTGGGACTTTCTTTTACAATGGTAATCCTTCACGTCAGTGCGAATTACTTGGGCGGAAAGAGAGAGAAAAAAATA
>NC_051407.1:6353089-6353153 GCF_015228065.2 Penaeus monodon
TGTCCTGTCCTAAACCTTCGCTTATTGAGACAAACACTACACCAGTGAAGATGATGTTGGTAGG
>NC_051407.1:6353853-6353959 GCF_015228065.2 Penaeus monodon
TTTTTTTTTTTTTAAGTTCGTCATTTTCAACGCTTGGTAGAATATAATGTTTCGAATCGAAAGTTTTTTTTTTTCTTATCTGAAAGTAGCTTTTTTTGTGTGTGTA
>NC_051407.1:6354013-6354145 GCF_015228065.2 Penaeus monodon
GTTCGAGCCATAAGTCTAAACCTGCACCCCCTTTCCCCGCGACTGCTATTGGTCTGTGAATGACAAATGTCGATCGCGCACCTTGCGGCGGAAACAAAAGAAGGTCGAGATGCGTTTCATGACCTGCGGGAG
>NC_051407.1:6357113-6357426 GCF_015228065.2 Penaeus monodon
AGAGGGGCGAGTGAATGATAGAGTGAATGATTGTATGCATGTATATGTTTGTGCAATATATCTGTTTCAATTCTCAAATATTTTTTTTCGTGCAATTCGGAAGCTTTGTGTTCGCAATAGTTGCAAATCACATTAAAAATTTCCCAAAAACAATGAATAAAGAAAATCCTCTTAGGGTTTTTTCCGCCTCCTCCTGAAGCGACGCGCTGCTGAACGATAAGGAAAGGAAATACGATTTTCACTTTCTTTGTCGGTCTGAGTCTCATTTGCGTTCGTCTATTTTCGTTTTGATTCGGTGATTGATATGCTGTTG
>NC_051407.1:6357854-6358039 GCF_015228065.2 Penaeus monodon
GTTTTTTTAAATTCTCTTTTTAACTCGAATAATTCATCTAAATCGAACAAAAAAAAGGGAAAAAAAGAACAAGAGAAAAGCCCAACAAAAAAAAACGGCAAAATCAAGTAGTTTTTCAATAATTAACGACCATTGAGACCACTTTTGGGTCACTCGGGCTTCTGTACCACTTTAGGCTCTGGGAT
>NC_051407.1:6358515-6358759 GCF_015228065.2 Penaeus monodon
TCTCCCTCTCGTTCGTTCTGTCGTTTCTTTTTACTAGTTTATTTCCTACCCTTTCCTTTTCTTCTTCCTTTTCAAGTCACTCGCTGATTGCTAAGGAAATTCATATTTTTCGTACTTTAAGTAAAAAGACAGCTCATGAAAATCGTCGACTCTATTATAAAGAAGGGGAAAGCGAGAGAAAGAAGAAGAAATAGAATATAGGTTTGGTGAGGACTTTCACCTAAGCCTTTTATTCCTCTCCTCA
>NC_051407.1:6358795-6359429 GCF_015228065.2 Penaeus monodon
TTTCAGCCCCGTTCACCCCGCAATCCCTCTCTATTCTCTCCCGAACTCCTCTCTCACTCCCTATCCCTTCCCCCCCCCCCACGCCGCTGTTTCCTCTCTCCCTGACCCCTCCTCTCCCCCCCTCCAATTTCATCCTCCTCCCTCCTCTATCATCCTTCCCCAACCCCTCCTTTCTCCACCTCTTCTCTCCCCCTCCTCCCCTTCTCTCCCCTTCTCCTCTCCCCCCTCCTCCCCTTATCTCCTCCTCTCCTCTCACCCCTCCTTCCTTTCTCTCACCCCTCCTTCCTTTCTCTCCCCCCTCCTTCCCTTCTCTCCCCCTCTCCTCCCTCCACCTCCATTCCCCTTCTCCACCTCCTCCCTTCTCTCCCTCCCACCTGCCCCCTCTCCTCCTCCTCCCACCACCTCCTCCTCCTTCCTCCCCTCCCCTCCCCCCCAGCTTAGCAAGGTTTCGTCGCTTCCTGCTGAATAAGAGAATGTTGCAAGTGGATTCCTTTCCTTTGAACTTTTTTAATCTGAAGTTTCGAATCGCGCAGGCAAGGTCCGCTGCGCCTGACCTGAATTCATCGGCCGTGGGTCCGTGATCAAGGACGCTACGGTTGTATAATTATATCTACGGTGAGGCTGGTCCGTGATG
>NC_051407.1:6360696-6361284 GCF_015228065.2 Penaeus monodon
ACAACTTTTTTATTCAATATCCTCTTTATCGTGATTATTGTTACATCATTACCACTAGTATCATTAACAAATGTATTAGTATTAATAATAGTAATATGATGACTAGTTACTTGACTTTGAGAATCACATGATTAAAGTTGTTTTTTTTCGAATATTTTCACCCAGGCATTTGAGATAAAATTTAACAAAATTATTACGCATTTCATTAAAAAAAAATCACATGAGGTAGAATGACATTTAAATACCTTTCAGACTTTCATTTAAATCTATCACGATTTTTGTGAAATACCAGAAGGCATGACGATTGCAATTAATCAATTACATATAAAAAAGACGAAACTTTTGCCACCATAAAAGTAGGAAATTTGGCACATAAAAAAAGAGAAAGTTTGGCAACACCGTAATGACTTTACTACATTAACAGTTCCCACTAATGTTTTTAAATGTCTTAATTGTATGCAGTATTAGTGTTTTAGCGTATCAGTTCACAACTTATATTGTCTCTTAGCGATTAGTATTATGACACTATGAATTAGGATTTTTTTTAATACATTATTATTTGGTCTCACTGCTCTCTATTTTCGACCC
>NC_051407.1:6361441-6361594 GCF_015228065.2 Penaeus monodon
ATAACGAGACCAATTACTAATATTATGTCTTTATTGACTTGCCAGGATATTTTTGTTTATTAATATTTGCAGTTTAATCAAACTGATGGCATGTGAACAAAGATTGGTGTCATGAGGGTGTTTGCATGAGAAACTAATGTGTCATTAGCGATG
>NC_051407.1:6362010-6362140 GCF_015228065.2 Penaeus monodon
TGAACAAAAAACGATCAGGAACAGACACAGATGTATGGACACACTCAATTAACAGAATTCCTTTAACATTCCTTTCGCTTTCTGTTCTTATACAGTGCGAGGGAATGCTTTGGGGAGAAGTGGCGTAAGT
>NC_051407.1:6362169-6362321 GCF_015228065.2 Penaeus monodon
AAGTAAACAATGGAAGCATTCCCCCAAAAAAATATGTGAGCGTTTAGAACAACAAAAACAACACGATTAAATGAATTTACCAAAGTAATGATAGCATCAGTCTTACTTAAGATAAGCAAGATAAAAAGGGAGCAATTAAAACAGATTATGCT
>NC_051407.1:6362709-6363108 GCF_015228065.2 Penaeus monodon
ATAGATACACACACATTTTGAATTAAAATACTGAAGGCAATAATCAAAGCCAGTGAGACCAATTCTTAATGGAAGTGATTAATATAACGATTGATAACACACAAACGAAATGAATGGAAGATAATCAATAACAAACAGTAAGAGAAAAAGAGAAAAGGGGAAAAGGAGAAGGGGAGGAATAAAAGAAACGATAAGGGAGAAGAGGGGAAAATAAAACGAGGGGAAAAGACGAGAAAGAAATAAAGAAATAAATGAGGTTGAAGTTAATGACAATTCGAGTAGATTAAAAGAGGCAATAAATCAGCTTTAAACGAGCATAAGGGTGAAGATTAGTAGTAGAAACTGCGGTCGAAACAGCCGTCTCTGCAACACAACCCTGATATATACCCTCCTCAACCC
>NC_051407.1:6363126-6363404 GCF_015228065.2 Penaeus monodon
GGTTTAGCGCAACCCTGAAATAGAAATGTCGAGTGTCTGACAGCGTGTGTTGTAAGGAGTTGCCTTTATTACAAGTGGCATGTTTCATAAACGTTCCTTTCATAGCTAATTATAGAATTCTCTCGTTTATTGAAGTTTTTGAAGGTTTTGTGGCATTCATGTGTAGCATTTTCATGTGAATAGCTCTTTCGGGTACAAATGCAGAAGTACATTCATACATGCGTACATGCATACACGTATGTATATGGACATACTAACATAAAGCCATACAGGTATAT
>NC_051407.1:6363534-6363681 GCF_015228065.2 Penaeus monodon
TCATGTGTGTGTTTAGATAGTATCCACAATTCTTTCGTGCGATTGATGTTGAATGCAATCGTGCAATCGCCCCAAATTGAATCAGCAATTTGTTAACATCCATTTGCGAGTTAAAAAGATCCAAGTGTATGCCATGAAAGGGGTCGA
>NC_051407.1:6363753-6364386 GCF_015228065.2 Penaeus monodon
CCGATTTTGAAGCATCAAGAATTTTTTTTCCCTAACTTCAACCTCCTCCAATTTTGAGCTGAATTCGAAACCGCCGGAGGAAAAAAAATAAGGAATGGGAAAAGTGAGAGAAGGGGGGGCGAAGGGGAAGGAGGAAAGGGGATGGGAGAGGGGAGGGGAATAGGTGAGGGGAGAAAGAGGGGGAGGAAGGGAAGGGGGTACAAAAAATAAAAGAGAAATGCGTCCAGGATTTTCTTTCATCGTCGCCGGCAGAGCAAGTGGCATCTTTATGGCGTTATCCTCTTTCGCTTTCATGGACCACGATCTGTGTAGGTTCACCGCCATTAATCTCTTTTACGAAAGCCCCCCCTGACAGCCCCGCGAACGTATTCATGAGTTACCCCCTCACGCATAGAAAACGGGATGTTAAGTTTTGTGTGATGGTCGCGTTTGAATCGGAGTGAAATCTTCATTTGCCAAGATATTTGTCGTCTGTTCCTCGGTCAGCTTCATTATTCCTGTCCCTAAATTCTGTTTTATTCCTTCTTCCTCGTCTCTCGTAATTTTTACTTTCCTATACTTTTTTTTTCTTAAGGTCGTATGCTTAAAGAAAATTGTGTGACGCAAATCAGTTCCTAACTCGGTTTTCTCATG
>NC_051407.1:6365219-6365321 GCF_015228065.2 Penaeus monodon
CATAACCAACACAGGAGCCTTTCCCTGCCTGCGGTGCGCCCTTAGGTCACGTGACTTCTGCGGAAAGGTTGTCGGGGTTTAGACTCGACTCCAGACATCTTG
>NC_051407.1:6366185-6366353 GCF_015228065.2 Penaeus monodon
AAATGGGGGAATGGGGAAATAAGAAGATAAATTAGGAGGTGGGGGAGAAGGAAGATAAGAGAACTGAGGGTTAAAAGGGGATTAAAAGGAAAAAGATAGAGTAAAGGAAGGAGGATAGAGAAGGGGTAAGAAAGACGAAGAAGAAATAAAGAAAAAGTGGAATAAGAA
>NC_051407.1:6367257-6367470 GCF_015228065.2 Penaeus monodon
GGCAGAAATACTTCATATGATGTTTCTTAAAGGTGAGGCTGCACTTATATCCTTCTTTCCCAGCTATGATAAACCTCAAGCTCCTTTCGTAACTTATAGCATCTTAAGGTTCATTTTGTCAGGGTATTTCAATGGGATTTCGTCCTTATGTGTTTTCTTTGGATGTTCTGATAGTGTTATTTGGGTGAGATGTTTATGAATGTTTTTGTTTAA
>NC_051407.1:6368566-6368742 GCF_015228065.2 Penaeus monodon
CATGCGTGAATGCGGCCGTGTTTACGCGACGCCTCGCTCTCAACAAATCGAGACTGAGGCTTATATCGTGCAACTGCCACTTATCGTATTGTGTCGTCGCCTTGCAATGGCCTTGGATGCCTCCCTTCCTCACGCCACTGATGCAATACAAGGGAAGGGCGCGAGTCTATGCAACT
>NC_051407.1:6370273-6370444 GCF_015228065.2 Penaeus monodon
ATTGCAAATGACTGATGATTCTCGCATTCCATAAAATTTGCATAATTGTGATAGGGGTGACGAGTGAACGTGGAATAGAGTTATAGTGTTATATATCATTCACTGAGACGAGATACATCTATCTGCAATTGACGAGTGAAAATGGAAAATAAAAATCATGTGTTGAGATTG
>NC_051407.1:6370801-6370890 GCF_015228065.2 Penaeus monodon
TCCTAGGCAGGTTGGATCATTGCTTAGAATCCAGACCAACAAATTAAATTCGTTACAAATACATTAAATTTTGGAAAATAATTAACGTT
>NC_051407.1:6371604-6371829 GCF_015228065.2 Penaeus monodon
TGGGCCAAGGTTTCCTGCAACTGACTGTATTGACAACATCTCAATTCTGACTGTCAAGACCAGTGGTTACCTCTCTTTTCCCACTCCCTCTCCCTCGCCCCCCTCTCCCTCCCTCTGCCTGTTCCCCCTCCCACTTCCTCTCCACGCTTTCCCTCCCCTCCCTCCCCCCCCTCCCCCCCACCTCCTCCCTAGTTTCTTTTTTTACGTATGTGACTCTAATGTATT
>NC_051407.1:6372274-6372690 GCF_015228065.2 Penaeus monodon
CTTTTTTTATCATTATCACCTCCGTACTTTAACGTAGACAAAGAAACACCTCATAGCCAATTAATACACGATACATATCACCTCCACCCCTTGAACCTAAGCTATGCAGACCATGCACGCAATACCAGGACCTTAATCCATAACAAACTGGACACATCACGTTAGGACACCGCTCTATTTCGAGCCATGTCATACGATAGAGTCCTTTAAACCTCCCTGCTGGACTGTCGCACTAAGCTTGTTATTAATGTCATCATTGTTACTATTACTGTTATCGTTATGGTCCCGGGTTCTCTGGCTGTGCTTCTCCCTCGCTCATGCTGTCGTGTTTAAGCTGCGTCGGTATGAAGCGACAAGAATCCGCAGCTAATTTATGGCCGGTTGTGAAGGAGAGGAATTTCGACTATTCAGCGAGA
>NC_051407.1:6373086-6373275 GCF_015228065.2 Penaeus monodon
TTGGGAAAGACAAAAAGAGGAGGAGGAGGAAAGAGAGAGAGAGAAATAAGAAATAAGAAAAGAGGCAGGAGGGACATGGGGAGGAAGTAGTGAAGGAATTGGAGGGGGAAGAAAGGAGGAAAGGAAGAAGGGAGGAAGAGAAGGGGATTAAGTAATAATATAGAATAAAGGAAGAGATGCACAGCTGCT
>NC_051407.1:6373527-6373744 GCF_015228065.2 Penaeus monodon
ATGCAATAAACAACACCCCCCCCCCCTCTGTAACACACACAAACAACGCTTTAAAACAGACACAATACTTTTCCCACTTAATACACAGAAACACCCTTCCCCCTCAGAGTCACTGACGTCGACCTTCTGTTCTCTTCATCCCAGTCACTCCCCAAGCTCATAATATTGTGGATTTGAGTCTTTCTTTTTCGTATCCCTGTGGAACTGAGGAGAGGGT
>NC_051407.1:6374415-6374512 GCF_015228065.2 Penaeus monodon
TATAATACGAACCTTTCTTTGCCATAATATCCCGTCTTTTCTTCATGTTTTTATATTCATGGATGCGACGTTTACATCACTATCTCGAGGCACGTCT
>NC_051407.1:6375113-6375338 GCF_015228065.2 Penaeus monodon
CACACAAACGTCTCGAATGATATGGGCCGTCCCTCTGCACACCCAGAGGCCATGGACGCCAGCCCTTCGCTACAGGTCACGCCATTGTCCGGGAAAATTGCATGGGAGTTGCTGTTTGTTGCTAGCAATGGACAGGCAGGGGAAAGGGGGTACAGCATGGGAAAAGGGGTAGGAGAAGAGGAAAAGAGAGTGGGTAGGGAAGGAGAGAAAGAGAGAGGGGCTGGG
>NC_051407.1:6375535-6375739 GCF_015228065.2 Penaeus monodon
GACACGATATCTGCAATCAAGCTCGTACAATAAGTATAACACCGGATGAGTTACAGCTGAGCGTCGATGTCTAGATGGCGAAAGAAAATCTCAGTTGGTTTTCAGTTTATATTAGTTCTAGGTGAGATCAAAGCCGCTGATAATATCTATCAAAGAAAAAATTGTCAGATCTATCCCTCACGTGGCTAGGGATTACATAACACT
>NC_051407.1:6375831-6376082 GCF_015228065.2 Penaeus monodon
GATTGATATAATGCAACATCTGGTATCATATCTCACAGGTGAAAGGTCACGACCTAACGCTGGCTTAAAAGTCTATCGGGTCATGAGAGTAACGACTCATGGCTGGCGAGAATGGGTCATTTTGCAAGCGGTTGTGTAGACCAATTTAGGTTTGGTGTGATAGATATAACAGTGAACTTTGGTTATGTTTATAGTAACATTAAAGTAGGAAAATGTTATATTGCATTAGGGTATACATGGCTACAGATATG
>NC_051407.1:6376795-6376967 GCF_015228065.2 Penaeus monodon
CAGGGCTATCCTTACATCAAAAGAATTCCTACGAGATCCTCGGTGAATAAACTTCATTGCCGGAACTGAATGTCTATTGAAAACCGAGATCGACGTGATATCAAGAAAACTTCAGTGAGAGGAACTGAGTGAGATGAGCTTATGGGGAAAGAGGGTTGAAGTGAGGAAATAT
>NC_051407.1:6378262-6378554 GCF_015228065.2 Penaeus monodon
TTGCCTCCAGATCTAGTTTACCACACTGAAACTGCCCAACCGAAAGACCTTGATCCTGATTGGTCAGTTGGGCCAATAGATGACCTCTTATTGGCCCACGAGGGAATTCTATCATCCAAGGATAGGATTTAATTGATCTGATAGATTTCCTTTAAGTTATTCCGTTTCCATTTTGTGAAATGAATAGCGCCTCGATGCCCTGTGCCGCGTCGTGATTGGTTGGAAGAACAAAGACACATTTCCAATCTAGAACTGATTGTTGGATTAACGAGTTGCGGGGGCGACAGGAGGG
>NC_051407.1:6379526-6379630 GCF_015228065.2 Penaeus monodon
GCCAAGAGAAACAAGGAAAGAAGCAAATCCATATAGGTAAGTTCTTCCAAAGAATGAAACATAACGACTCATAAAAATGTGGCCAGAGAGGGGGGGTAGGACTA
>NC_051407.1:6380757-6381024 GCF_015228065.2 Penaeus monodon
AGGTCGACGAGGGGAAAGAATGAGGCAAGAAAAAGACATTCGAAGCAGACGAGACAATAAAACGAATTTGTCCCCTCGTGTCTCTATGCACGTTTTCCGTCCGTCGACAGCAAGACGGATAACGAAGGGGGAATAGAAGAAGAAGAGGATGATAATTGATGGTTGATAACGGGAAAAGAAGAAGGGAATCAGAGCATAAAGAAGAAAGAGGGGAAGAGGGGAAGAGGTAGGTTGACAGGCTGGACTGTGAAGAGGAAGAGGGGAATC
>NC_051407.1:6381078-6381191 GCF_015228065.2 Penaeus monodon
AGAGGGGTAAGGAAAAAAACAGACAAATCTGAGGGGAAAAAAGGGGAAGAAAATGCAGAATCTGGAGGAGAATAAGAGAAAGAGGGGAGAGGAAAGGATGTAAAAATGTATCA
>NC_051407.1:6382992-6383266 GCF_015228065.2 Penaeus monodon
AAAGGAAAGAGAAGAATAAGGGAAAATTAAGATAAACACAGAGAAACGAATGAGGAAGAGAGAAAGAGATAAAAATATGAATTGACTACATAGAAGAGAAGAAGAGAAAGGAAAGAATGCAAAGAAAAATGAAAGAGAATTGAGTAAATGACAGAGAAGGAAGGAAGGGGAGAAACTAAAATACATTTAAATGCATAGAAGAAGAAACAAGGAAAGGGAAAGGAGAGAGAATAACAGAACCAAAGGATTTTAAAGAAAGAGAATCGTAAAAAAA
>NC_051407.1:6385371-6385436 GCF_015228065.2 Penaeus monodon
TTAAGAACATTCATCGATTTGATGATAATTCAGATTATAACATTATTTTAGTGCTGATTTGAGTT
>NC_051407.1:6385603-6385857 GCF_015228065.2 Penaeus monodon
TAGCCGAAATAGCCAAGACTAAGAAAAGCTAGCCAAAACGAATAGCCCAAAGTTGCCTAATTTCTTCTTCTGCGAGCAAAGACGAATGTCCCAGCCTCTTTGGCATTGCTAGGGTCGTTAAGGCCCATAATACTGCGTCAATTACCCGTATCGACGACCATCAGGGAGCCTTCTACGTGACGTTCTGCTAATGACGTCACATTCTTGCCCCGGAAAAGCTCAGTGGTTCGTGAGTGTCCTGATTTTAGGTTTGC
>NC_051407.1:6387155-6387261 GCF_015228065.2 Penaeus monodon
TTTTCTATTTTTTTAAGTCGTCATTTTCAACGCTTGGTAGAATATAATGTTTCGAATCGAAAGTTTTTTTTTTTCTTATCTGAAAGTAGCTTTTTTTGTGTGTGTA
>NC_051407.1:6387314-6387446 GCF_015228065.2 Penaeus monodon
GTGATCGAGCCATAAGTCTGACCTGCACCGCCTTGCCCGCGACTGCTATTGGTCTGTGAATGACAAATGTCGATCGCGCACCTTGCGGCGGAAACAAAAGAAGGTCGAGATGCGTGTCATGACCTGCGGGAG
>NC_051407.1:6390387-6390572 GCF_015228065.2 Penaeus monodon
CTTTCGTGCAATTCGGAAGCTTTGTGTTCGCAATAGTTGCAAATCACATTAACAATTACCAAACAATGAATAAAAGAAAATCCTCTTAGGGTCTTTTCCGCTCCTCCTGAAGCGACGCGCTGCTGAACGATAAGGAAAGGAAATACGATTTCACTCTTCTTTGTTCGGTCTGAGTCTCATTTGCG
>NC_051407.1:6390903-6391117 GCF_015228065.2 Penaeus monodon
CTTTTTTCCAGTTTATTTAAATTTTTTTTTAACTCGAATAATTTCATCTAAATCGAACAAAAAAAGGAAAAACAAGAACAAGAGAAAAGCCCAACAAAAAAATCGGCAAAATCAAGTAGTTTTTTCAATAATTAACGACCATTGAGACCACTTTGGCTCACTCGGGCTTCTGTACCACTTTAGGCTCTGGGATTTTGCTTTAGCTCTGATTTGA
>NC_051407.1:6391183-6391403 GCF_015228065.2 Penaeus monodon
TCAAATCAGAGCTAAAGCAAAATCCCAGAGCCTAAAGTGGTACAGAAGCCCGAGTGAGCCAAAGTGGTCTCAATGGTCGTTAATTATTGAAAAAACTACTTGATTTTGCCGATTTTTTTGTTGGGCTTTTCTCTTGTTCTTGTTTTCCTTTTTTTGTTCGATTTAGATGAAATTATTCGAGTTAAAAAGAGAATTTAAATAAACTGGAAAAAAGAGGTGA
>NC_051407.1:6391771-6392018 GCF_015228065.2 Penaeus monodon
TAGACGAACGCAAATGAGACTCAGACCGAACAAAGAAGAGTGAAAATCGTATTTCCTTTCCTTATCGTTCAGCAGCGCGTCGCTTCAGGAGGAGGCGGAAAAGACCCTAAGAGGATTTTCTTTTATTCATTGTTTGGTAATTGTTAATGTGATTTGCAACTATTGCGAACACAAAGCTTCCGAAATTGCACGAAAGAAAATATTTGAGAATTGAAACAGATATATTGCACAAACATATACATGCATA
>NC_051407.1:6394776-6394906 GCF_015228065.2 Penaeus monodon
CTCCCGCAGGTCATGACACGCATCTCGACTTCTTTGTTTCCGCCGCAAGGTGCGCGATCGACATTGTCATTCACAGACCAATAGCAGTCGCGGGCAAGGCGGTGCAGGTCAGGACTTATGGCTCGATCAC
>NC_051407.1:6395004-6395068 GCF_015228065.2 Penaeus monodon
AACTTCGATTCGAAACATTATATTCTACAAGCGTTTGAAAATGACGACTTAAAAAAATAGAAAA
>NC_051407.1:6396159-6397043 GCF_015228065.2 Penaeus monodon
AGGGTTCGGGGAAAAGGGGGAAAAGTGGTGGGGGTTTCGGGGGACAAGGGGAAAAGTGGGGAAAGGGTTCAGGGGAAAAGGGGGAAAAGTGGGGGAAGGTTCAGGGGAAAAGGGAAAAGTGGTGAAGGTTTCGGGGAAAAAGGGGGAAAAAGGGGTGGAAGGTTCGGGAAAAAAGGGGAAAGTGGTGAAGGTTTTCGGGGAAAAAGGGGGAAAAAGTGGGGGAAAGGGTTCGGGGAAAAGGGGAAAGTGGTGGAGGGTTCGGGGAAAAAGGGGAAAAGTGTGGAAGGTTCAGGGAAAAGGGAACAGGGGAAGGTTCGGAAAAGTGAGGAAGTTCAGGGAAAGGGAAGTGTGGAAGGTTCAGGGGAAAGGGAAAGTGGTGGAAGGTTCAGGGGAAAAGTGGTGGAAGGTTCAGGGGAAAAGGGGAAAAGTGGTGAAGGTTCAGGGGAAAGTGGTGGAAGGTTCAGGGGAAAAGGGGAAAAGTGGTGGAAGGTTCAGGGGAAAAGGGGAAAAGTGGTGGAAGGTTCAGGGGAAAAGGGGAAAAGTGGTGGAGAAGGTTCAGGGGAAAAGGGGAAAAGTGGTGGAGGGTTCAGGGGAAACGTTGAAAAATGGTGGGGGATTTAGGGGAAAGGGGGAAAAGTGGTGGAGGATTTAGGGGAAAAGGTAGAAAGTGATGGAGGGTTTCGAGGAAATGGGAGTAAGCAATGGAATTTTTAGAGGAAACGAGAGAAATGGTGGGGGAGGGAGACACAGAGGGAGAGGGGAAAAGAAAGTCGTCGTATAGAGCTTAGGGGAAAAGGGAGAAAAGTGGTAGGGGGGAGGAAGGGGGAGGTAGTCATATCTCCTACGACTTCCTTTAGCTTTTAGAAGTAACTAGGATAACTATT
>NC_051407.1:6397069-6397208 GCF_015228065.2 Penaeus monodon
CTCACAGATAATGCAAACAGCATACATTCATACACAATTATAGGTGTCGTGTGATTAGAATGGCGAGAGCTAATGCATATCCAAAAAAAAGCAAAATTTCTACTTGTATGTAAAAGCACGTTTATTTACGCATTTTGTA
>NC_051407.1:6397284-6397350 GCF_015228065.2 Penaeus monodon
AGCTTAAGAAAATGAGTTGTAGCATTAATTTAGATAAAGGAAATTACGTTCATACACATTCCCTCC
>NC_051407.1:6397650-6397799 GCF_015228065.2 Penaeus monodon
TTCACATCTCTTTCATCCGCAGTGTATCTTTGTATTTCTCTCTCCCTTTCCGCACACACAATCGTGTTGTATTGATTGCAGCTCTTGTTGTTACTGATTGACTGTCTGTAGCTATTTGGACGAAAATAAATGCTTTTGTCTTTGAAATA
>NC_051407.1:6398862-6399052 GCF_015228065.2 Penaeus monodon
AATGAATTACACAAAGAGTGAAACAAGCGGTTTTGATGCAACATTTGCCACTCTTCTGGGGTGATACAAATTCAACGAAATATTCGTAGTTGAAAGTCTATCCTGTAGTATTTTTTACAAATAGATGTCATAATCCGCATTAATCTTACGCTCACTTTTAATAGGATTGTAATACTGCCTAAGATTTGAC
>NC_051407.1:6399115-6399359 GCF_015228065.2 Penaeus monodon
GAGAAAACATGGAATCCTGGTTAAGAGGGAGTGAATTAGATTAAATGTTTATACTGAACGTAAAGGTAAAAATCATATTGCCTTCCCAGTATTTGTAATGAGCAGAATAGCAAGAAATCGAATCAACATGTACCACATTCCTGCCAAAAGAATGATTTAAATAAACATTTTCCTGTCCGCTCGCCTCGGAAAGCTGGAAATAAATTGATAAATGAATTAAGTTAAACATCTATACCTAATTTGT
>NC_051407.1:6400268-6400399 GCF_015228065.2 Penaeus monodon
CGTGCATTTCGCAAGGCGCCTCAGGATCGCCGTCGACGCAGGTGAAGGCAAATCCGCCGAGGGAGGGTCTCGCCAGCACAGGATGGCTTCTGACGGGGATTACGTGGGATTCCAAGCACTTGAGGGAGACG
>NC_051407.1:6400515-6401327 GCF_015228065.2 Penaeus monodon
GCCAACACAGAATGGCTTTGAGGGAGAGGCTGCGAGAGGATTACGACCTGTTTGGTGGCGTGGGTGTCGGTGGTCGTGCGCTTGGGAGTGTGAATGGGTGGGGCTTCATTCACAACGAGCTTGAATGGAATGGTTGAAATGCTGTGGGAAGAATAATAAAAAGAATGTGGGTAGGTAACTGTTCGTGCGTTTGGGAATAGGAATGGGAATGAGTGGGTTTTCGTTCACAACATAGAATGGAATGGTTGAAAGACTTTCGAAAGAATAACAAAAATAACAGGGTTAGTTAAGAATCGTGCGCTTAAGGGTGCGGATGGTTTTCACCAAAATTGTGTTGATAGTAACAAAAAAATATAAACATCGATGGTCATAACAAGTGGAAAGAAAAGAAATTAAACTGGTAGTTTCTTTAATCAAAATATCATCAAATTGTGTTTATGGAGATTATTGATATAGCAATATTATGCCTATTCCCATTATATAATTATGATCACAAAACGTCGCCAATGCTTCTTTCAGAACAATAACAAAACACAGGTGGCTACCGACTTGTTTTACGTACAAAGAAATTTAATACACATTGATCGTGTGTCTGCGTATACTTTTGGTATGAAGGAAGGAACCAGATAAGCAGACATAGATTATCTGTGTCCTATGTAGACTGATGCACGTACTCCTATGTGTGTTTGTATATATTTTCATGGGCGAGAGTCAGCGCTAATCTGCATCTATTGACTTGGAATCTGTATTTGTAGTTTTTAAAGATTAGATTCTTGCGTATACGCCCGTGTTCGTATGGTATGAATTTAAGG
>NC_051407.1:6401811-6402089 GCF_015228065.2 Penaeus monodon
TCACTCAACCATTCATCTGTTTATTCATTTATTACACTACATCTATTATACTTTTTTAATAAATAAATATTGAAAACACTCTAATAAGTTGTAATCGACCAAAAAATTTGCATATAAAAGAGTATCATAACTTTACCCCTTTTTGAGTATTTGCATAGAACGAACAGACCTTTAGTTGGCATAGGTTAATTATCAGAAGTACTAATTAATTAAGTCACGTGAATGAAAATTGTACATGTGATTAGAGGTATGTGAAGGAAGTGGAATGAATTAATGAG
>NC_051407.1:6403468-6403559 GCF_015228065.2 Penaeus monodon
ACAAGGCTAATCTCAAGTGTAGTAGCCATTGTCATAGTAGTAACACATGTCGAAATAAGTAAATGTCAAATTGTTGTCTAAAAATTGTTGA
>NC_051407.1:6403749-6403886 GCF_015228065.2 Penaeus monodon
AATTCTCTTATCCCTTCACTCCCCCCCCCCTCCAAAATCCTCGGACTAGAACTTACAGACGTGAGCTAATCACTTCTAATCTCACCCATGTAAAGTTTATTTCCTTTCAAACCTCATGTCATTATCGTTAACATTAC
>NC_051407.1:6404100-6404424 GCF_015228065.2 Penaeus monodon
CCTGTTCATTCACTCACTCTTTTATTCCGATATTATCAAAAACCGTAATCATAACCTTTCTTTTTCATTCCTTTAAGTCTTCAGTACTCTACCTAATATCGGTCGAATGAATGTTTAAAGTACCGCAATTAGAAAGTTTTAAACCACAGAAAAAAAGGTTTACAATTAAGAGTATTAAATATTTAACTCTTTCAGAGAACGTTCAGAAAAAAATCCGTAGTTGGAATTAAGTTGGCTATTAAAGCAATACGCTATTGAGCCATGGCGTGTGTATCCGTAGATTACTGGACTGAAAAATGCTAGAGTAATTAGTGGTTTGTGGTG
>NC_051407.1:6404920-6405152 GCF_015228065.2 Penaeus monodon
CCATCCGCTATTCCCATCCTATTTTCCCCTTAATCAAATCAATTTAATCAGTTCTTGTCTCTACTTCTTTCTCTTTCAATCTTACCCTTAATATTAATCAGATCGATAATAAAATAACCGATAAACATTGCCTCTATTCCGTTCTCGAGTTGCAGATTATGAAGCCAAGGTCAAATATATTAATACCTTGAGCTGAAGCCTCGAGAAAGCAGAGACAGACTGATTGGAAGCT
>NC_051407.1:6405192-6405311 GCF_015228065.2 Penaeus monodon
AGACGTTCCGGGTCGTAGGAGATATTGTGATTGGTTATGTTGCAGAGAAATGGGTGGATTTTCATATACCTTTGTATGTGCTTAGGTGTGTGAATGACGTGTGTGTGAATGGTGTTTGC
>NC_051407.1:6405713-6406081 GCF_015228065.2 Penaeus monodon
TACGAACACGTGTATGTTTACAAAGCAAAAACTGTCAATTTAAACTTTGATTTTCAGAATTAAATGCTAACATACGTATCTTGTGTAAACGTTAATTTCAATACCCAAGCAGACCTGGAAATCCTGTAACAAACATGTTTTATTTCTGGAACTCGATACAGTTTGGGTTGTCACTGATCAATCATGATGTAGTTCTGAATAGAGACAATTTTTTGGGATTTCGTGTTTGCATATTGACTGTTTTGATGCATTTAGCTGAAGTGATATATTTTGAGTGTTTGTGCAGAAGAGATGTGTGTATCCTTTTTATCGTATATTATCTATATTTCGATTCAGGCTCCGTTCTTATTATCAAAAGAGAAAATTCA
>NC_051407.1:6406106-6406277 GCF_015228065.2 Penaeus monodon
GCAAATAACGAATCATTAACAATACCGCATACCGTTTTCTTTTACATGTTAGAGAATTCCGTTTTCTATGGATAATTCTGTTGATGATAACAGGTCAGGACGTTTATTGAAACGTTTGAGCAAACGTTCTCTGGCAATAAAAAATGATCGATTAATATCTAAAGGAAATCT
>NC_051407.1:6406643-6406761 GCF_015228065.2 Penaeus monodon
GGATGCTGGCTTAATTTTCCCTTAAAACTATCAAGATGAATTCATCCGTGGAAGAATCCTGGTTTAATTTTATACGTAGAAAATATGAACTTGTATTTACCCGCAAAGAACATGTATG
>NC_051407.1:6406789-6406883 GCF_015228065.2 Penaeus monodon
TATCCGTAAAGAACATGCATTTACCCTTGTGTGTAAAGAATATTAGCTCTATGTAAATAAATAATGTTGACTCGATTTTATACGTAGCAACCGC
>NC_051407.1:6407029-6407196 GCF_015228065.2 Penaeus monodon
ATAGAAGCGTAGAACACACAGAAAAATCTCACTTCTGAATTGTGTCAAATCGTATGAATTCTTTTGTAAGTCATATTCATAAAATTATTTTCATCTAGCAACATTTTTTTTTTTGTTACAAAAACAACATAAAAACAAACATAAAGGAATCTGAAAGCGAAATATTT
>NC_051407.1:6407742-6407911 GCF_015228065.2 Penaeus monodon
AACAAATTTGAATGCGTGGAATGTCTATTGAACATTTTTATGTGTTTACCTGGCACTGGCACTCTCCGTGAATAGTGCCATTTGAAATATAAGTATTTGGGTAACTAAAAAGTATATGAGTTTGCTTTTTTTCATTTACGTAGTAATATAACCGTATATACGCATATAA
>NC_051407.1:6408018-6408084 GCF_015228065.2 Penaeus monodon
AGGGAATGATGGGTATGATGTGCTATTCAAAACTCTGTCTTTATTTTGTATTTTTATTTTGCAGTT
>NC_051407.1:6408728-6409098 GCF_015228065.2 Penaeus monodon
TTTCATACATGCGACAAGTCAACTAATTCTGGAATAACCTTAACTGTCCACCAACAAATCAATACAGTATACACACACACATACTGCATTGGGTAATTCTCAAAGATATATTGAGATGCACGGTCTTTGATAGTGACATGCAACTGCCGTTCAATTTGAATCCATGCTCTATTTACACTGGGTTACCCTCAGAACTTTTGCCGTTGTTCATAATGGTTCATGTTCGTGTTTTCAACTCGGCTTTTGAAATGACAGCAGAGGCAGAATAAAAGGGAAAAATAAGGGTTCGGGTGAAAACAATATGCGTTTTTTTGAGTCGCCTCTGTAAAAGCTTTTTTTTTCAAATCCAATCAGTGCATAACTTTTCAGG
>NC_051407.1:6410019-6410161 GCF_015228065.2 Penaeus monodon
CTATGTTGTTGTGAGAGTTGTTACTGAGATTGGAGTTGGTGGAGTTGTAGTGGTTGATTTTATGAGAAAAGATATGGTAGAGTTTCAAAAATATATATATTGATATGATGCAAATATTTTGTTTTAATAATAATAAAGATAT
>NC_051407.1:6410790-6411203 GCF_015228065.2 Penaeus monodon
ATATGACGAAGCAGCGGTAAACAAGAATTTAAAAGCTAAACAAACACCGATATAAAAAAAATCTTTAAAGGAGGAAGACTAGTAAAAAAAATGCATGCAAAGGATCAACAAAACACACTCGAATGCATCTCCAAAGAATAAAATTTCATGACACATTATGCAATAAATCACAGGCGAATGTTCAAAAAGGATTCTCGTAAATTCACCAATAAACAACCCGGCAATATATCTATTCCTAAAAGTGGAAATAAACCCCGACATGTTTCGAACATGTGTGATGTTTCTCCGTCACATCTGCTAACACATATGACTTCACATAAAACATTACAGAGAGCGATTTGCATGATATAGGAAAATGCGGGTTTGCGAAATTGTGTGTCGGAAGCCAGAGGGCGTTGGGCTGTACGGAGAAG
>NC_051407.1:6412975-6413773 GCF_015228065.2 Penaeus monodon
AGTATCGGTACATGCCTCCAAGTTAAATGAACCCAAGTTCTCATTTGTCAGGAAACCAAATCCCTTGATTGTACTCTCACTTGTACTTTTTATGACATGTTGTTGGCCGAATTCCCAAACTGCATATCAGGGAGTGTGCTTAATGGTTTGCACTCCGAAGGTCAGACAGCAAACTGAGTTGATGTCTTGAGAGGGAAGAGCATTTAAAAGCGAAGTCGTAAATGCGTTTGTGAATTACTGTTGAATATTTCTTTCTTTTTGTTTACTGTAAAAATTGGATGCGTTTTATCGTTTCTGGGTAATTGATTCTGGCAGTTGATTGGATAAAGATAAAGATACAGTATTGGTTGAAGCAATAGACGATATTTACGAAGATACAGCATTGGTTTAAGTAATGGAAGATATTTACGACCTTTTACTGAACATTAGCTCACAAAGTTTAATGGGTAAAAGTTATTTGTACTTTAGACATTTAAAATCTAAATTATGCACACCACCATACTGTTAATTACTATAAAAAGCTATTAGTAAACGATAAAAAATATATACTATATATACTATCGTGCTAGTCTCCAGCACTTGTTATTGGAAGAATATACAGTTTCAAGAGAAATTGTTCAGCGTAGAGTGTGTTTTCAAAATGGTACCAGAAATAAATATGATGAGATAGATAGAGAGAGGGACTGAAATTGGTTCAAGCTGGGTATGTTGTGGATCCGTTGATTGATTGTCTTTTGTCATGAATGTTGTGTTGAGATTCTTATATATAAAAGACTTTCCTTATCATAGAGCAATAAT
>NC_051407.1:6414701-6414992 GCF_015228065.2 Penaeus monodon
GATAAAACATGTTGATAGAACGGGTACAGACACACTATGATGTTCCTCACAAGCTATTGGTAATAACCAGTCTCTTCCGTGTTATATCTTCTTTAAGCAAAAGAGAAATGTGAGACTGAGACATTTATGAGATTTCTTTCTTCATCAACACATTATGGTTTTTCTGATCATTAAAGAAACAGAGTAGCCACGGCTTGAAATATGCACACAAGGTACACACATAATATTCAGAAAGGGTGTCCAAATGTCAGATAATCGTGAAAAAGTCTCGAAAAGGATTGCTTTTAGTCT
>NC_051407.1:6415016-6415137 GCF_015228065.2 Penaeus monodon
GCGTAATCATAGTCTTGTATTATACGTATCATATAAGAAAAAATAAAATGACTGTTTTCAAAATATTTCATTTCAAAAGAGATCTCCTGAAGTGAATATTTTCAATATATTTATTTTTTTA
>NC_051407.1:6416040-6416214 GCF_015228065.2 Penaeus monodon
CGAACTTAACAGGAACGAAATACAAAAAGGGAAAAAAAAGATGACCTAATTTCTCGCAATGACCTGACCTCCAGGACATTTGACCCCGGTGGCTTCCATCCCATGACCTCATATCAGGAGAAGGGTTTGATTTCTTTGACGCTTGTGAATGAGGTTTCCGAATATCTGGGTCTG
>NC_051407.1:6416290-6416424 GCF_015228065.2 Penaeus monodon
AATGTTTGTCAAAATAATATATCTTTCTGTCTTTATAAGTATCTTTATTTCTTTTAATCTGCCTGTCTTTATATCAATCTTCATAACTTTCTATCTATCTTCATATCAGTATTTGTATTTATTCATTGTGTCAC
>NC_051407.1:6417214-6418609 GCF_015228065.2 Penaeus monodon
TTAAGATATAAATAACAATATATAGCAACATGTATTCCGCAAAGTACTAACCACCTCGAGTTGCCAATACTCCTATTTTGCCCCAAATTAACAGCCACCTCTCACCTCGATCGCCCAAAACAGCTTCATAATTAATTAGAGAGTGTAATGATTATCGTGTGATCTGTCAAATCGGCGAAAAGTTAATAAAGCGCTGTTTTGCGGGTTAATGAGAATCGCCCATTTCTGATCGTGATTTGGCTGATTGTTTGTTCAACTGAAATCATTAAGTCTAATCTTTCAAAATCGTTTTTGATAACTGGAAGATTAGAATTATGAAGATTAGAATTATTAGAAGATTAGAATTATTAGAAGATTAGAATTATTAGAAGATTAGAATTGTGAAGATTAGAATTATGAAGTTTAGAATTATTAGAAGATTAGAATTATGAAGATTAGAATTATTAGAAGATTAGAATTATTAGAAGATTAGAATTATTAGAAGATTAGAATTATGAAGATTAGAATTAGGAAGATTAGAATTATTAGAAGATTAGAATTATGAAGATTAGAATTATTAGAAGATTAGAATTATTAGAAGGTTAGAATTATGAAGATTAGAATTATGAAGATTAGAATTATTAGAAGATTAGAATTATTAGAAGATTAGAATTATGAAGATTAGAATTATGAAGATTAGAATTATTAGAAGATTAGAATTATGAAGATTAGAATTATTCGAAGATTAGAATTATTAGAAGATTAGAATTATGAAGATTAGAATTATTAGAAAATTAGAATTATTAGAAGATTAGAATTATTAGAAGGTTAGAATTATGAAGATTAGAATTATTAGAAGATTAGAATTATTAGAAGATTAGAATTATGAAGATTAGAATTATTAAGATTAGAATTATGAAGATTAGAATTATAAAGATTAGAATTATTAGAAGATTAGAATTATGAAGATTAGAATTATGAAGATTAGAATTATTAGAAGATTAGAATTATAAAGATTAGAATTATTAGAAGATTAGAAAATGAAGCTAATGACGGGAAATCAACACAGTCGTGGTAGTTAAAGATATAATGTGTATATCATTTGTCAGTTTGTTTGTAATATGACTCGAGGCAATAAGTGTGACAAGTTTTCATTTTTATCTATCTCCTGCTCACATTATAGATAGACAGATATAGAGATATAAGGAAAGTTAGATATAAAGATAGATGGAAAGATAGATAAAAGTTATGAAGATAGATAAAAGTTATAAAGATAGATAAAAGTTATGAAGATAGATAAAGGTTATGAAGATAGATAAAAGTTATGAAGATAGATAAAAGTTATGAAGATAGATAAAAGTTATGAAGATAGATAAAAGTTATGAAGATAGATAAAAGTTATGAAAATAGATAAAA
>NC_051407.1:6419336-6419526 GCF_015228065.2 Penaeus monodon
CCTCAAAATACATGTATCGTTGGCTGAAAACTTTCAACTTCCCTTCCACCGAACTCTGCGACATGAAGTCAAAGTCAGAGTTGGTCCAGGTGGATGTCAGGAAGTCTCAAGAGGTACATCACTATCACTGACATAGAGAGAAAGCCAGGGTTATGATGCGGCCAGTAACTTTCCTCCCTGACTTTGACCC
>NC_051407.1:6420310-6420407 GCF_015228065.2 Penaeus monodon
GCAATAGATGTGTAATTGATGATTAGAATATATAGTTTGAGAGAAGATATATATAAAGGAGTGTGTATATAACAGATGATCACCCGATGGCAACGAG
>NC_051407.1:6420424-6420526 GCF_015228065.2 Penaeus monodon
GTATAACGAGGGGAAATAATTTCGAGTCAAAGTCAATATCCAGCCACGTCTGCAAACCAACAAATTCAAATACCAAATCCATATAATCCTTTAAACCACATT
>NC_051407.1:6420559-6421763 GCF_015228065.2 Penaeus monodon
TCTCCCAACCGGAAAATATTTATCAAGATCCAATATGGCAACACCGACCTTTCGGCTCGAGTTGCCGAATGATCTAATTTGCTCCGAATTAACCACTGACTCACAAAATTAACGCTGAATGAACTCGCAAACCGGAAACGACTTAATGAAAATTATTGGATACGAAAGGGTTTACTGACTTCATAGAGTGTTGGGTGATTAACCGGATCAAATCAAAGGGATGATTTCATTAAAGGATGGAATTATGATCCATCTTTAAAAGCGACTGATTTGCATGCGAGCTTCTAATCACCAGTTCCAACGGCGGGGTTTGGGAAGGCAGGATAGTAGGTCAGGAAAGGTGATTGGGGAAAAGCAGAAGGATTTGCTGATTGGGAAAATCCGGGTGCAAATCGCTGATTAGGAAAATCCAGGGTGCCATTCGATGATTAGGAAAATCCAGGGTGCAAATCGCTGATTAGGAAAATCCAGGGTGCAAATCGCTGATTGGGAAAATCCGGATGCCATTCGCTGATTAGGAAAATCCAGAGGGCCATTCGATGATTATGAAAATCCAGAGGGCCATTCACTGATTCGGAAAATCCTGGGAACCATTCGCTGATTAGCAAAGGCAGGTCGCATTCATCATTGATTAGATCCAATGATTACTGAAAGCAGAAGGATTCGCTGATTAGGAAAATCCAGGGGGGCATCCACTGATTAGGAGAAACGTGTGTGGATCCTATGATTAGTGAAAGCAATTAGATTTAAATGATCAGAGACGTGTGTGGATCCTGTGATTAAGGAGAAGAATTGGATATAAATAATTAGCCACGTGTGTAGATCTTATGATTAGGGAAAGCAATTGGATTTAAATGATTAGACACGTGTGTAGATCCTATGATTAGGGAAAACAGGTTCATTAAACTGATTAGAAAAAAAGCAGGTGGATTCATTGATTAGGAAAAGCACGTAGCATCCACGAATTAAGTAAATATAGGTGGATCTAGTGATTAGAAAAGGTGAAGGATTCTCGGATTAGGAAAGGTCAGTGGCATTTACTGATTGGGAAAAGCTAGTAGTCTCACTGATCAGAAAAAAAATCAGGCGAGAGTCACTGATTAGGACAGACAGTGATTAGGGGAAATAGGTGGAATTAATTTGATTAGAAAAGAGCAGCTGTGGATTTTGTGATTAGGGAAAACAGAAGAATTCACTAATTGTG
>NC_051407.1:6422324-6422483 GCF_015228065.2 Penaeus monodon
TAACGCACGTCCTGCCAACCAACTCCCCAGCAACGGGCCTTCCTCTTCCCTCGAGCAAGGAGGATTAGGTGTGCGGAGGGCAGCGCGGAAGGACACTATCTGGAGCCCCAGGCACCTCCAGTTGTCAATACTCAATGGCTGGCAGAGGGTAGGTTAGGC
>NC_051407.1:6423247-6423430 GCF_015228065.2 Penaeus monodon
AAGCGCTTGCAAGCTCATGTTAGCGTGCTGTGGGGCGTGACGTCATATTTGTGTTTGAAAGTGCTTGAATTCCATACGTCATCCTCTGTTGCACATTGATGATGAAGTGTTGCACAGACTCCTCGTGGCCGATATGGTTTTCCAGCTAAATGCGCTCCCCAAGATTACATCGAGAATTTTAGC
>NC_051407.1:6424058-6424253 GCF_015228065.2 Penaeus monodon
ATAAAAATGTAAAAGTTGACTCAAAGAACACCTTTAGGAGGACGTATCTCATCATAAGCAAGGATGTGGGCTTGCAGACATAGGGCCAATCAAACCTAGTGCAATAATCACCCTCAACCGACCGGCCATCATAAGGAGGAGCTAATGCCAGCCTGTGCTTGAGTCACGGTCATTGCCAATTATAGATAACACGGT
>NC_051407.1:6424483-6424616 GCF_015228065.2 Penaeus monodon
TTATCGCCCTCTCCTTTCTTCTGATCTTCTTACAAACAGGAAATCGGTTTACCAAAAGATTCCTCTTTCTTTTCTCCAAAAAAATAATAAAATATAAAAATATTAAATAATGAAAAATAAAATACGTGTTCAT
>NC_051407.1:6424723-6424793 GCF_015228065.2 Penaeus monodon
ATTTTTTTGTGATAAATATATCTTAAATGGCATGAAGATTAATAAAAACGAAAAACATATATACAACGAA
>NC_051407.1:6425214-6425510 GCF_015228065.2 Penaeus monodon
TGAAAACGGAGCTTCACGAACCAAAACGAAGCCTCGGAACACCATAGTAAACCTTAGTGTGAAGAGAAAGGTAGATATGCAAAATATATTTCTGCCATGCATGATTCCACGTTCTATTTTCAAAGGATTTTAAGGATTTGTTCCTTTTAGATCCACATAACGCAACCACTCTTCACTAAATCCTCCGATATTGAAAAGTCAAACACAAACGTTTTCGTCTTCTGTCTCTCACTCTCGAATCTCTTCCCCGTTGCAAGGCAAACTTTACATTGAAGATTGATTTTAAGCAAACGTCG
>NC_051407.1:6425566-6425698 GCF_015228065.2 Penaeus monodon
ATGTCTGTTGCGGATACTGTTGTATTTAGTGTCTATTAGACTGAGGTGTGTAATGTGCAATACAAATATGGAAGGATTTGTGGGTTGATTGTGAGTAAACGTTTGTTCAAGTGTATGTTTATTGCGTTTGGT
>NC_051407.1:6425796-6426027 GCF_015228065.2 Penaeus monodon
TTACATAAGAGTTATGATTCTTTTGAAAATCTCTGACGGTAAAGAAATAGAATACACATATACAGAATAAAATTGCACCAATACCTTGCATCAAGACCTTGCAATTTGATATTTCCCTGAAACGATTTTTGATAGACTTGTTTTCTTCCGAAGCATGAAACGGCGGTGGATTTAAATGCCTGCGCGTGCTTTTATTGGATTTCAGAGAATTACTCTAGCGCGTCAGAAAAC
>NC_051407.1:6426324-6426420 GCF_015228065.2 Penaeus monodon
GATAACTCGCTGCGTCTTCCTTTCTTATCCTCTCAATATCCACATATCCATCTAACCCGAAGCCAACCTCAATTAAATACCCAAACAACACAAACC
>NC_051407.1:6426523-6426630 GCF_015228065.2 Penaeus monodon
TAAATCCGGGTTGAGGAAGAAGCTGAAGGAGGCTTTGCTGGGAAAATACATACGCATAAGAAAATGAACCAGACTCGATAATAAATGAAACTGAATCATAATATTTC
>NC_051407.1:6426767-6428788 GCF_015228065.2 Penaeus monodon
ACTGTCTAGAGAAACACAATTCCTCCCTTGGAATTTCTGGAACCTGACGAAAATTCCAAGAAAATAGATAGCCGGGCAATCAGATATCAGAAAAAATAATCGGATTTTTCGTCGAGCATTTATAGAAATACGTATATATGTACATCTGAATATAATTGTGCATGTATAAAAAGCTATGCATTATAAAATGCACTGATTCTATAATCGACTGTTCGAGATAAAATCAAAATTACATCATGAAGAACAGTATTTATTAGTTTATATACAACATTTACAGCCGGATGTTAGCACCTACATATATATACATTTAGAACAATCGTCTAAGATCGTGCACTTTATTCGTCATCCATCAGGTTACAGAGCCCGCACACCACCCTCATAATCTGACTCGATAGCGGAAGGACGTCCAAGCTGAAGTGATCCAGGATTCTGAAGGAGCGGAGGCGACCCCTGACCTTCTCCAAGGGCGCTCGCAAGTCCTCGACGCCTCCCTCCTCCTTCAGATGAGGCTTCCTCGACGGGAAAGCTGTCAGGGCGCCTTTAATGCCATTAATGACGGGAGGACATTCGCTCTCCTTGTGGCTGGAGGAGAGAATATCCGTCAGGACGACGTCCCCTTCCTGCAACAGGTGGTGGAGTCCGGATTCCTTCACTAACTCGTAGTTATCCACACTGGCGCCACAGCCTCCGAAGAGCAGGACGATCTGGCCGTGAGGCACCACTCCAACCAGGTATTTGGAAGCGAAGGACCCAAGCCTCGAGGAGCGGAAGTGTCTGGCCTCGTCCTTCCTCTCGTCAGGTAGGTCGATCGTCACCTCGAAGCAGTCAAGCAGGAGTCGACACGCAGGCAAATGCTCCTTGAAGGCCTCCGGCATGCTTCTCAGCACGGTCCTCTTCCTCTGCCAGCGGAGGAGAGGCGTCGCCACCTGGTCGAGAAGAGCGACGACCTTGGGGAACGAGCCAGCCACGTAGTCCTTGGACACGCCAAAGAGGCAGCCGGCGACCACGTGAGGCAATCCCAGCCGGAGTTTCATGAGCGTGAGGAGCAGCTGGTCCGGACCCGAGAGAGGATTGTCCCCGATGAAGTGTGACTGCAGGAGGCACTCGAGCCAGCGGAACATGGCACGAGACACACCCGTAAGACTGATGTACCTGTCATCGTCCGATCCAAGAGACGCGACTCCTTGGAACGGCTGTCGCGACGAGCGGAAGGAGGCTCGCTCGGACGCCAAGAGATCCAGCCGCTCGAATGTGGGAGATGAATTCGACACTTCAGCCAATCGTCTTTTCCTTCTGCTGTACTTGAAGATGACAGGAACACGAGACTCGGAGTGGAAGAGATCGTCAGCCGCCGGAGACGTAACTGAATCATTGAAAATATCTCGAACTTCACCCATTGTACTGAAGAGAAGAAAAAAGACAATATTATATAAGGAACGTCTTTTAGGACAGATTCAAAATCCATATACTTTAGTCACAGTCATCACGAAAGCAAATGAGAATACAAACTCGCTAAAATAACCATCCATGTTTGAGAAAATACCTTACGAAAACAAACTACAACACGAAGCACTGAAATCTCACATATACAGACAACACGGAATAACCATTTACCTTTATATCAGAACCCTAAAGGGAAAAAATAACCAGTAGGAGTTTTTTTATCCACCTTCTATCTCCCTCCACAGACGGAACGGATCTCAGACTGCCAAGAAAAGCTCATCTAAGGATTAAATAGGGAAGGAGCCAGGATAACCCAAGACCCTTTTAGCGCAGGTAACTAGGGTCTTTCCGTCGGCGAGGGATGAGGATGAGGGGAGAAGGGTATCTCGAATGCTACCTGGGAAGATGCTGGGTGGGTTTTTTTCTGGTCTCCTTATCTGTGTGATATTGGCTTTTCGTTTTGTTTCGGGAAGATACAATTCTCAGACGTTTGTTTCTTTGACTGACAGAGAGGGAAATGTAAGCTGGTCTGCGTGGTGTTAATACTCCGGGAACATTACGAGTGCAAAAAGGAATTC
>NC_051407.1:6429661-6429770 GCF_015228065.2 Penaeus monodon
GAAATTATTCGACTTCATCCCGTATTTCCCCAAATTATTTTCCCTGTGACCTGAGCTCACATCCAACTAAAATTTACAGACACAAATGCTCTCTGATATGAGGTATTCC
>NC_051407.1:6430753-6430855 GCF_015228065.2 Penaeus monodon
TTCTTAGAAATTATTCGACTTCATCCCGTATTTCCCCAAATTATTTTCCCTGTGACCTGAGCTCACATCCAACTAAAATTTACAGACACAAATGCTCTCTGA
>NC_051407.1:6430955-6431841 GCF_015228065.2 Penaeus monodon
CTTTTTTTTCCTTTTTTTTTTTTCCCCTTTTTTCCCTTTTCCTTTTTCCTTTCCCCCCTTTTTCCCACCCTCTCTTCTTTCTTCATATTTTTTTCTTTCTATTTTATTCTCTCTTCTTTCTTTTTTCTTTCATTTTTTTCTATTTTTTTCCCTTCTTATTTCTTTTTCTTTTTCTTTTTTTTTTCATTATCTTATTCTCTCTTTCTTTCTTTTTTCTCTTTCTTTCATCTTCTTATTCTCTCTTCTTTCTTTTTCTTTTTTCCTCCTTCTTTCTTCTTTTTTTAAACCGTTCCCATTGAGTTGTTTTGGGTTCTTCTGCGTTCCCTTACCTCCTTTCTTTTTCCCTCTTCTTCAAACTAAATTAATTCCATAAACCCTTTTTATCTGTTTATGGCACGTTGTTGAATTTTATTTTTTATTATTATTGTTGTTGTTGTTGTTTTTAATTTTTTTGTTTTTTTGTTCTTGTGTCTTGTTATTGTTATTATTGTTATTATTATTATTATTATTTTTTATTTTATTATTTTTTATTTTTTTTTATTTTATTATTTTTATTTTTTATTATTGTTTTTTTATTTCATTACGTCGTTCATTTTTATTGTTGTTTTTTTTTTATGTTATCTTATCGTTTCGTTACGTTATCTTTTTCTTTTGTTTTTGGTTACTGTTTTTTTGTTGTTATTTTTTTATTATTATGTTTACTTTTTTAAGGTGTCTTTCTTCTTGGGCCCATGGCATTGTTACCGGACCGATAAGATAAATTAATGGAGATAATGATACCCTTTCAACGGTAATTTAGTAAAATTTAAAGTATATATATAGTACTAAAACGTATTTAAAAATGATAAAAACTAAAACTTATTATGATGGTGATGACATGATATGA
>NC_051407.1:6432003-6432461 GCF_015228065.2 Penaeus monodon
ATACTTTATTCCTTTATTGCTACCTTTACTATTTGTATTGGGTTTTTTAAATTAGTATTATTACATCTTATTATTACTGTTATTGCTGGTGTGTTTTTTAAAACGGACATTGATCATAAAATTATTATAAATTTTTTATTCTCATTAGCATTATCATCCACCTATCAATAATTAGCATTTTATAAATGATATTGTCATCATCACTGTCACTTTTAGGCTTCTCATTATAATCTTCGTACCATTTTATAAATTAATCAGTGCTTAAAATAACGGAGATAAAAAATAAATGGAACAAATATCATTTAAAATTTTTACTTTAAACAAATTACTCTCCCCTTTTCCCTAAATGTTTTTTTTACTATTAGTGTAACATCGCCGAAAATATTAAAGGATAACTGGGATACCATCAACAACATAGACAAAATATACCACATGATATCCATTTGATGTTGATTTTT
>NC_051407.1:6432524-6432696 GCF_015228065.2 Penaeus monodon
AATTATAATGATATGTTTAAATGATGTGAATAAAAGGGAAAAAAACAAAATGAAAAAAATAAAAGTACAGTGAAAAAAAGAATTTTTAGAAAAATAAATTAGAAATAAAAAGGGGGTTTCGACGAAGTTCAAAATCGCATTAGGCTCCTGCGTAAAATGTATAATTATTTCT
>NC_051407.1:6432744-6434383 GCF_015228065.2 Penaeus monodon
GTTTTTTACAAAATAAATGTATAATTATATTTTAAATGTATTTTTATTTAAAATTTATGCTCCGGCTAAATTATAATTATTCCGATAGGTGAAAGGCTATTAAAAAAGAGCTATAAAAACTTATCTTTCTTTTTGGTTTTCAATTGCTTATCTATCACGCGGTCTTTCAAATGGAGAAAAAGCATTTGATGTTAGTTAAGAAAACCAGCTTTTTCGGAGCTACCCTTTTCGAAAACACGAGCTTCGTCAGGAATATGTAAATACTGTTATGAAAAATGCTTTTCCAATAAACAAAAACTATATTTTCCTTTCCTTAAAGATATTAAAAATAAAAAAATGATGAATGTGACTAAAATGAACTGAAAATTATGTAGAAAAGTTTGCTCCGTGAGTAATTAAATTCGAAAAAAAAATGGGTTTTTGGGGACGACTCACGGGCCCTAAGACGCGTGGGTGCGGGAGCCTTGAGACGGCGTTTCCCCTCATGATGCGAGGATCATAGAAAGAGGAATCAGTTTTAGCGACCCCTATGGTCTAAAAGGCGGGAAAAACCGGTACCATTGTGCGGTTCTATCCCGGGGTCTTTCACTTTTAAATTCGTTTTTTCATTAATTACCATGATTTTTTTTTCCAAGAGCCAAATTGCTAAACTTTAATAATTATTCTTTAATTTTCACCCCTTTTCTGCGGCCCCTACCATCCCCTATGAATTTGGGTTTACAGCAGAGTGTACTTGTTTTTAATTTTCCATGAATTATAGCTGCGCGAAAGAAATAACCGTAGTTACTTCCCAAATGGCAAACACAAAACCAAAAGAGATCTCATATTATTTTTTTTCTTTGACATCATGTGGACCTCGGGGGGGTACCGCCCACTCTCGGGGAACCACGCTATAGAGGAGCCTGAAAATGGTTTCTCTCCGTTGCTTACACTCGATTTTTTTTCCTTGTACTGACAAACCCTTTAAACGCCCCGCCTGTCAGCAGGCGTATCGTTATCCTCCCTTCCCCTTCACGGGTGCATGTGCGTGTCTTGCCCAACAAAATACCTTTCGAACAACTTTTTTAGCTATAAAAAATTTAAACACTACTTCATTACTCTTCTCTCTCTCGAAACTCTTCTTTTGCTGTGGCTTTGCCCCATTTTTATATGGAGTCGCTTAAAACCTGAATAAAAACTGGTAATATGTATACCGTTATTTTTCCATGAAACGTAATAAATACATCGTTCACAATACAAATGGGGCGAAGATTTTGTTATTGTTTTCCATTTTGTTAATTTTTTTTTCTCACTTTTAAAACTTCCCTTTTTTAAAATGTTGTCTTTAGATAATCGTCTTTCTATTTCTTTTCCCATCTTCAACGTCATAATCGTCTTCCACCGTAATTTATTACCATTTAAATCTTGATTATAAATAATATACTAACTTACAAAGGTAAGGGATGGAAAAGAACCTTTAACCCCCAATGAAGAACAGCAGCTGACCTTGCTTGGACATATGACCAAACGCTAACGTAAAAAAGGAAAGGCTGAAGGAAACGAAAAAGGCAGACGCAAAAAACGATTCAGAACAAATGGCAGAAGTAGAGGAAAAGGAACTTTTAAGCGTATGTTCACTTGGGGCCGTGAGGTAAACACG
>NC_051407.1:6434838-6435363 GCF_015228065.2 Penaeus monodon
CTGCTTTTTGCTGCTGTTTACATCATTATTACATTTTTATTTTTCTTACAACAATTACCAAACTTGATTCGATGACAAAAAAATTATACAAGGTCTGTAAACTAATTCCCACGTACAAACATAACTCGGAAACTATTGCTTAAAAATTCACAACAAAAAATTAAAACTGAAACCCTTCTTATGTAAATAGTGTTAGGTAAAATGCTTTTAAAACAAACAATAAGCCATCTTATCCATTACTAAATAATATTAATGAAATGGATAAATGCGTTTAAAATGATAAAGAAAATTATGCTATGCCCAAGATGGTGAAGTTGAAAATAAGGAAAACATTGATTGAACAGAATTTGTGTTGATAACAAAAAAATGGTTAGTGTGCAAAATTATGATAATTTTTAATTGCAAAAATACTTATTTATATGGGAAGGGTTGAATCAAAATTGAATGGGCAATAATTTGTCACCTTAGTATTTTTTTACCAAAACGTTGTTTTTGTATAAGACTTCAAAAAAAAAATTTATAATA
>NC_051407.1:6435660-6437789 GCF_015228065.2 Penaeus monodon
TTTTTTTTAAGTCATTATACTAAGACAACGTTTTGGTAAAAATACTAAGGTGACAAATTACTTGCCTCTTTCAATCTTTTGATTCAACCCTTTCCCTATAAAAGCTTTTTGCAATTATAATAATTATCATAATTTTAGCTCCTAAACCCTTTTTATTTTATCAAAACATAATTCTAGATTTGAAAACATGCTGAGTTAAGGGTTTATAAGGATCACGTTTAAAATCAATTTCTAAAAAACATTTTACAACATTTTATTCAGAATGATACTCATCCTAAATACAGTGAAAAGGTATTACAACAACAAATACTAACATTTGAATAAAAAGCTTCCAAATAAAAAAGAACAAATGTGCCACAGTGGGGGCACAGATCATGGGGGGCCTCTAGGGCTGCGTGTACAGGCCAGGGGGCCGTCTTGCAACGACTGACCTCCACCAAGGAAGTCTACCTACTGAACCCGACCTCCAAAGGCCTGTGACCTGAGGGAAACCAAACGCCCGCCCCAACAAAGGGGCCAGAGATTCCTCTTAAAACCCGCCCACTTGACCGCCAAAAGGGGCCCGACGAAAACCCCCGACCCAAAGGCCTGGCCCAACAAGGAAACCAAATTTACCTGCGAAGCTACGTCTGGGCCCTTGAGGAAAAAAGCCCCGACCTACTGAACCAACATCTGAGCTGCACCTTGCTTGCCCCTTTAAGACGGGTTGGGGTCCCTCCGCCTGGAAAGGGGTTGGGGTTTTCTCCTTCAGGGGGGAGTTAAAGAGTAACCTCAGGGTTGTGGGCCGGATGAGGTACTTCGATCACCCCCGCCCCCGCCTCTTTGCTTGTTCAGGACGTAAAACCCCGTTATTCTGTCGGGGTGGAGGAATGCAACGGGTTGGCTCCAAACCCCGCCCCCCTTTGGGAGACCGGTTAACACAATGTTGGTCTCGACGCGGGTTCGGGGGTTTGACAGGCCCTTTTCTGGGGGGCTGGAGGGGACGTCGTAGACAAACAAAGACGGTTCAAAACGAGGCGTCCACACCTTTCCCTTTACGTGGGGCACCCGTCCACCCCGCAAGGCCATGGCTTGTGGCTACGAAGCCGAGGATGTTCCCGAGAAGTTCCACGGCTGAGAGTCCCTCCAAATGCATTTCCACGACCAAAGGGAAACTCCCGACGAAGTCCTTGCCCGCGGTTGATCCGGAAATGGTTCCTTGAAAAGTGGTATCCCCGATGAAGCTCCGTGATGATTGTTCCCTCTAGCACCCGGGTCCATGAGTAAAACTTCCTCCTCGAGGCCCCGACAAGCTGTAGCCATCGGGCACGGGAAACCACAATGCAAAAGCGGAAATCAAAAACTGAAACGAAACCAAATATCAATGCTAAAAATTCCACATTAGTTTTTAAAGATTACCCGAAAAAAAACATATCAATTTCCCTATATTATATTTGTTGTTTTTTTTATCTAACATCAAATACTGAAGATCACAAAGCAAAAGCCTCTATAACCGTATCCACTACTAGAGCCAATCCAGAGGGAAAAACTTTTCCAGGCTCTTCTAGTGATCGCTGTCCTGTTGTTGAAATATCCCTTTCCCCGCATTTTTTTTTGTTTATATCTTTCCCTCTCAGCCCGGGGAAAAGGTCGTTGAAAAATCTCGCCTTATCCCCTTTCGAGCTAAACCCTTTCCCCGTTCTTTTTCCTTGCTCCGGTCCCGTTGGTTATTTAACTTCCATATAATCTCAACTGCTTTATCTGTTATTTTAATATGCATATATAAAATTTCGTAACTATTTAATTCTAAAATTAATTACATTGAATATTTCTTTTCCCGTTTTTATCATTTTAATGTTTATGACTTTTTTATCAATCGCTTTTCTGTATTTCCATGATTGTTAAAGGATTTGTATTTTTTTCACAAAAAAGACATGTGCGATAAAAAACTTACAAGGTAAACCATGATAAAAAATTTGTGAATAAGATGATGGGGGAAGGGGAAATACTAAACAACTAGGGAAATTAAAGGGTACTAAAAAATTGTCACTTGAAAAAAACCAAAAATGATAAAGCTGAATGACACCCCTGACAATGATTTTTAAAAAATTAATATTAATGGTAAAAATGATTGGTAGTTCTCATTGGTA
>NC_051407.1:6438063-6438484 GCF_015228065.2 Penaeus monodon
TAAATAAACCTACGAGCAAAAGCCACAAAATATTAATCAAAATTTTCCAATCCAATTTCCATGATCAAAATCTCATTATCCTCCATTACTATTTTTAGAATCTAGTATTATTATTTTCATCAGATTTTCGTTATCATCATTTCTTTTTAATATAAAGCAGACTATGATATATGATTATTATATAATTTTCAGTTGTTATCATCAGTATAACAACGATATTTCGTTATTTGACATTATCAAAGCAATCGTCATTTTTCATCATTATTTCGATAATATTACTGTACAAATACTACAAATAAAAAGAAAAACGTAAATACAACAATCATCACGATAAATTTTAGTTATAATTGAATAAGCAATTACTCTCATCATTGATTTCTTCCCAATTTTTAAAAATGATGATATGCCCCCGCTGCTGCTC
>NC_051407.1:6438526-6438965 GCF_015228065.2 Penaeus monodon
GATGGTTGATGGGGATGATGATAAGGGGGGGGAAGGGGAAAGGGTATTGATGGTAAAAAGAGGGTTTGTTGATGAAGAGGGGGAGGAAGTGAGATGAGAAAAGGAATTTTGCATGAGGATAAGGACGTGATGTTGATTGGGGATGATGATTATGATAGTATAAAATAAAAAAATAATAAATCTAAAAAATAAAAATATAAAATAATATAAAAATTAAATAATAAAAAAATATAAATTATATTGATAAAAAAATACAAATAGCGAAAACCCCGCAAAAAAAACACTGATTCCAGACAAAAGTGTTTCTATACAAAAAAACTATTAAATAGGTTCCTGAGATTCTGCATTTAGTACATCCTAATTCAAAATATGGATGCTAAAAAAAAATCTTTCTTTTCTAACATTCTTTGCTATAATTGGTTGCATTTCCAATCACGCG
>NC_051407.1:6439021-6439222 GCF_015228065.2 Penaeus monodon
GGTGTTATAAAAGAAACGGTTTTTTTTTTCAGAAAATGGCCTAAAGAAAAACCGAGGTATTAAAAAATAAATTCGATTAAAAAAGAGGTCCTTGGGAGTGAGAAACTTAGAACCCACTGGTCCGAAGACGGCGTGGGGGAGCAGCCTTGAGAAGGAACTTTCCCTCATACGGGGGAGGATAGATAGAGGAGAGGGAGAAAA
>NC_051407.1:6439301-6439677 GCF_015228065.2 Penaeus monodon
TAGTGGTCTGAAAAGGGTGGAAAACCGGTACCTGGTGGCTCTGTCCCTGGGTTTTTTTTGCAATAAAATTTCCTTTATTCTAATTACCTAAAAAATGGTTTTTTTCTCCGTTGCTTCATCTGGGCTTTTTTTCCCAGTACTGACGAACCCTTTCACGTGCCCCCCCCCCCCCCGTGTCGTTTCCTTCCTTACCCCCTTTACTTAGCTGTAATAACTATCACGTACATTTTTCTCTTCTCTTTCTTCATCCTAAAAATGGACGTCGATCGTTATACTAAACCACTCCTTCCATGCGACCGATAATATGTTGTTCAAAAAACTGTGGATTTTTGCTTTTATTCCTTTGTATAACTTTTTTTTTTAAATACTCCCCAAA
>NC_051407.1:6439818-6440027 GCF_015228065.2 Penaeus monodon
CTTACAAAAGGTACTGGATGGAAAAAGTGACCTTAATGGTCAGTGGAAGAACAGCGGCTGACCTTGTCTTGAAGAGCAGCGCTGACAATGACCATCTCGCGAGGAAAAGGAAAGACTGAAGGGAAACCATCGAGGCAGACGCAGAAAATGATGCAAGAATTAAATTAATAGAAGCAGAAGATGAGGATATTGTTTCTTTCACGTCACAA
>NC_051407.1:6441183-6443085 GCF_015228065.2 Penaeus monodon
GATTAAGTTATATGGAAGATAACAGTCTTTTTGTATTTAGTTCAATAGACATGAGTAATTTATATCATGTTCAATATATTTTACCAGAAACGTTCTGAGAAATATCGCTTCGCATGATTTTTGTGTAAGATGAAACGTTTTTTACAGGTATCACTGACCTACAGGAAAATGAAGTGTCATGTTATACTATATGACATAGACGTATGTAACCGCTTACATTAGGATATGTGTTAAGTATAAGGAATAATAGGATTTGAATTTGAAATCAATTTATAAAATACATTTCACACCATTTTATTCAAAACGATACTGTATTGTACAAAAACAATGAATCGGTCTACTTTACAACGAACAACAAACACTATTTGAATATAACGACTTCCAAATTAACAAGAACAATTGGAGGCACAAGCATCATGGGGCCCATCTAGGGTTGCGTGTACAGGCCAGAGGCCGTCTTGCAACGACTGACCTCCACCAGAGGAAGTCTGACCTACTGAAACCTGACCTCCAGAAGAGCCAGCGTGACCTGAGGAAACAATCGCTTGCCCAGCAAGAGAGCCAGAGATTCCTCTTAATCCGCCCACTTGACCGCCAAAGGAGCCAGACGAAAAACCCTGACCCAAAGGCCTGGCCAACAGAGGAACCAGAATGACCTGTCGAAGCTACAGTCTGGCCACTTGAGGAACAGCCTGTCCTGCTGAACCAACAGTCTGAGCTGCACCTTGACTTGCCGCTTGAAGAGCCGATTGGAGGTCCACTCCGCCTGGAAGGGTTGGGTTCTCTCCTTCAGCGTAGTTGACGAAGTAAACCTCAGGGGTTGTAGGGCCGGATGAGGGTACTTCGATCACCCTGGCCCTGCACTGCTTTGCTTGTTCAGGACGTAAACCACGTTATTCTGTCGGGGTGGAGGAATGACAACGGGTTGCGCTCCAAGACCGCCTTCGGGAGACCGGATTAACACAATGTTGGTCTCGACGCGAGGTTCGGGGATGTTGATAGGGCCGCTTGTCTGGGCGCTGGAGGGGACGTCGTAGACAAACACACGACGGTTCACACGAGGCGTCACACACCTTCCATCCACGGGCGCACCTGTCCACCTCCGCAAGGACCATGGCTTGTGGCTACGAAGCCAGAGGATGTTCCCGAAGAAGTTCCGCGGCTGACAGCCGCTCTGAATGCAGTTCCACGACCAAAGGAAGCTCCCGACGAAGTTCCTTGGCGAACAGTTGATCCGGAAATGGTTCCTTGAAAAGTGGCTATCCCCGATAAAGCCCCTTGACTGATTGTTCCTCTCGAAGCACCAGCGGCTCCATGAGTAAAGCTTCCTCCTCGAGGCCCAGACAAATTGTAGCCACTGGGCACGGAAGCCGCAAGTGCAATGACGGAAATCAAAATCTGAAACGAAACCAAAATGTTAATAACAAACAAGCACGAACGCTCATTGTGACTTTGTTCATTTTCGTTGTTGTTGTTTACTTCTTATACATCAGACTTCTACTTTAAGACCACAATACATTTCTTCAGCAGTTGAATCCTCAACAGCATAGCCCTTTCAAGTACTACAGCCACTCCTGAGATCAGACCACCAAACTCCTCATAGTGATCGCTGTGTTAGTGCTGTGAGTATCCTTTCTGCGATTCCCCTTCATATATATACTTTCCCTCTCAGCCTGGAGAAAGGGTCGTTCAAACCCACCTCCCTTTATCCCAGACGTAGTGTACGCTTTCCCTGTTCTTTTTCCCTGTCTGCCTGCCCTGTGGGACGTGTATCTCTCTAATAAGCAAAACTATTTGTTTCTTATTTTTACATTCATTTGTTGGTTATGAATACTTTACAGGAGAGTGTAAAACTGATACTGGATTTTCCATTTTTAATTGTAGAGACGATTCATTTATTTT
>NC_051407.1:6444093-6444317 GCF_015228065.2 Penaeus monodon
AAAAAAAAAAAAGTTGGGGAAATGCAGCTCTGCGATTTCATTCCGGACACTCTGGGCATCGCTACACGTGTATTTGTTTGGGTTCGTTGCATATCCTTGCATTCAGGAATCGAAGCTGGTTAAGACTGCATTCTTCTAAGCTTCTAAGCCAGGGACCTCTGTGTTTTCAAGACCAAGGGATATGTTTTATTGGAATTGATTTGTTCTTCCCAGAGACCCTGTTT
>NC_051407.1:6444418-6444549 GCF_015228065.2 Penaeus monodon
GAAGTCTGTCGTCTGCTCAGCAAGCCGCAAGACCTAACTTGCAGGTAATTGTCATCAGATGTATTGCTGCCATTTATATCATTCTTATTATTGTATGTTTGATCATCACCGTTGCTTTGCTATTATCAGCA
>NC_051407.1:6446710-6446850 GCF_015228065.2 Penaeus monodon
TGTTGATATTGCTGATAATAGCAAAGCAACGGTGATGATCAAACATACAATAATAAGAATGATATAAATGGCAGCAATACATCTGATGACAATTACCTGCAAGTTAGGTCTTGCGGCTTGCTGAGCAGACGACAGACTTC
>NC_051407.1:6446951-6447176 GCF_015228065.2 Penaeus monodon
AAACAGGGTCTCTGGGAAGAACAAATCAATTCCAATAAAACATATCCCTTGGTCTTGAAAACACAGAGGTCCCCTGGCTTAGAAGCTTAGAAGAATGCAGTCTTAACCAGCTTCGATTCCTGAATGCAAGGATATGCAACGAACCCAAACAAATACACGTGTAGCGATGCCCAGAGTGTCCGGAATGAAATCGCAGAGCTGCATTTCCCCAACTTTTTTTTTTTT
>NC_051407.1:6448181-6450087 GCF_015228065.2 Penaeus monodon
AAAATAAATGAATCGTCTCTACAATTAAAAATGGAAAATCCAGTATCAGTTTTACACTCTCCTGTAAAGTATTCATAACCAACAAATGAATGTAAAAATAAGAAACAAATAGTTTTGCTTATTAGAGAGATACACGTCCCACAGGGCAGGCAGACAGGGAAAAAGAACAGGGAAAGCGTACACTACGTCTGGGATAAAGGGAGGTGGGTTTGAACGACCCTTTCTCCAGGCTGAGAGGGAAAGTATATATATGAAGGGGAATCGCAGAAAGGATACTCACAGCACTAACACAGCGATCACTATGAGGAGTTTGGTGAGTCTGATCTCAGGAGTGGCTGTAGTACTTGAAAGGGCTATGCTGTTGAGGATTCAACTGCTGAAGAAATGTATTGTGGTCTTCAGTAGAAGTCTGATGTATAAGAAGTAAACAACAACAACGAAAATGAACAAAGTCACAATGAGCGTTCGTGCTTGTTTGTTATTAACATTTTGGTTTCGTTTCAGATTTTGATTTCCGTCATTGCACTTGCGGCTTCCGTGCCCAGTGGCTACAATTTGTCTGGGCCTCGAGGAGGAAGCTTTACTCATGGAGCCGCTGGTGCTTCGAGAGGAACAATCAGTCAAGGGGCTTTATCGGGGATAGCCACTTTTCAAGGAACCATTTCCGGATCAACTGTTCGCCAAGGAACTTCGTCGGGAGCTTCCTTTGGTCGTGGAACTGCATTCAGAGCGGCTGTCAGCCGCGGAACTTCTTCGGGAACATCCTCTGGCTTCGTAGCCACAAGCCATGGTCCTTGCGGAGGTGGACAGGTGCGCCACGTGGATGGAAGGTGTGTGACGCCTCGTGTGAACCGTCGTGTGTTTGTCTACGACGTCCCCTCCAGCGCCCAGACAAGCGGCCCTATCAACATCCCCGAACCTCGCGTCGAGACCAACATTGTGTTAATCCGGTCTCCCGAAGGCGGTCTTGGAGCGCAACCCGTTGTCATTCCTCCACCCCGACAGAATAACGTGGTTTACGTCCTGAACAAGCAAAGCAGTGCAGGGCCAGGGGTGATCGAAGTACCCTCATCCGGCCCTACAACCCCTGAGGTTTACTTCGTCAACTACGCTGAAGGAGAGAACCCAACCCTTCCAGGCGGAGTGGACCTCCAATCGGCTCTTCAAGCGGCAAGTCAAGGTGCAGCTCAGACTGTTGGTTCAGCAGGACAGGCTGTTTCCTCAAGTGGCCAGACTGTAGCTTCGACAGGTCATTCTGGTTCCTCTGTTGGCCAGGCCTTTGGGTCAGGGTTTTCGTCTGGCTCCTTTGGCGGTCAAGTGGGCGGATTAAGAGGAATCTCTGGCTCTCTTGCTGGGCAAGCGATTGTTTCCTCAGGTCACGCTGGCTCTTCTGGAGGTCAGGTTTCAGTAGGTCAGACTTCCTCTGGTGGAGGTCAGTCGTTTGCAAGACGGCCTCCTGGCCTGTACACGCAACCCTAGATGGGCCCCATGATGCTTGTGCCTCCAATTGTTCTTGTTAATTTGGAAGTCGTTATATTCAAATAGTGTTTGTTGTTCGTGTAAAGTAGACCGATTCATTGTTTTTGTACAATACAGTATCGTTTTGAATAAAATGGTGTGAAATGTATTTTATAAATTGATTTCAAATTCAAATCCTTATTATTCCTTATACTTAACACATATCCTAATGTAAGCGGTTACATACGTCTATGTCATATAGTATAACATGACACTTCATTTTCCTGTAGGTCAGTGATACCTGTAAAAAACGTTTCATCTTACACAAAAATCATGCGAAGCGATATTTCTCAGAACGTTTCTGGTAAAATATATTGAACATGATATAAATTACTCATGTCTATTGAACTAAATACAAAAAGACTGTTATCTTCCATATAACTTAATC
>NC_051407.1:6451242-6451453 GCF_015228065.2 Penaeus monodon
TTGTGACGTGAAAGAAACAATATCCTCATCTTCTGCTTCTATTAATTTAATTCTTGCATCATTTTCTGCGTCTGCCTTCGATGGTTTCCCTTCAGTCTTTCCTTTTTCCTCGCGAGATGGTCATTGTCAGCGCTGCTCTTCAAGCAAGGTCAGCCGCTGTTCTTCCACTTGACCATTAAGGTCACTTTTTCCATCCAGTACCTTTTGTAAG
>NC_051407.1:6451596-6452009 GCF_015228065.2 Penaeus monodon
CTTGGGGAGTAGTTAGAAAAAAAAGTTATACAAAGGAATAACAAGAACAAAAATCCTATCAGTATTTTGAACAACATATTTATCTGCGTCGCATGGAAGGAGTGGATTAGTATAACAGATCGTACGTCCATATTTAGGATGAAGAAAGAGAAGAGAAAAATGTACGTAGTATTAGTTATTTACAGCTAAGTGAAGGGGTAAGGAAGGATAACGACACGCGGGGGGGGGGGGGGACGTGAAAGGGTTCGTCAGTACTAGGAAAAAGTTCCCAGATGTAAGCAACGGAGAGAAACCACTTTTCAGGTAATTAGAATAAAGGAAATGTTATTGCGAAAAAACCCAGGGTACAGAGCCACCATGGTACCGGTTTTCCAGCCATTCAGACCACTATAGGCGTCGTTAAAACTGCATCT
>NC_051407.1:6452094-6452281 GCF_015228065.2 Penaeus monodon
ATCTGATCCTCGCATGTATGAGGGAAAGTTCCTTCTCAAGGCTGCTTCACCCACGCCGTCTTCAGGACCAGTGGGTTCTAAGTTTCTCACTCCCAAGGACCTCATTTTTAATCGAATTTATTTTTTAACTGACCTCGGCTTTTCGTTAGGCCATTCTTCTGAACAAACCGTTTCTCTTATAACACCA
>NC_051407.1:6452306-6452532 GCF_015228065.2 Penaeus monodon
CGCCTCTTGTTTGAAAAAAAAAAAAAACGCGTGATTGGAAATGCAACCAATTATAGCAAAGAATGTTAGAAATTAGAAAGATTTTCTTTAGCATCCATATTTTGAATTAGGATGCTACTAATATGCAGAACTCTCAGGAACCTAGTTCTAATAGTTCTCTTTGTTACTAGAAACACCTCTTGTCTGGAATATCAGTGTCTTTTTTGCTGGGATTTCTGCTATTCTG
>NC_051407.1:6453664-6455584 GCF_015228065.2 Penaeus monodon
CAAGTGACAATTTTTATAGTATCCTTTAATTCCTAGTTGATTAGCTATTTCTCCCTTCACCATCATCTTATTCACGACTATTATCACTGGTTTTACTCTTGTAAGCTTTATCGCACATGTCTCTTTTGTCGCATAAAATACAATATCCATTAACAATCATGGAATATACAGTAAAGCGATTGATAATAAATAGTCATATATACATTAAAATGATAATAAACAGGATAAGTAAATATTCACATGTACATTAATATTAGAATTAATATGTTACGTAAATTTTATATATGCATATTGAAATAACAGATAAATGCAGTTGAGATTATATGGAAGTTACATAACCAACGGGACCGGCAGACAAGGAAAAAGAACAGGGAAAGCGTTAGCTGCGTAAGGGATAAGGCAGAGGTAGTTTTCAACGATCCTTTCTCTCGGCTGAGAGGGAAAGTATATAAACGAAGAAAAATGCAGGGAAGGATATTCTCAACAACAGGACAGCGATCACTATGAAGAGCCTGGTAAGTCTTACCTCTGGATTGGCTCTAGTAGTTGGATACGGTTATAGAGGCTCTTGCTTTGTGATCTTCAGTATTTTGATGCTTAAGATAAATAAAACAACAAATATAATATAGTGGAAATTGATATGTTTTTTTTCAGGTACATCTTTGAACTAATGTGGAATATTTAGCATTGATATTTTGGTTTCGTTTCAGATTTTGATTTCCGTCATTGCACTTGTGGCTTCCGTGCCCGATGGCTACAGCTTGTCTGGGCCTCGAGGAGGAAGCTTTACTCATGGAGCCGCTGGTGCTTCGAGAGGAACAATCACTCACGGAGCTTCATCGGGGATAGCCACTTTTCAAGGAACCACTTCCGGATCAACCGCTGGGCAAGGTACTTCGTCGGGAGCTTCCTTTGGTCGTGGAAATGCATTTGGAGCGACTCTCAGCCGTGGAACTTCTTCGGGAACATCCTCTGGCTTCGTAGCCACAAGCCATGGTCCTTGCGGAGGTGGACAGGTGCGCCACGTGAATGGAAGGTGTGTGACGCCTCGTGTGAACCGTCGTGTGTTTGTCTACGACGTCCCCTCCAGCGCCCAGACAAGCGGCTCTGTCAACATCCCCGAACCTCGCGTCGAGACCAACATTGTGTTAATCCGGTCTCCCGAAGGCGGTCTTGGAGCGCAACCCGTTGTCATTCCTCCACCCCGACAGAATAACGTGGTTTACGTCCTGAACAAGCAAAGCAGTGCAGGGCCAGGGGTGATCGAAGTACCCTCATCCGGCCCTACAACTCCTGAGGTTTACTTCGTCAACTACGCTGAAGGAGAGAACCCAACCCTTCCAGGCGGAGTGGACCTCCAATCCGCTCTTCAAGCGGCAAGTCAAGGTGCAGCTCAGACTGTTGGTTCAGTAGGTCAGGCTGTTTCCTCAAGTGGCCAGACTGTAGCTTCGACAGGTCATTCTGGTTCCTCTGTTGGCCAGGCCTTTGGGTCAGGGGTTTCGTCTGGCTCCTTTGGCGGTCAAGTGGGCGGGTTAAGAGGAATCTCTGGCTCTCTTGTTGGGCAGGCGATTGGTTCCTCAGGTCATGCAGGCTCTTCTGGAGGTCAGGTTTCAGTAGGTCAGACTTCCTCTGGTGGAGGTCAGTCGTTTGCAAGACGGCCTCCTGGCCTGTACACGCAGCCCTAGATGGGCCCCATGATGCTTGTGCCTCCACTGTGGCACACTTGTTCTTGTTTACTTGGAAGTCGTTTTATTCAAATGTTAGTATTTGTTGTTCGTATATACCTATTCACTGTAGTGTAGGATGCAGTATCATTCTGAATAAAATGTTGTGAAATGTATTTTAGAAATTGATTTTAAACGCTGATCCTTATAAATCCTTATACTCAGCATGTTTTCATAATACTAGAATTATGTGTTG
>NC_051407.1:6455644-6455737 GCF_015228065.2 Penaeus monodon
GCTTATATTATATGGAAGGGTTGAATCAAAAGATTGAATAGAGGCAAGTAATTTGTCACGCTTAGTATTTTTTACCAGAAACGTTGTTCTTAG
>NC_051407.1:6456138-6456223 GCF_015228065.2 Penaeus monodon
AACGTTTCTGGTAAAAAATACTAAGCGTGACAAATTACTTGCCTCTATTCAATCTTTTGATTCAACCCTTCCATATAATATAAGC
>NC_051407.1:6456283-6456603 GCF_015228065.2 Penaeus monodon
CAACACATAATTCTAGTATCAATCAATGTTTTCCTTATTATCAACTTCACCATCTTTGTCATAGCATAATTTTCTTTATCATTTTAATCGCATTTATCACATTGTCATTAATATTATTTAGTAATGGATAAGATGGCTTATTGTTCGTTTGAAAAGCATTTTACACTAACACTATTTACATACAAGAAGTTGCAAGTTTAATATTTTGTTGTGAATTTGATAAGCAATATGTTCCGACGTTATAGTTTGATACAGTGTGGATATTAGATTGACATGACCTTGTATAATTTCTTTGTCATCGATATCAAGTTTGGTAATTG
>NC_051407.1:6457062-6458936 GCF_015228065.2 Penaeus monodon
GTTTACTCTCACGGCCCATATGTGACACATACGCTTAACAAGTTCCTTCTCCTCTACTTCTGTCCATTTAGTTCGTGAATCGTTTTCTGCGTCTGCCTTTGATCGTTTCCCTTCAGCCTTTCCTTTTTTTACGTTAGCGCTTCTGGTCATATGTCCAAGCAAGGTCAGCTGCTGTTCTTTCACTTGGCCATTAAGGTTTCTTTGCCATCCATTACCTTTCGTAAGTTAGTGATATTATTGATAATCAAGATTTATAATGGTAATTAAGATTACGGTGGTAATGACGATTATGACGTTGAAGATGGTAAGAGAAATAGAAATGACAGTATTATCTAAATGACAACATTGTAAAAATGGGAATGTTTGAATAGTGAGAAAAAATATATACACAAGATGAAAACAATAACGAAAATCTTCGCCCTATTAGTATTGTGAACGATGTATTTATCTACGTTGCATGGAAAGAGTGAATCGGTATAACATATTACCGAGTTTTTATATTCAGGTTATATAGCGACTCCATATAAAAATGGGGCAAAGCCACAGCAAAAGAAGAGTTTCGAGAGAGAGAAGAGTAATGTAAGTAGTGTTAATTATTTATAGCTAATAAAGTTGTTCTGAAGGCTATTTTGTTGGGCAAGACACGCACATGCACCAGTGAAGGGGAAGGGAGGATAACGATACGCCATGCTGACAGGCGGGGCGTGAAAGGGTTCGTCAGTACAAGGAAAAAGTTCGCAGATGTAAGCAACGGAGAGAAACCACTTTACAGGCTCCTCTATAGCAGTGGTTCCCGAGACGTGGGCGGTACCTCGAGGTGCCACATGATGTCAAAATGAAAAAGAATAATACTGATGTATCTCTTCTGGTTTTGTGTTTGCCATTAGGGAATGTAACTACGGTTATTTCTTTCGCGCAGCTATAATTCATGGAATATTACTAAAACACAGTACACTCTGCTGTAAACCCAAATTCATAGGGGAGTGGCTAGGGTGCCGCAGAAAGGAGTGGCATTATTAATGAATAATTATAATAAAGTTCAGCAATTAGTGCTCTTGGAAAAAAAATCATGGTAATTACATGAAAGCGAATATTAATGTGAAATGACCCGGCATAGAACCGCACAATGGTACCGGTTTTCCAGCCTTTCAGACCACTATGGGCGTCGCTAAAACTGCATCTCCTCTTGCTATGATCCTCGCATGCATGAGGGAAAGCGCCGTCTCAAGGCTCCTGCACCCACGCCGTCTTCAGGACCAGTGAGTCCGTCCCAAGAACCCATTTTTATTCGAATTTAATTACTCACGGAGCATCTTTGTCATACTCATAATTTTCAGTATCATTTTAGTCACATTCATCATTTTATTATTATTAATATCTTTAAGTGAAGGAAAATATAAGTGTTTGTTCATTGGAAAAGCATTTTACACTAACAGTATTTACATATTCACTGACGAAGCTCGTGTTTTCGAAAGGCTAGTCTCCTGAACAAGCTGGTTTTCTTAACTAACATCAAACTGCTTTTTCTCCCATTTGAAAGACACGCGTGATAGATAATGCAATTGAATACCAAAAAGAAAGATAGAGTTTTGATAGCTCTTCTTTAATAGCCTTGCATCCTTATCGTGAATAATTATACATTTATGCCGGAGCATAAATTGTAAATAACTATACATTTAATATATAATTATACATTTTATTTTGTAAATAACTATACGTTTTTATAATTATACATTTTAATTATACATTTAAAATCCTTAATGTAAATAATTATACATTTTACGCAGGAGCCTAATGCGATTTTGAACTTCGCTCCTGAACCCTTATTACTTTCTATATTTATTTTTCTAAAAGTTCTTTTTGTCACTGTACTT
>NC_051407.1:6459157-6459228 GCF_015228065.2 Penaeus monodon
GTCTGGCGATGTTATCACTAATAGTAAAAATAACATTGAGAAAGGATGAGAGTAATTTCTGTTAATGTAAC
>NC_051407.1:6460227-6460335 GCF_015228065.2 Penaeus monodon
TAAACAGATAAAAGGTTCATGGAATTAATTTAATGTTCGAAGACGAGAGAAAGAAAGGATGGTAAGGGAATCGCAGAAGAACCCAAAACAACCTCAATGGGAACGGTA
>NC_051407.1:6460825-6462520 GCF_015228065.2 Penaeus monodon
TGTTCATGAAGATGAGCATTAATGTGCTAAGTAGACATTTATATACACACTGATATAATAAAATAAACAAATGCAGTTCAGAGCACAAGAAAACTACCCTAAGCAACGGGACCGACAGACAAGGAAAAAGAACAGGGAAAGCGAAAACTGCGTATGGTAGGTTGGTTCTGGACGAGGAAGGGGAAAGCATATATAAACGAAGGTAAATGCGACGGAGAGGATATTCACAGCACCAACACGGCGATTGCAATGAAGAGCTTGGTGAGTCTTACCTGTGGATCTCCAGGAGTTCGGTGTAGAGCAAAAATTAAACCAACTATAAAATACAATAAAATAGATCCAGAAATAGGATTAATATATTTTTTTTTGATTTAATGGGACGAATATTTAGCATTAATATTTTGATTTTGTTTCAGATTTTGATGTCTGTCATTGTACTTGTGGCTTCCGTGCCCGATGGCTACAACTTGTCTGGGCCTCGAGGAGGAAGCTTTACTCATGGAACTTTAAGTGCTTCGAGAGGAACAATCAGTCAAGGGGCTTCATCGGGGATAGCCACTTTTCAAGGAACCACTTCCGGATCAACCGCTGGGCAAGGTACTTCGTCGGGAGCTTCCTTTAGTCGTGGAACTGCATCCGGAGCGGCTGTCAGCCGCGGAACTTCTTCGGGAACAACCTCCGGCTTTGGAGCCACGCGTCAGGGTCCTTGCGGAGGTGGACAGGTGCGCCACGTGGATGGAAGGTGTGTGACGCCTCGTGTGAACCGTCGTGTGTTTGTCTACGACGTCCCCTCCAGCGTCCAGACAAGCGGCCCTGTCAACATCCCCGAACCTCGCGTCGAGACCAACATTGTGTTAATCCGGTCTCCCGAAGGCGGTCTTGGAGCGCAACCCGTTGTCATTCCTCCACCCCGACAGAATAACGTGGTTTACGTCCTGAACAAGCAAAGCAGTGCAGGGCCAGGGGTGATCGAAGTACCCTCATCCGGCCCTACAACCCCTGAGGTTTACTTCGTCAACTACGCTGAAGGAGAGAACCCAACCCTTCCAGGCGGAGTGGACCTCCAATCGGCTCTTCAAGCGGCAAGTCAAGGTGCAGCTCAGACTGTTGGTTCAGCAGGACAGGCTGTTTCCTCAAGTGGCCAGACTGTAGCTTCGACAGGTCATTCTGGTTCCTCTGTTGGCCAGGCCTTTGGGTCAGGGGTTTCGTCTGGCTCCTTTGGCGGTCAAGTGGGCGGATTAAGAGGACTCTCTGGCTCTCTTGTCGGGCAGGCGATTGGCTCCTCAGGTCACGCTGGCTCTTCTGGAGGTCAGGTTTCAGTAGGTCAGACTTCCTCTGGTGGAGGTCAGTCGTTTGCAAGACGGCCTCCTGGCCTGTACACGCAACCCTAGATGGGCACCATGATGGTTGTGCCTCCACTGTGGCACACTTGTTCTTGTTTATTTGGAAGTCGTTATAATCAAATGTTGATATTTGTTGTTCGTGTTCACCCATTTTTAAATTCTATTTTTTACAGTATAGTATCGTTCTGAATAAAATTATGTGATTTTAAAAATAAATGATTATTCCAATATATGAGCGTTATCTTATTAACTGTTACTAAAGTATTCTCTTTTGAAATAGTATAACACCTTGTTCACTCATAGTTCAACGACCATCTTAGTATCTGTGAACAAGCCTTTTTCAGAAATTTTC
>NC_051407.1:6462554-6462810 GCF_015228065.2 Penaeus monodon
TCGTGCTCCGTCCATTTCGACCGATTATGCTTCTGTTTACTCCAAAGCTAGTATATAGAAAACACATTTAACCGATTACTGTATCCATCCCGAAAATAGGTCTGACGTTATAACTTTTCTTTTTTCTTCACCTCATTCCTCGCCTTCCATCCCTTTCCTTTAAAAGAAAGAGAAGAAAATGGCAACGTGGATAAAGTGATAAAGTATATGTTATATATCAAACAAACAAAAAACATATTTACAATTAGTGATTCAT
>NC_051407.1:6463461-6463778 GCF_015228065.2 Penaeus monodon
TCATTATAACAAAATGTAGAAAGGTTACAAAAGGAGAATGAATAACTCAAAATCAAAGACGTAACTGACATTTCGTCGAAATTACATAATTAAATTTTAATCGAAAAGCGTCCTTTACATATCTTATCGTATGAAGTTAGTCCTTATAATCCACACCTTTTCTGATGACTGACAATTGTTATTGTCTTTTTTATTTTATATCAAGTTCTGATTTGCTAATTTTTACAGTGATAACTATGGATATTTAACATGTTGATACGCATTAATGGTAAGTATGTTACAGCTGAGTATAGTCGGGATATAAGGTATAGGTGATC
>NC_051407.1:6464499-6464616 GCF_015228065.2 Penaeus monodon
CCAACTATTTCCTCCATCATTCTCCTTCCCTTCTGCCTTTCGTGCAGTCAGGTGTTCTATCCTAGTGTCTCTAATTATATGTTCAAGAAAGTTCATCCGATGTTGATATTCAAGATT
>NC_051407.1:6464700-6465339 GCF_015228065.2 Penaeus monodon
TTTTTTTCAATAGTGTAAACAATAACAAGGATACTATAAAAAATGATAACTGGAATACTCATTGTATTACCAACAACTAAAATCTTGTAAACAAACTTTCTATGTAAGTGAAAAGGAAAGACTGGATTAGTACACGATATAATCGCATTTTATATTCAGGTAGAAGAGCAATGTTCAATACTTACAACTAAAAAAAGACGATTTGAACGTTCATCTCTTAGGTAAGACACACATCCATACAAGTGAAGGGAAGAATGAATGATAAACTGCACTCTACTGTCAGGCAGGACGTGAAAGGGTCCTTCACAAGTAGGAAAAAGTTCACGGGTGTAGACTACGAGGATTCTGCCAACAAGGAGAAACGAGTATCCAGGTACCCCCTAGCGAAAATCGAGTTCCTTAATAAAGGGAATGCTAATGTTGAGGTAACCCATTGTACACGCTCAGCACGGTACCGGTTTCCCAGCCATGTACGCCACTATGGGTTCGCTAGGGTTTGCGAGCGAGCCCATTCTCGCTCGCACGAGATTGGGCACGATTTTTTAAAAACACTTTTTCAAGATTGTTTTGCCTTTGTCGTGTTCTGTATTGTACCCCCTTCAGATTTTTCTTATATATTGCTTGCATTGTATTGTTTAC
>NC_051407.1:6465405-6466297 GCF_015228065.2 Penaeus monodon
CAGCAGTCTATAATACTGGTATGAGTTTCGCTATATTTACACTTTTTAAGATTTTGAGGGAAAGCTTTTTTTTTTCTTCTTCTTTTACACTTCTCAAAATTGTTTACTACTCGCCATGATATAAACGACCCCTCTGAAGTGCTAAAAACATTTCCAGTTTTGATATTAATGGACCCAGTCATCTCTCTTCCCTACAACTTTTCTCTGTCCCCTATATCTTTTTCCTATTCTCAATCATTAAAAAATATATATTAATATATTTCTTTTACTAATAATACAGTGACAGTTGATTATATTATAATCATGGGTTTTCCTATGTGCACAAGTCAGAGTTCCCTGTTGCTCACCAGTTCCAGGAAGTGACAGCTCGATTTTTTGACACGACTTCTCAACGTGCCCTAGATAGTTCCTTTCAAGAATAAATCGTATTTTCAGTTTCAAAATACGATTTACTCATCATCTTTTTTCATTTTCGTTTTCCACCGTGTCTCCTGTGTCTCCGAACCAGCTGATCTTTCTTACATCCTTAATATTTTTCTTTATACCACTCATATTAAAAACATTATTAAAACGCATGGACGTGTATCAACAGCACGGGTGTCGCTGCATTTGCATTTCTTCTCCGAGCTCTCTCTTCAGATCCATCCTGCCGAAGGGGAAACCACGCCGTATATTACCCTTATCATCTATACTTCAAGCTAAAGGTGCATTAACTTCTGATAGCACTGAACCTCTCGTCAACTTTTACTTCCTTTTATCACCTTAACACCGACGGACTACGTTATCTACGCCTCCGTAAAATGAGACTCTCTTTCTTAGTCTTCTTTAGCTTCCCATTTTCTTGTTTATGTTGTTATTAGTGTTGAGATGATGAGTATCTTTTATAATATTG
>NC_051407.1:6467293-6469031 GCF_015228065.2 Penaeus monodon
TAAGGTTGTGATGATCAGTAGAAAGCTTATGAACACTGTACGGGACTTTCACTGACCCATCGCGCAGGCAAACGGGGAAAAAGAACAAGAGGACACGGGGAGGTAGCTTTCTCGGGGGGAGGGAGAGAAAGGATATATATATGAAGAGAAAAGCAGGGAAGGATATTCACAACAACAGGACAGCGAGCACCATGAGGAGCCTTGTAAGCTTTCCCTCATGGATCGAGGCCGTGTTGGAAGTAGACACGGTCTTTGATTTTCTGGTTATGGCGTACTGGTTCTTGAAAAGAATAGACGTTGGAGTTTAGTGTATGGCAAAATAACTGTGTAAACGCAGTGAGTTGGTTTCTCATATGAACCTAAAGTTTATGTTTTTTCAGATTCTGTATTCCGTCATTGCACTTGTGGCTTCCATGCCCGATGGCTACGATTTGTCAAGGCCTCAAGGAGTAAGCTTCACTTCAGCCGCTGGTGCTTCGAGAGGAACAGTCAGTCAAGGAACTTCAACGGGGACAATCTCTGCTCAAGGAACCACTTCCGGATCAACCGCTGGGCAAGGTACTTCGTCGGGAGCTTCCTTTAGTCGTGGAACTGCATCCGGAGCGGCTGTCAGCCGTGGAACTGTTTCGGGAACAACCTCGGGCTTGGGAACCACGAGTCAGGGTCCTTGCGGAGGTGGCCAGGTGCGCCACGTGGATGGAAGGTGTGTGACGCCTCGTGTGAACCGTCGTGTTTTTGTCTACGACGTCCCCTCCAGCGCCCAGACAAGCGGCCCTGTCAACATCCCCGAACCTCGCGTCGAGACCAACATTCTGTTAATCCGGTCTCCCGAAGGCGGTCTTGGAGCGCAACCCGTTGTCATTCCTCCACCTCAACAGCATCACGTGGTTTACGTCCTGAACAAGCAAAGCAGTGCAGGGCCAGGGGTGATCGAAGTACCCTCATCCGGCCCTACAACCCCTGAGGTTTACTTCGTCAACTACGCCGAAGGAGAGAACCCAACCCTTCCAGGCGGAGTGGACCTCCAATCGGCTCTTCAAGCGGCAAGTCAAGGTGCAGCTCAGACTGTTGGTTCAGCACGACAGTCTTCAGCTGCCGTTCGTCAGAATGTAGGTTCAACAGGTTCTTCTGTTGGTCAGACCTTCGGATCAGGTGTTTCATCTGGCTCCTTTGGCGGTCAAGTGACTGGGTTATCATCAGGTCAATCTACGTCACCTCGTGGTCAAGCGATTCACACAAGCTCTGGATCGGCAGGTCAAACTATCCCTGTAACCGCAGATTCGACAGGTCAGTCAGTTCTTCTTAATGAACAAGTCTCAGGACCAGGAATTTCGTCTGGGTCCTCGGGCAGCCAAGTGATCGAGTTAACAGGTCAATTTGTTTCACTTGACGACCAGGCGATTGGTTCAGCAGGTCGCTCTGCCTCCTCTGGTAGCCAGGTTGCTGAATCAGCAGGACAGGCTTCCTCTACAGGAGGTTCATCCTTTGCAAGTCAACCATCTGGTCTGTACACATAACCATAAATTCTATGGAGTTGCAGCCACCATGACTAATCAAAATGATGTTACAGTAATTTTGTAGATGTTTTTATGAGTTGTTGGAACATGTTAATTCTTTATTGTTCATATGTTTACTTGATGTTTGTTGTTAGTATATTTGTATGATGTATATGTTTCTAAATAAATCTTATGAAAAATACCCTTGACACTGATTTTAAACTTATATACATTTTTTGTTG
>NC_051407.1:6469745-6469958 GCF_015228065.2 Penaeus monodon
TCCTTGACTGACATAGTGCTCGCGGATCCGATATATGGATAGGATTGATCACCTGAGTTACTGTTATTTTAATATTTCTGTTCTGAGTGTCTTTTCACCTTCGTGGACTTTTTCTGTTGACTGCGTGATGTTCTAACAAACTAGACTAGCTCAACACAAGCACATTCACAATTATGCACCCACCCAGTACCGACACACGCTTCCACCCCTCCC
>NC_051407.1:6470265-6470550 GCF_015228065.2 Penaeus monodon
CTGTGTAAGATGCCACCAAAAACAAACTGCAAATCTTGAAAGGGATACACGAGCAAAGTCTTTCATGAGAATAAGTAATGAATCTCAGACAGGATTCATATGTCATTATATTTTATGACGTTAATATAAGATTTTACGCACTGAGCAATCATGTTTTGTAAGAGCTGTGAGTGGGGGGAGTGCATGTCTATAATTATTTATTGATTACATAACCAGACAAGCTTCAGGGATGGCACTTATTGTAAATAAAAGAGATGGAGATTCAGTCAGGCGCTTAATTACTTT
>NC_051407.1:6470902-6471193 GCF_015228065.2 Penaeus monodon
TTAATGAAATGATAAAAAGTTATTTTTTTCTAAATAAGGAATAATATGCTACGTCGATCAATTTTATAACAACTTTTTTCACACTTTCGTGTCTGTGCTGACTGACTATTTCGTTGCAAGTTTACCTCTTTTTCTTCTTTTTAAATTTAGAATTTTACGGTTTCAAGAATAGGTAAGAGACAGGATAGTCGGAAATGTGAATGAAAAACGACTTTAAAGCTCATCCAGGTCAATTAATTCTTAGAGTTGTTCTCTTCTTACTAATATCGAATGTCTCTTTCGCATCCTGTT
>NC_051407.1:6471389-6471693 GCF_015228065.2 Penaeus monodon
ACATTCTTCCTTAGATATAATTAAGGATCGTGATGAAACACATAGACAATGATTTCAGATGTTGCTAAAACGAGTAAAATGCGGATATCCATATAAAGTCATGCTTGGATAGTTTTAAATTGTGCGTTTGCTGACCGCAATTTTAGGTAATAATTTTTAAATGTTTTTGTTTCATTCTGTTTCACTGTTGAACATTTTAGCATCTTTACAGCTGATGACTATAATTCCATAATATATGATGGACAAATACCTTAAATAAAATATTATAACTTATGAAACTACAATCAGGATAATGATATGAGAT
>NC_051407.1:6472880-6473616 GCF_015228065.2 Penaeus monodon
ATGCACCGGACATATTCAGGAGAGGCTGTAAAGAAGTGAAAGCCTTTGTCGACTGTTGCTATACAGGACTGACTGAATATGGCTTATAGTGCTGAAAATACAAGCAAAATATCGGTACGTTTAGGACATACGCATGATATGGATATATTGTATATATACTCTTATACGTATGGGGTTGCGTGCAATATTTATGGTCTTCAGAAGTACAGTTATGAATATGCTTGTAATTGTATCTTATATATCTCGTGTAGAAATATTCTGTATAATCATATCTCCTGTAGAAATATTCTGTATAATTGGATATTAGTATTTATTATGGTTTGTGTGACTACGTAATTTACAAATAAATAATTTTATAGCTCTGTATAATTTATGAATAACTTTATAATTTTATAATGAAAATGAGTAACCAGTAAATTAGGCAATAATTCCAAATGTTATGTGATAAAAACATAATTGAAATCAAATTACTTGGTCTTTGTCAAGTCCATCATACTGGCCAATGATAAATGCTCACTGGTGAATAGTTAAACGTATTCATGACGTGTATGACCTATAAAAAAGGTATCCTGAGGATTTACTTTGGAAACGAATGGCTGTGCTTAAGGTTGGCATAAACGAAATGGTTTTGTGTTGATCTTTGGTGAGCGGGAGTGTGTGTGCTCTTATGTATATTCGAAAGTGACTGCCAGTGTTTGTTGCTAATTAAAAACTTTTTTCCTAAGTGTTATTTTAT
>NC_051407.1:6475125-6475404 GCF_015228065.2 Penaeus monodon
CAGCGGCCAGACAAACAGGAAAAAGAACCGAGGGAACGTAGACCACGTTAGGAGTTCGGTGCGGAGGCTGTAGTGATCCTCGTTTCATGGGTGAGAGGGAAAGGATATATAAATGACGAGGCATACAGGAAAGGCACTCACATCACCAGGTCTGCGTCAACATGAAGTGCCTGGTGAGTCTTGCCACTGGAACGGCTGTGATGTGGTTAAAGGACTTTGCACGTATGCATGTATACAGTAAAAACTTCGAATAGCGTCTTTCATATGTAAGACAACAAA
>NC_051407.1:6475596-6476721 GCF_015228065.2 Penaeus monodon
TTTGTTTCAGATTATTGCTTGTGCCATCGGACTTGCTGCGGCTTCCAGCCTCCAAGGTTATAGCCTGCCAGGACTAGGAAGTAGAGGGTTCAGCCATGGTCATTCGGGAACATTTAGACAGGGGACCTTTGATCATGGAAGTACATCCTTTGGCCAGGGAATTTCGTCGGGAAGTACTTCCTTTGGCCAGGGAATTTCGTCGGGAAGTACATCCTTTGGCCAGGGAATTTCGTCGGGAAGTACTTCCTTTGGCCAGGGAATTTCGTCGGGAAGCACTTCCTTTGGACAGGGAATTTCGTCTGGCATTTCCTTTGGAACTTCATCTGGAACGACCTTAGGTCACGGAACATCTTCAGGACTAACCTTTGGAATAAATCAGGGTCCTTGCGGAGGTGGACAGGTGCGCCACGTGGATGGAAGGTGTGTGACGCCTCGTGTGAACCGTCGCGTCTTTCTCTACGACGTTCCTTCCAACGTCCAGACAAGCGGACCTGTCAACATCCCTGAACCTCGTGTGGAGACTAATGTCATTTTGATCCGCACGCCCGAAGGAGGCCTTGGGCCGCAACCCGTGGTCATTCCTCCGCCTAGGCAGGAACACGTGGTGTACGTTCTGAACAAGCAGAGCAGCCAAGACCAGCGTGTGATCGAGGTACCGTCTTCTGGCCCTTCAACCCCTGAAGTTTACTTCGTCAACTACGCAGACGGAGAGAACCCAACACTTCCAAGTGGGGTGGACCTCCAAACTGCTCTTCAGTCAGCAAGCCAAGGCGCAGGTCAAACCGTCGGCTCAGTAAGCTCGTCAGGCCATTCCAGCTCTTTCAGCGGCAGTCAGTCCTTTGGCTCAGGAAGCCAGGTGTTTGATTCAGGCTCATCCTCTGTTAGCCATGATTCAGGCTCATCCTTTGTTAGCCATGATTCAGGCTCATCCTTTGTTAGCCATGGTTCAGGATCATCATCTGTTAGCCAAGGTTCAGGCTCATCCTTTGTTAACCAGCCCTCTGGCTTGTATGCACAGCCTTGATTATGCAGGGTGCCTTAAGTAACTGCAACTGTTCAGCTGATTCTATCATAATGTGTATTTGAATATTAATTGATTTTTTGTTATTTCGTTGAGTTTATTCC
>NC_051407.1:6476765-6477087 GCF_015228065.2 Penaeus monodon
AATATATTTACTAGATTTCTTTCCAAATCAATATACGCCTTACTTTGAATATACTACAAATTATAGCATTTCATGAAATCCGTCAAAAATGCATGGCATTTCTTATTTTTCATAATCTTAAGAAAAGAAAAAATACGGTATCATTATTAACTCTCCCTAACAGAAGCATTGCAAAGGCAGTTTTCGGGTATATAGGTAATATAAATATCACATTGAAACTTACTGAAAATACCTTTCTGCTTTAACCCACTTATCCCATTTTACATGACGAGTCACATGATTTTGTTTTCCTTTTTTCTGCATAAACGTAGGCATAATACCT
>NC_051407.1:6477719-6477785 GCF_015228065.2 Penaeus monodon
GTCGGTCGGTTCCTATGTTTTTACACATTTACACTGAACGGTTTACTCATGAAATCCATATTTTTT
>NC_051407.1:6477827-6478086 GCF_015228065.2 Penaeus monodon
AGGGAGATCAAGAGGAAAAAAAGGGGGATGGGAGAGGTAAGGCATAAAGTGGGAAGGGAAGATTTGTTAGTAAAAGGGGGAGGCAGAGCGATGAATGAAAGGTCGAGCTGAAGAGAAAAGGAAACGGGAGAGAGGAAGCAAAAGCTACAGAGAAGAGAGTAAAAGAGTATATATCATATTCTTTATTTCTATTTATGTATGTTTTTGTTTCGTGGAATTTCCATGGGCTATATTAAATACAAATATATATGCACATACG
>NC_051407.1:6478655-6478777 GCF_015228065.2 Penaeus monodon
AGGATCTCACAGTTCACCTACTTCAGGCATGAAAGGTCGTTGTGTGGAAAGCTATTAATGAAATAATAACAATATATCAAAAGTACAAGCGTATATATCTTATCATATATTTACACAATATT
>NC_051407.1:6478802-6479059 GCF_015228065.2 Penaeus monodon
TGAAGAGTAAAAGAGACAAAGCAATACTCATTCTGCAGAAATGTTTTGAATATGAAAGTCTGTCAGAAAAGAAATGTGTGTTTGGATGTGACATCTTTGTCTGAACTTTGAGACCTCGATTTTTTTTTTACATTTAAGTCATAGCTTCCATCCATTTCGAGCAAGAAACAAATATGTCTAAATGTTTAAAGCCAAACAAAGACTAGGTAAACACAGCACACGCGCAGTCAATCTCACACATATATACCCCAAAACAA
>NC_051407.1:6479682-6480099 GCF_015228065.2 Penaeus monodon
CTAAAATATTCCCTTTCATCAGTGTTAACTACCGAATAAGATTATTGTAACCAATTTCGACCAAAACCTTCAAAATAAAGCATACCATTTACTTGAAAAAAGGCATTTAACAACCTCGCTTAGTCGTGACCTTTGACCCAGCAGGCAACCAAGCAGGGACAAAGCACCGAACGCAGGCGGTGCTTGGGAAGGCGGCTCGGAAGTTTCAGCTGACCCCTAGCCTCGCGGGAGAGAGGGAAAGAGGAAAGGATATATAAAGGGAGATGTTCAGAGGAAAGGATGTTCATAGCTCCTCGTCTGCGGTCGCGATGAAGTGCCTGGTGAGTCTCGAGAATAGCCCGTGTGTCAGGTGTCCATAAGAACGAGTGTGGCGCTTCTCGAGGTTGCTTGAAGTGTGAGAGACAATCACGTGCAGGA
>NC_051407.1:6481319-6482849 GCF_015228065.2 Penaeus monodon
TATAAGTGCTTAAACAAACATGCTTTCAGACTTCTAATATTTTGCTTTTCTTTCAGATTCTCCTTTCCGTCATCGGACTAGCTGCGGCTGGCACACTCCAGGGATACAGCCTGCCGGGGCCAGGAAGCGGAGGGTTCAGCCATGGTCATTCGGGAACATTCAGTCAAGGCACAACCTTTGGTCATGGAAGTACATCGTTTGGACAGGGAATTTCGTCGGGAAGTACTTCCTTTGGCCAGGGAATTTCGTCGGGAAGTACTTCCTTTGGCCAGGGAATTTCGTCGGGAGGTACTACCTTTGGCCAGGGAATTTCGTCGGGAAGCACTTCCTTTGGACAGGGAATTTCGTCTGGTATTTCCTTTGGAACTTCATCTGGAACGACCTTCGGCCACGGAACATCTTCAGGACTAACCTTTGGAATAAATCAGGGTCCTTGCGGAGGTGGACAGGTGCGTCACGTGGATGGAAGGTGTGTGACGCCTCGTGTGAACCGTCGCGTCTTTCTCTACGACGTTCCTTCCAACGTCCAGACAAGCGGACCTGTCAACATCCCCGAACCTCGTGTGGAGACTAATGTCATTTTGATCCGCACGCCCGAAGGAGGCCTTGGGCCGCAACCCGTGGTCATTCCTCCGCCTAGGCAGGAACACGTGGTGTACGTTCTGAACAAGCAGAGCAGCCAAGACCAGCGTGTGATCGAGGTACCGTCTTCTGGCCCTTCAACCCCTGAAGTTTACTTCGTCAACTACGCAGACGGAGAGAACCCAACACTTGCAAGTGGGGTGGACCTCCAAACTGCTCTTCAGTCAGCAAGCCAAGGCGCAGGTCAAACCGTCGGCTCAGTAAGCTCGTCAGGCCATTCCAGCTCTTTCAGCGGCAGTCAGTCCTTTGGCTCAGGAAGCCAGGTGTTTGATTCAGGCTCCTCCTCTGTTAGCCATGATTCAGGTTCATCCTTTGTTAGCCATGGTTCAGGCTCATCCTTTGTTAGCCAAGGTTCGGGCTCATCCTTTGTTAGCCATGGTTCAGGCTCATCATCTGTTAGCCAGCCCTCTGGCTTGTACACACAGCCTTGATTTTATAGTGTCTTAAGAATAATTATTCAGTTGATTTAATTTTAATTGAATATTTTATTTGCATTTATTCGTTCTTATCATGTACATTACTGTAAGTTTCATAATCGAAATCAATAAATGTATTTACTAGATTTGTCCCCAAATGATTATACGCCTTTTGAATATAGTAAAGAAAACACAAGATTTCAAGAAATACGTCAAAGAATACACGGTATGATTTCTTACTTTTCATAATTTTAAGAAAATATATTTTTCTCATTCCTTAAACCCAAAAAGAATATTTTGCATGAGTCTGTCCTAGATTTGACACAATGTTTTGTTTTCCTCCTTTGCACAAGCGTAAGCATAATGCCGCATACAGTAAGTGTGTTTTGTACCTTTCCGCTTCTTTTGGTGTATAGCGGATACTAAATCTGACATAGCACACACACTCACGCGTGCTGCTCATGTGTGGATG
>NC_051407.1:6482937-6483075 GCF_015228065.2 Penaeus monodon
TATAGGGTAGGGGAAAGATGAACTTCAGGAAGATTTGTCAGTAAGAGGAGGTGGCAGAACGATAAATGGAAAGGTTGAGTTGGAGGGAAAAGCAGAGGAAGAAGGAAGGAAGAGGGAGAGAGGAAACGAGTGAAAGTT
>NC_051407.1:6483243-6483382 GCF_015228065.2 Penaeus monodon
ACAAAGGATTACAGTTTAGAAAGATAAAAGGTGGTGCGTTATGAATGTGATCCTACGGTGTCCATCTTCTAAGATCAAAAGATAAAATTCACATACAAAATATCCGTTTTCTCTTTATAATGGAAAACATTGATTTAGG
>NC_051407.1:6483496-6483708 GCF_015228065.2 Penaeus monodon
AAATTTTAAGTGATAAAACATTTTTTTTCTGCATTTGATGTGTTGGGTCTCCTTCCATTAACAACAACAGTAAAAAGACATGAGCATAAATTTGGAATTTACAATGGAAGAAAATGCATTAAGAGGAAAGGCGAAAGATAAACAGATAGAGATACGTGTTGATAGATAAATACCTGGATACGTCCGGGGGCGAAAGGGAAAGGAAAGAAAAG
>NC_051407.1:6485073-6485274 GCF_015228065.2 Penaeus monodon
TGGAGCTCACAAGTCATCTACGTCAGGCATGAAAGGTCGTTGTGTGGAAAGCTGTTAATGGCATAACAATATAACAAAAATACAAATACAAACCTCTTATCATATCTTTACAGTACAATGCACATTACAAAAGACCGCAAAAACTGAATAGTAAAAGGCAATATTCATTCTGCAGAAAAAAAAATCATATGAAAGTCTGTT
>NC_051407.1:6485554-6485992 GCF_015228065.2 Penaeus monodon
TAAGTATTCCTTTCAGCAGTGGTAACTACCGGACAAGGTAACCAATGTCCACCAAAACATTCAGATTAAAACACCAACGAATAGACCGACAAGGATGAGTAACGAAACATTAACTTTTACTTGAAAAAAGGCATTTAACAACCTCGCTTAGTCGTGACCTTTGACCCAGCAGGCAACCAAGCAGGGACAAAGCACCGAACGCAGGCGGTGCTTGGGAAGGCGGCTCGGAAGTTTCAGCTGACCCCTAGCCTAGCGGGAGAGAGGGAAAGAGGAAAGGATATATAAAGGGAGATGTTCAGAGGAAAGGATGTTCATAGCTCCTCGTCTGCGGTCGCGATGAAGTGCCTGGTGAGTCTCGAGAATAGCCCGTGTGTCGGGTGTCCATAAGAACGAGTGTGGTGCTTGTGAGGGCTCTTTGAAGTGTGGAAGACAATCACA
>NC_051407.1:6486706-6487976 GCF_015228065.2 Penaeus monodon
GATTTCACTCCATTTTTGTCAGACTTCTAATATTTTGCTTTTCTTTCAGATTCTCCTTTCCGTCATCGGACTAGCTGCGGCTGGCACACTCCAGGGATACAGCCTGCCGGGGCCAGGAAGCGGAGGGTTCACCCATGGTCATTCGGGAACATTCGGTCAGGGGACAACCTTTGGACAGGGAAGTACATCGTTTGGACAGGGAATTTCGTCGGGAAGTACTTCCTTTGGCCAGGGAATTTCGTCGGGAAGTACTTCCTTTGGACAGGGAATTTCGTCGGGAAGCACTTCCTTTGGACAGGGAATTTCGTCTGGCATTTCCTTTGGAACTTCATCTGGAACGACCTTCGGCCACGGAACATCTTCAGGACTAACCTTTGGAATAAATCAGGGTCCTTGCGGAGGTGGACAGGTGCGCCACGTGGATGGAAGGTGTGTGACGCCTCGTGTGAACCGTCGCGTCTTTCTCTACGACGTTCCTTCCAACGTCCAGACAAGCGGACCTGTCAACATCCCCGAACCTCGTGTGGAGACTAACGTCCTTTTGATCCGCACACCCGAAGGAGGCCTTGGGCCGCAACCTGTGGTCATTCCTCCGCCTAGGCAGGAACACGTGGTGTACGTTCTGAACAAGCAGAGCAGCCAAGACCAGCGGGTGATCGAGGTACCGTCTTCTGGCCCTTCAACCCCTGAAGTTTACTTCGTCAACTACGCAGACGGAGAGAACCCAACACTTCCAAGTGGGGTGGACCTCCAAACTGCTCTTCAGTCAGCAAGCCAAGGCGCAGGTCAAACCGTCGGCTCAGTAAGCTCGACAGGCCATTCCAGCTCTTTCAGCGGCAGTCAGTCCTTTGGCTCAGGAAGCCAGGTGTTTGATTCAGGCTCCTCCTCTGTTAGCCATGATTCAGGTTCATCCTTTGTTAGCCATGGTTCAGGCTCATCCTTTGTTAGCCAAGGTTCGGGCTCATCCTTTGTTAGCCATGGTTCAGGCTCATCATCTGTTAGCCAGCCCTCTGGCTTGTACACACAGCCTTGATTTTACAAGGTGTCTTAAGAACAACTATTCAGTTGATTTTGTTATAATTGATTATTCTATTTGAATTTATTCCTTCTTAATTATGTACATTACTGTATGTTTCAGAATTAGAATTAAATATATATTTACTAGACCTTTTCAAATGAATATACGCCTTATTTTGAATATATCACAAAACAAAATTTCAAGAAATGCGTCAGAGAATACATGGTATAATTTCTTACTTTTCATAATTTT
>NC_051407.1:6488007-6488231 GCF_015228065.2 Penaeus monodon
TGGTATCATGATTTACTCTCTATAACAAGAACATTGCTATAAGCAGTTTCCTCATATACAGGTTATACCCTTAGATATGACGCTGAAATTTACTTAGGATACTTCTCTGATTGCTTAAACCCAGAAAAAATATTTTGCATGGCTTTGTCCTAGATTTATCACTTGGTTTTGCTTTTCCTCATTTACTCAAACATTCACTCACGCGTGCTGCTCATGTGTGGATG
>NC_051407.1:6488682-6488802 GCF_015228065.2 Penaeus monodon
TAATATTTACAGTCAGGGGCAACTAGAATCGGAAACGAAGGGTTACAGTTTCGAAAGGTTAATGATGATACGTTATGAATGTGTTTCGAAGGTGTTCATCAACTAAGATTAAAAGATAAA
>NC_051407.1:6493083-6493349 GCF_015228065.2 Penaeus monodon
CACGCACATTCTGACACACCAAAATGTAAGTGATAATTTTATTTTTTTTTTTTTCCTTTGATGTCAGAATATGTTAAGAAATGTTAGGAAACCCTGATAAGATTTTGGGTCTCCTTCCACTGAAGAGGAAAACAACAGTAAAAAAGACATGAGCATGAATTCGGAATTAAAAATAGACGAAAATGCATTAAGAAGAAAGGCGAAAGATAAATAGAAAAAGATACGTGTTGATAGACAGATACCTGGATACATCCGGAGGCGAAGGG
>NC_051407.1:6493647-6493832 GCF_015228065.2 Penaeus monodon
CATGAAAGGTCGATGTGTCGAAAGCTGTCAATGACATAATAATATAACAAAAATACAAACACAAACATCTTATCATATCCTTACAATACAATGTACATTCCAAAAGACCGCAAAACTGAAGAGCAAATGAGGCAATGCAATACAATGCAATCTGCAGAAATGGTATGAATATAAAGGTCTGTTAA
>NC_051407.1:6493851-6494041 GCF_015228065.2 Penaeus monodon
CGTGTTTGGATGTGACATCTTTGTCTGAATTGTGTGACCTCGAAATGCTTTATTTCATTCATAGCTTCCCTACACTTGAAGCAACGAGCTCTGTTAATCTCTATAAATGTTCAAAGCCAAGCAAAGATCTTGAGAAGCACAAAACACGTGCATTCACAGACACATTTAAATCCAGAAACATACATGTATG
>NC_051407.1:6494270-6494674 GCF_015228065.2 Penaeus monodon
AGGGTAAGGTTACTGTAACCAATTTCGACCAAAACCTTCAAAACGAAACACTAACGAGTGGAACGACAAACATGAGTAACAAAGTATTACCTTTTACTTGAAAGAAGGCATTTAACAACCTCGCTTAGTCGTGACCTTTGACCCAGCAGGCAACCAAGCAGGGACAAAGCACCGAACGCAGGCGGTGCTTGGGAAGGCGGCTCGGAAGTTTCAGTTGACCCCTAGCCTCGCGGGAGAGAGGGAAAGGATATATAAAGGGAGATGTTCAGAGGAAAGGATGTTCATATCTGCTCGTCTGCGGTCGCGATGAAGTGCCTGGTGAGTCTCGAGAATGGTCCGTGTGTCAGGTGTCCATAAGAACGAGTGTGGCGCTTCTTGGGGCTGCTTGAAGTGTGGAAGACAGT
>NC_051407.1:6495656-6496783 GCF_015228065.2 Penaeus monodon
TTTTGTCAGACTATTAATATTTTGCTTTTCTTTCAGATTCTCCTTTCCGTCATCGGACTAGCTGCGGCTGGCACACTCCAGGGATACAGCCTGCCGGGGCCAGGAAGCGGAGGGTTCACCCATGGTCATTCGGGAACATTCAGTCAGGGGACAACCTTTGGACAGGGAAGTACATCGTTTGGACAGGGAATTTCGTCGGGAAGTATTTCCTTTGGCCAGGGAATTTCGTCGGGAAGTTCTTCCTTTGGACAGGGAATTTCGTCGGGAAGTTCTTCCTTTGGACAGGGAATTTCGTCGGGAGGTACTACCTTTGGCCAGGGAATTTCGTCGGGAAGCACTTCCTTTGGACAGGGAATTTCGTCTGGTATTTCCTTTGGAACTTCATCTGGAACGACCTTCGGCCACGGAACATCTTCAGGACTAACCTTTGGAATAAATCAGGGTCCTTGTGGAGGTGGACAGGTGCGCCACGTGGATGGAAGGTGTGTGACGCCTCGTGTGAACCGTCGCGTCTTTCTCTACGACGTTCCTTCCAACGTCCAGACAAGCGGACCTATCAACATCCCCGAACCTCGTGTGGAGACTAATGTCATTTTGATCCGCACGCCCGAAGGAGGCCTTGGGCCGCAACCCGTGGTCATTCCTCCGCCTAGGCAGGAACACGTGGTGTACGTTCTGAACAAGCAGAGCAGCCAAGACCAGCGGGTGATCGAGGTACCGTCTTCTGGCCCTTCAACCCCTGAAGTTTACTTCGTCAACTACGCAGACGGAGAGAACCCAACACTTCCAAGTGGGGTAGACCTCCAAACTGCTCTTCAGTCAGCAAGCCAAGGCGCAGGTCAAACCGTCGGCTCAGTAAGCTCGTCAGGCCATTCCAGCTTTTTCAGCGGCAGTCAGTCCTTTGGCTCAGGAAGCCAGGTGTTTGATTCAGGCTCCTCCTCTGTTAGCCATGATTCAGGTTCATCCTTTGTTAGCCATGGTTCAGGCTCATCCTTTGTTAGCCAAGGTTCGGGCTCATCCTTTGTTAGCCATGGTTCAGGCTCATCATCTGTTAGCCAGCCCTCTGGCTTGTACACACAGCCATAGACAGATTCAACTGTTTTATGCAGCGACAACCATTGTGTAGA
>NC_051407.1:6496853-6497368 GCF_015228065.2 Penaeus monodon
GCACATGTACTTACACACACACATATAGATGTACAGATATATATTCTATTACAACGGAATAAAATATAAGGACATTTATTCAATATATATAACTGTTATTAAAAGCGATAATTTGTTTTTACTATATTGATTCAGAATTAAATATTTTGAAATCTATTTAACACCGGCATAAACATACACCTTATTTAAAAGATATTACCCATTATGCAACTATGACACACACAACACTAGAGAAAAAATGCAGCGCGGTATCACTTATGATAACAGGTTTCAGTGATGTAATCTAGTCCAACAGTTAATTTCTTCTTCACTGAACAATACTTTTGAACCTTTTCAAAATTTCCCTTGCAACACGTACTAACCACGCTATTACCTTTATTGACGAAGAATGATTATCAAATGGCGTTTTCCTGTCCACTTTCTGTAACTCTTTGCTAATGCTCCTTTCTCTGTTTTATAGTTTAATTTCGACAAATAATTTGTGAATTCTCTTCTTGTTAATTCCAAGAGTATAT
>NC_051407.1:6498829-6499116 GCF_015228065.2 Penaeus monodon
GAAGACTTTTATGGTCTAAGATGTCTTTATCAAAATAAAAGTATATGATTTCAACGTATAATTCATTTCCACGACCTACAGACTCAATCGTTTAGCAGATGCACTGAACTAATTCAAACACGTGATATTAACAGACATGATGCCGACTCACGGACGCGACAATAGCCAATTACAATTTATATTCCGGAAATGAAGGGTTTTGCTTTTGATGGGATGATGTGCCTATCATCGAGTCAGTGGCATTTAACGCTCTTGCGTACTTTCTCTTGTTCTTTTTTCCCTTCCTT
>NC_051407.1:6499241-6499680 GCF_015228065.2 Penaeus monodon
TTATATAGAGAGATAGATAGAGTGATACTGATTAATTGGAAGAAAGATATGACTAATAAACGAGAAACATATAGAAGTATATATCGAGCACACACAAACTCATAAACAATTAGTAAATAAATGAAAAAGGAGAAAAGGAACAAGAATAAAAAGACGAAGAAAAATTAAAAAGGTAAAAGAAGCCAGAAGTAAAAGCGAAAGAGACGTGTATCACACCAAACCCACCTGGCAGGTCCTGGAAAAATGACCCTTCGATGTTAAAGCCGATGTCTGGCACTATCTTATTAACGCAATCCCGTGTTCGGCTTTGTCGAAGCTCCGAAGCTCCGAACCGGACCGTGAAAGAATACCGGTTCGGGCTAGTTCGGACCCGTTACGAGCTCCCTTGCAGGTGTGTACTCATTCTTGGTGTAAACTTGATGGGCACGAATTTAGAGAC
>NC_051407.1:6499731-6499839 GCF_015228065.2 Penaeus monodon
GTGGGTGGATATGCTTGTGGATATTTTTACACATACGTACATATACGCTAACACAGACACGAGAGCACACATACGTACGCACACAACCCCATCCCTTACATACATAAG
>NC_051407.1:6500748-6501050 GCF_015228065.2 Penaeus monodon
GCACGATCACGCAGAGGAGCGGAGGAAGATACTTTCTAACACTAATGGCTGCAGGAATGATCTGTCATGACTATTACCCTGAGCGGGAGGAAAAATAACAAGCAAGCAGGAACCTGAGAGAGAGTGAAAGGCGGCAGAGGAGGAAGACTGTTGCTAACGCACTCTCGCGTGTCTGGCCTTTGTGTCCAACTCCTTTCCTCTCGGTTAGCGTGTGTGTTTATGGGCGTATATTTAGGCAAAGTTCAAATGGCGGTTTAATTTTTCGAAAGTGCTTCTGTTCCTGTTTCCTGTCTTCCTGTTAC
>NC_051407.1:6502014-6502268 GCF_015228065.2 Penaeus monodon
GAACCAAAGAAATCGAAAGTAATTACCCGAACCAAGCGAGTTTCCCGTTATCTTCAAACTGGTCCGGAGCACAGCTGCCTCGAGCCGGGAAGCAGGTAAGAACCGGCATTGTAGTCTCCGGGCAATGCACTGCACCCTGGCCTTTGTGGCGCGCCTTGTTTTTTCCTGCGGAGTGTGATAAGACTGGAGTGGCTTTGTTGATGTCCGCATATCCATACATACATATTCTCACACATACGCAAATAAAAATGTGC
>NC_051407.1:6503045-6503462 GCF_015228065.2 Penaeus monodon
CTGACATCTTTGTTGTTCTCCGCTTTTACATTATCAGACGTATGTATACAATAATTTACAATGTTGCCAACGGGACAACCGACCTCGTGTAAAAGCAACATTCTCTGGCATTCCTAATATGTATAGATTGACTGTTTTGCAAATAACAGACCATTATAAACCTCTGAAACAGGCTTACCTAATTTTTGTATGATTTGCGTATTTTGTTCGCAGTAATTTTAGTGGACATTTTAAGATATAAAAGATTTTATTTTTAGTCAGTCAGGCGCCGTCCTTATGGTTGAGATAATGGGATACGGTGAGAGCTGAAGTTTACAGTTTGCTTATCTACACAGAGTTAACTTATGGAGTAATTTTTTGACGTTCTGCGTAAAATGATATAAGTATATGAATCTATTCATAAATATACCAATCCCT
>NC_051407.1:6503731-6504041 GCF_015228065.2 Penaeus monodon
GCAAATTTCATGTGTCATGTGTTTTTCTCTAATATTTCATTGTTATGGTCAGGTTTATCAACCTGGCGTAAATCTGGTATCAATTTCGCAATACCCATCTAAGTTTATTGAGCTTTTCACTTTGCGTTGATTTTATTAATAACTTCTTTCGAGCACACGGCTTATCTGTTGTTAATGATCTGACAGTAAATGAAGCATTTGTCTTTTTTGGACAAGACTACAAAATTTGTATTCAAAATCAAAATATTTTCTCTTTGATTTTTTTAAATCACATGTGTAGATAGTTTTCTATACCTTACTTAATTCTTGT
>NC_051407.1:6504398-6504564 GCF_015228065.2 Penaeus monodon
ATTATCGAATATTCCTTCTTGTCATAATCACTGAATCTTTTGCAATATTGCTCCATATCCGAGATTACGCTAACGTAATTTTTAAACATTATTGCATGACATGTGAAAATCATACATATTCACGCTATGTCACATGACCATCATCGTGCGCAATATCATGAAAACC
>NC_051407.1:6504614-6504762 GCF_015228065.2 Penaeus monodon
CATTTGCGAGCATGATGAGACGGACGAGCTGTGTTGCTATTGTCATCCTATTCTGAATGAAAAAGGCCCATGTGGATTTTCGTGGATAATAAATTTCTAAATTATTATTTTTTTATCTCTTTCAGTGCTGGGTACGCTGTTCATCTGT
>NC_051407.1:6505018-6505135 GCF_015228065.2 Penaeus monodon
CAGAGGGAACGATACCAGTGTAGTGAATAAAAATGATACAACTGAATCATGTTTTATCATTATCATCCTGATTATAATAATTTGGATAATGAAAACGAATTGGTTTTTTTCACCTAT
>NC_051407.1:6505168-6505300 GCF_015228065.2 Penaeus monodon
CAAAACCACTAGAGTTAATACAATTGGTAACAGTTATGAGCTACCTTTCAATACGGAAATTCATATTGAAAATCAAGTCATTCGAGTTAATGAAATTATGTGTCAACAATATGATACTAGTGGAGGGGGGGG
>NC_051407.1:6505688-6506461 GCF_015228065.2 Penaeus monodon
AAACCGATCAGAAATCTTCTCAAGTTAAGATAACATCAAGCTTAAATGATTTTAACCAATGTTGGCATATATATCGTGATATTTATATTATTTGATACTCTCTCACTCTACCCTCGTGATTTACGGACCGTATAACAATAACCAATAGAACTGCATATTTCATGGGGCTTCGAGTTTCTAGCTTTCTGTAAGTTGTATAACGTTTTGCACAGGTTTCAGTATCCAAAGTGACGTACTTTAACCAGTCTGCATTTGGTTTCCACCCTAGTCTCACTATACAGATTTTTACCAGTTTATATCAAAGATGTCAAATACAATAAATCTCCTTTGATAAAATATATAGCTTTGATGGTGCCCCATTTCAGCAGGGACAAAAAGTTACCACTTAGCCAAATTATGCGTGTTACATTAAGTAACATTATAGTGATTATAGTTATAATTCATAGTGGACGGGCGATACGAAATTAACTTCTCTAAGGATAATTTAGTGTCAAATACCGAATTGCAGGATAAAGATGAGTAAACACTTCGCATTCTAGGTACTTATATTTTGCTAGTAATAATATTTTCATCTGGAAGTAATTAATTAGATGCATATTAAAGTAATACACGCTTGCACTCTCACATTATTATGAAGCTGTCGTTTCCAGTTTTAAGTTTTAAGTTGTTGAACAGATACTTAAGCTATAATATATCAATACACTTAGACGAATTATTGCCCTAGACCACAGTCAAGCATAATTAGGAATAACACAACAGTCCACTATATTAAT
>NC_051407.1:6506533-6506797 GCF_015228065.2 Penaeus monodon
CACTACAAATATCAAATGTACTTTCACCTTAGTATGTATCGTTTAAGCTTACAGCCCAGAATATTCCTATATCTATCGCCGCTTGATGTGCTGCAATGCTGCAACGCTGCATCTCGAGAGGTGAAAATAATTCAGTTCTATACTTTCCATTATTGCATCCACTATTATTACTACAGTGACGTTTTCATCAGTTATGATGAATAGTAATATCACTGTACTATTGTTAGTATCTGGATCATCATCTTCATTATTATCATAAACATT
>NC_051407.1:6507253-6507433 GCF_015228065.2 Penaeus monodon
CAAAATACGCGGAGAAAGATCCTTATAAACATTTTCACATACCGCAAGATATCTCAATCTCTTTCTACGCTCATTTATCAATCTGTCATTCATCCACGCATACTTTTGTCGTTTTGCATTTGCCGAAGATTGCAGTTTTAGTATTTGCTTTCTGCAGCTTTAGTTCGATAATCTTTCTTT
>NC_051407.1:6507590-6507764 GCF_015228065.2 Penaeus monodon
GGATGTAGGATTTATCTAGACATTCTACACCTGTCATCTTTTTAAGGAATCGTCTGATGTGATTTGTTTAAATTTGCCTTTGATAAGAGTTGCTCTATGCATATTTTTTCAGCTTTCAACTCCCAGGGTTTAGTGTGCATGTTTTTTAATGGTTTGTATGATAGGAATGTGTAT
>NC_051407.1:6507841-6507993 GCF_015228065.2 Penaeus monodon
TATTCACTGGGTAATATTATTGTCATTTTAGTTATTATTGTTACTCACACATAAACACGAATAAAAATACAAATGAAAACAATGAATCAGCACATTTTCATCATTATTGTTACGGCCGTTATCAAATATATTATAGTCATTGTTATCATTTC
>NC_051407.1:6508160-6508342 GCF_015228065.2 Penaeus monodon
TCTGCTTCTTTACCGATTTCACTTTAAATATTCTTTTTACTTCTGTCATTTTCCGGTGTCACATTCCGATGTCACTTTGACCGATATCTCTTTTTCTTTAATGGTCATGGCTGCATATGCCAATTCCAAGACTTTCATAAATTTGGTGTCATCCCAGGCAAAGTAGTTTCTCATGTTGGATT
>NC_051407.1:6509345-6509619 GCF_015228065.2 Penaeus monodon
ACAAACAGAATTATAAATGTAAAGTGAAAACAGTTAGCTTAGTCTGTTTTGTCTTTCAATATTACAGGCAGTTGAGTCATACATCTGAATAAGGAAAATATAATTATTATTATTACTTTTTTTTAGGAAAGAAAAAAGATAGAAAAAATATTGAAAGTCTTGTTCCCTCCTATTTTTCTCTTGCAGTTGACTTAAAGAATTTCCTTCCAAACCTTATGACTATTAAAAAACCTCTGAGAATGAATTAAAGAAAGGTGAGGATAAGCAATAGGTA
>NC_051407.1:6509675-6509779 GCF_015228065.2 Penaeus monodon
AGTCTGTAGAATTGAAGCTTTACACCATAATACCATAATAAGTTAGTCAATATATATATTTATATATGGTTGTATATGTTTGGATGTATATGTATCTGTATTTG
>NC_051407.1:6509952-6510295 GCF_015228065.2 Penaeus monodon
CTATTCATTGATACTAAAACATTTTTTTTGTTTTACATCTACTTCAAAATCCCAGCTCTTTCGTCGAACGCTGACTAATCATGTAATCTGCAAACCAATTTGCGTAAAGAAAGCAAATGATGAAGTGTTTCTTTGTTTAAGAAAGAAATGAAAGGAAGCCATAAAATAACAACGACATTGTTTGTGCAACAGAGGTCATTACCGTTGCCTGAGCGCCATTGTATAATGACAAATAATCTGAATGTGATTTTCAAAAAGAAATGTGAAAGTAAAATCCATTTACTTATATATCTTTTTCATTTTTAGTGAGGTGTTAGATCTAGCAGATTTTCTTGATGATGAG
>NC_051407.1:6512668-6512885 GCF_015228065.2 Penaeus monodon
AAAACAGAATTAGAGAAATTCCCACGGGGTCGCGTCCCCCTTGGAAATCACCGACGCCCCCCAGGTTAAGAACCACTGTTGTAAGTGATAAAAATACCTCCAGATGGCACCTTCATCACAACATGACTGTTGCGATGTGTTCCACGGAATTTGTTAGAAGTGGGAAAATATAATATTTGTAGTAGTGTTATAACCCTAAGCACGATTTATTTTTTTT
>NC_051407.1:6513630-6514079 GCF_015228065.2 Penaeus monodon
TCGCGATTAACGCCAAGAGCACCGTATGGAACTGAATGATGACCTTGCATGACCTCCCGCGTATTCCTCTCCTCTCACCCATCTCAGCAACTTGCAACGTTGCCATACAGGGTCATCCATGAGTGGCCGAAGCGTCGTAAAATCTTGGGTACAATTGCTCTCTCGCCTTGCATGGCCAGTTCACTCTCATATCTTGCATCCTAAAATTGAGCCTAAAAGTGAGCCATTAAAGAGAAAAAGAATGAAACTGAAGGACGAGTGAAAGAAATAAGAACAGTGACCAAAATGAAAGCTAAGTGAAAGAAAAGAGAATGCAGAATGCAGTGATAGAAAAATACAAGAAAAGTGACCAAAAGAAAGAAGATTAGAACAGCGATTTAATGTTAATGAGTATCAGGAGTAATATATATATATACTGATAAAACAGGCAATTGAATTATTCTTGCTTT
>NC_051407.1:6514388-6514624 GCF_015228065.2 Penaeus monodon
CCAACAATAAGTACAGTTCCCAATGAACCAATTTTCATCAGGAGACTAAGAGCGAGTTTGGACAAAGGGATTATAACCAAAACCTAATTAATGATTTTAACAGAGGGCCGATGTATTCATTATTTTAAACTGCACTCGCTCTTTAAAATAAGATTCGTTGAAATTGCGTAGAATTCAAACCCAATATATATGAGAATAACCATAACAGATGAAGATGAAAACCTTCATCCCCCCCC
>NC_051407.1:6514642-6514877 GCF_015228065.2 Penaeus monodon
TCATTATGAATTACGAGATGTTAATTGGAAAAAAATATATATTCCTAAGATTCGTCTATGTATTTCTCTAAGTCATGGGACGACCTGGAGTAATGACTCGCCTAGAATTGTTTCCTGGTTCATCCGCCGTGACTCAGCGCCATCTTGCGAGGTCAGTTCACCGATGATGAGTTAGTTTTGAGAAAAGAGGACAAGCGTATTAACCTGATCAGGCCGATGAATGGCACGGATATAG
>NC_051407.1:6515179-6515435 GCF_015228065.2 Penaeus monodon
ATATCTTCCAATACGATTCAAATACTAGCAACATGATATGTATACATTCACGAAAACCCTATTAGATCGTAAAGAAAGTAGGATAAAACGTTTTAACACATGCAGTGTCTCTTGCTCTCCGACAACGCTGCCTCTTTTCTCCTTCCCATACCTCCTATTTCCTGTTCGATTTCCAGGCATTAACCATCACCAGTTCTCTCTTGGTTCTTCTTCAGCTTTCAGAAATTATTTCACCAGATTCGAGAATGAACAACTT
>NC_051407.1:6515527-6516080 GCF_015228065.2 Penaeus monodon
AAAAAAAAGATACTATAAATATCAGTGATATGTTGTCTTTACGGGATGTCGAATTCTGTGATGTTCTATTGTTGAAAAATACAACGGAGAATGCAATGGTAATTCATGATTCTATGATTTTTTCTTATACATTTGCAAAATATATATTTTCGAAATATCTATCGTGCACCATCCATACAAACATGCAAGTAAATTTTACTTGGTCCGTCATAACGAATCTAGTTTTTACTCTTTTTAAGAATTAAAACCTCATACTCACCGATAGATTAAAAGAAAAAAATCGTCGAAAAAGTAAGAACATTTTCTCTTTCCTTGCCTGAGAATATCTTGCAAGCGAGGGTACCATTCAATTGCAACCCGGACTCCCAGCCGTGTTTTTGTAAGCAACTTCGAGCATCTTCTTTTGAAAGGGTCACCTTGCAAGACAATTCCGCAGGTTCATCTATGTCATGCTTTCGTCAGACTCAGGAACAAACGCGGAGGGAAGGACCTGGTGCTGGGAGGTCATGCAGTCATGCAGTGGATCAAGGTCACTCTACTACACGGGTTTAAG
>NC_051407.1:6516122-6517067 GCF_015228065.2 Penaeus monodon
CCTCCTTTTTTATATCTATTAGAAACAATAATGATAATAAAAAAAAAAACTGGTCTTGGGAGGTCATGCACTGTTGTGGTATCAAGGTCACTGTTTTTGGATTTTGACTGTGTTTTTACTAGATTTTTTCCTCACGTTTTTCCCCTAATAAGAACTGTGCGAATCATAGTGTCTAACATAGTTTTACTTCTTGTTTATCTTTTTGTGGTTAAGATCGAACAGTGTAATTACTTTTTCTGTGGAAACGAAATGGCAATTATATGCTTTCGTTGTCGTTTTTGTGACGTAAAAACAAAGAAGTTTATGCTTGTTTTTATTCTCTTTACCGTCCTATCTAGAATGGAGGTCTTCATTCCCTCCTCCTCCCTAAAGTAAACTGGTTGAGCGTCACGGCCACGGTTGAAAGGCGCCCTCGGTGATGTAAGCAAATTTTCAACTGTATCACATTTGCTGCAACGAATTTCGAGATGCTGTCAATGAAAAGTAAATATTCATGGCATCAAATGACTCGGTGACAACGTTATCTAATCCCATAATAGCGTTATTCCTTGTCATATTTTCTCTCTTTTTTTTTTAGTATTGATGTTTCGCTCTGTCAGTTATTATAAATGCCATGTCATGGCAAAGCACAAAGTCAAGGCTGTCAGCCCCCTGCAAAACCCGTTTCATTTATATGAATGTTAACTTTAAAGAAAAGTTAAAGTCTCATCTTTGAGTTTTACTTTTTATTATGTCTTGAAGCCTGATTCCATCGAAGTTCAAGAACGGCATGTCAGAATATCATGATCCAAATATTTTGACGACTATGTTAGATTTTTTCCCCGTGTCTGGTAATCATAAATCCATTGTGTTGTGATTCCTTTTACTATGCAGATTGCCACAGTGCATGCAACAACAACTGAGGAAGGATGTATGACTTGTTTGTTTTATGATAATACGGATAAA
>NC_051407.1:6517615-6517705 GCF_015228065.2 Penaeus monodon
AAAAAAAGATGACGCTTACTACGGCGTTCGAAGGATTTATAGATTATTTATGGGACGGTCTGTCTGTAGGTCAATTTTTGGTCTATTGGG
>NC_051407.1:6517992-6518093 GCF_015228065.2 Penaeus monodon
CCCGAGTGGATGGCGAAAGTGATATGTTTACTACGTTTGCGTTTTACCGTTTGTCTCCTTAACAGCTGGTTATTAATACGAGTGTTATGATATATTTAAGC
>NC_051407.1:6519379-6520168 GCF_015228065.2 Penaeus monodon
AAATCTTTTACACTTAAATATGAACTTGTAAACATGGATAAAATTTCGCGGGTATGAAACCTCTACCATTATAATCCAAACAGAGAATATTGCGGACTTTCATTTATCATAACATCGTATATTTATACTTTCACTGTCTACGTCATTCTCTACATCTATATAGATCCCCTTACTCATACAATGGTTTAGGATTTGTACACTCTCCAGTAAAACCCATGGATAAGAGGAATGGACCATCACAATCTCCGTAAAAAGTCTAGAAACAAAAATTCTATTAAGAACAGTTGCGTTGCCACGACGTCACAGCATCGAGACAATAGGAACAACAGGTTATGTAATGACGTATGATGACGTTGTAAAAAGGTTGATCAAGGGGCGGGTTGGTACTGTCTAGGGGCTGGGCATTGGGGAGGTGGGCGGGTCTTGCGGTAGATGAGAGGGCGCGCGGGGTATGGTGGGATGTGGAGGGGATATGAAAGTCTATGGGAGGTGTATAGGTGTAGGGGGACTGCTGGGGTGGGTAGAAGGGGGTATGGAATGAGTGGACGGGGTGTGGGGATTGAGGTATGGAATATCTGGTAGGTGGACGAGGTATGTGGTAGGTGGACGGGACTGGGGTTATGGAGTGTGTTGGCGGGTTTGTGGATAGGTGGACGAGGTACGATTCCACGTCACTATCAACCGTTACAGGCACGATGTTTCAGAGACTGTGATAATGAATGACTAAGCCATTTAAAGTTGTTTATTAATATTGTCATTATTTTTCAGGCTGGAGGAAAGGAAAGGTAG
>NC_051407.1:6521201-6521395 GCF_015228065.2 Penaeus monodon
ATAATAAAAAACACAATGATTAAGCAGAACTAATCTACGAAACTGGACAGAAACCGGTAACGCTGACTATTCTTTCCTTTCTATAGAGAAGTGTTCCGAATAGGTCAAGAGGCACTGTGCCACATACCGTGCTCTCGAAGGCTGTGTCACTCTAACCTTTCGAGCAATGCTAGGCAAATTCTGACCTTCTATAT
>NC_051407.1:6521429-6521574 GCF_015228065.2 Penaeus monodon
TATGTTTTTAAAACAAATATAATACTTTTTGTAAAGATTATGATAAAATGAAAAATGTTTATATGGTATTAAAGATTCTAATATTTATAAGGGGAAAAGTTAAAAGAAGAATAATTCTGAAGAAGATGATCAGAGTGATGAAGAC
>NC_051407.1:6523344-6523822 GCF_015228065.2 Penaeus monodon
ATGACGCGGAGTATGATCCAAGGCTGAACTGACATATGGCAAGATATGACGAAAGAAAAAAATACTAATCTGGACATGCAGATACGACGTCCAAAAACATGCAGGCAGTTAGATAAAATAAACACATGCAAACATACATATGCGGAGAAACGTATCCACAAGTACTACAGTCTCATAAAGACACATAAAAACAACACTTACACTCACACTTTCACACCTTCTATGTCGAAAATAAGCATAAAATCAAAGCAATATTTCCTCCGACAGTAGATGGGAGTCAAGGCATACCGATAAGCAACAAGAATAACCGCAAAAGATCCCTTAAAACAGAATTGTGGCTGACAACATACTCAAGCGAAGAGATGCTATCGGGGCATACACACCGACGAGACCCACTTGAAACTTACGCCGCCGCTGATGCCTGATAGATACGCCTTTCCCTACTGAAGAGAGGGGACCCTGGACGCTGAGGGGGAAA
>NC_051407.1:6523895-6525305 GCF_015228065.2 Penaeus monodon
TTACCTGTGTGGTGCGCACACGTGGATGTGGAGAGCGCTGGGGTCATCTAAAGGTCATAATAGATGGTCCTTTGAAATCATATGGTGTGTAGTTATGTACGATTTGGTGCATATAGTATAAAGTTTACAAAGATATCGGAAACTCACTTATATACATGTTGTAAAATTACTATAAAATCATCTCCCGCCATGTTCTGGTTCCATATAATTGTGGATAAGCGATCTACATGGTCAGGTAATGGGCTCTTAATCAGTATATGAGTTCAGGAATCGATAAACAAGTGCATATATGGCATTTGGATATTTGAGTTGCTCACTGCAAATAAACAGAATCCATCGATATCTAAGAGCAATCGTCTAGGGAATCCAAACTGTATAGCATACTTATTACTTAAAGAAGTTTTAATATATTTCCGTTTTTTACCACAATGAATCCATGGGCTATTGATGACAAATATCTTTCAGTAGTGGGAATGACTTGTTAGACTGAAACACGGGTCATAACCTGTCGAGTGAATCGTACGGTTGAAAAGTGAACAAAGCAGAATCGGACTTTTAGAGCGTAGAGATAAATAACATTATTTGTGTTGTTACGTTTGCGATATGTAAAATGCACAAAGCTGCGTCATCTGTTATTGCTACAGAGAAACGAACAATTCAGATATGAGTCAAAGAGATCAAATAACTTTCGAAATGTAAACAATGGACAGGTGATATATTTTACGTGGTGTTTGTGCCAGTAAGCACTACACATGCATGAGGTACGATTAAACAGTAACAAATAAAAGTTTTTTTGAGTACATATATACTGTACTGCATACATCTATGTTTTACCTGATTCTATTAAGTGATATATCATATATGAAACATCTGTGTTCGTACGTATTTGTATTACAAAGCCAGGGGCTCAAGAACATTCAATTAAGTTGACCAGATAACATGGCTCGTGTTTAAAATACAATGAATGATATCACACGCATATTACAAAAAAGAAGAGGAAAAAGAACTGATTCATTAGTAATGATGTAAATGATATTCTGAAAAGATATGAGGTTCGTTAAATCATGAGAATTAGAATATATAATTAGATGAATAGGACTGTACTAAACCACATACGTATCCCTTGTTAAAAAATGCGCCTTGCCAACTGGAAACAAACTCACGCTAGAGTGATTACGTAGCAACGAGCAGCACAAAAACTCCAGCCTCTAAAAACAGATGATGAAAACGATGATTAGGTATAATCAACGTGATTAACAACTTCCTTTTTGTCATTCAAATGCCTTTGCTTGCGAGTCATCGGGGCTGCCTCGAGATAATGGGAGACTGATTAGCTTTTCGCTGACAGTGAATGGCACAAGAATGGGCGAGGGAAAAGGTGGGGGAGAGTATGAAAAAGAAAGCGCCAAT
>NC_051407.1:6526110-6526430 GCF_015228065.2 Penaeus monodon
ATATATATGAGCAATATATATGAGCAATGTATGAGCAATACGTTTGGAAGTATATGTTTTAGTAAAAAATATAGCAAGAAAAAAACAATGAAAAACATGATAAAAAACACATTCTGGGTATATCATTATATCGTTGAGTTGGTGAAAGGTAGATTAGGTGGATAGGTCGTTAAAGATTTGTTTTTTTTCTATTTTTTCTTAACTTTTTATGGGGCGTGTTTATTTAGGAAACGGCAAGGAATATTTGGAATAAATATTTGATTTGGCTGACAAAAAAGAATCCGTTGGTGGATGGATAAACACTGATGGTAGGAAGGGCT
>NC_051407.1:6526660-6527983 GCF_015228065.2 Penaeus monodon
TATATCTGCATATATATGGATACGCACAAGTTGAAACCTGAGGTTTCAGAGAGTCATACTTTAAAGTGAAATTGTGATTCATATCCTGTGCTTGAAAGTTTTATAACTTTGTATCAGAAGTGTGTTATACAATGAAAAAAATACGTAAAAAAATAATGCACATGATTAATCAACATACATCGTAGTCAGTAATACATTGTCAAGTGATGAAATATCATTCATCATCTTTTTTGATACAAAGTTTTGAAATCGACATCATCAATATCATGATAAAAAATGACGTCTTATCAGCGTCACAAAAGCATGTTTATTTATTCTTTTCATTCAAGTTTTCTTTGTGAAAATCACGAGTCACCGTCATGGCAACAAAATGATAATCAGTGATGATAGTCTGCACTTTATTTGTTCCCAAAAGGAAATATTTGGATGTTTTTTTAAATCTATAAAAACAACAACACTGATGCAAATGCAGTCGAGGTCCTTATTGCAATCCCGTTACTCTACAGAAATCCTTGGAATCTGAAAAAAAATCACGTTGTGGTTACAATTTTCCTTTGCACTATCAAAGACTGACGCCTTTCCTTCAATATCATGAAAAAAAAAAACATTTCCTATCTTACGCAATCGCCATTAAACCAGTTCCGCGATCTCCCTTTGTTCCTCACTTCCTTGCATGGTTTCCTTTCCAGCTGATAAGAGCTGAGAATGGGTCTTGATTCCCACCATCACCAACTCACCTGACGAAACTTAAAGAGATAAACAAAACTCACCCCAATAAATTCCCAGGTGGAGAACTTTTTATTCTTATTATCATCATTTTTAGCATTTGAACAGACGGACCGTGATGTTGCAAATGTTGCAAATATTGCCCGACAACAAGAGCACCGGGCCACGGTACCTCAGGGGGTGAAAATGAATTGCCTCGTTGGGCAAGTGTGTTCCCCGGCAATGCCCAAGGGTGGTAGGAGAAGCAAACAACAAAAAACGAAAGAGAAAAAAAAGTAAGTGTAACAAGTAATGAAGAAAAGTATGATTCAGTGTAACAAATGCTAAAGCGACAGGAAGAGAAGGTCAATAGTATGAAAATCAACAGATGAAAAAAAAAAATCGTCAAATACATACACCATATGCAGAAAGCGCAGTAGTTACCTAATATTAAATAAAAAAGACTCCCTTCAACTGAGAGAATTAGAATGCTTATTTGTTGCTAAGGGAGGGAGGCAGCAGAATGTACCCCGCGGCCACAACCGCTGGTGGAAAAACTCACCAACATCTTTCTACCTGTGATGTGATAAATAGAACAATGCACAGGTGTGTATGAAA
>NC_051407.1:6531731-6533021 GCF_015228065.2 Penaeus monodon
AAACTTTTCTAGAAATAAGAGGGCGCCGAGTATTAGCGAAGCAAATTCCTCGCCCCTTTAAAGGACCAAACCCTTTCCGAAACCACATTTTCACATCTTAATTTGAATAAAGTTTGCCCTCTTGCGGCATCTCCAACCACACTCCCTAGTTGTTTGGAGAATAACCACTCATGCTAAGTTTCAAAGCGAACTTCCTTTTATGATTTTAGATTATTAATTTTGCGTGACTTGCTGTGGTGGGATTATAAAAAATGTTCTTAGCGCAGTAATTGACTTGGATAAAAATAACTCTAAACAGAAACATGAATTATATGCGAGCATGAGTGAGTGTGGCTCGTGGGGTGCGTATGGTAGTGATGTTATTGTGTGAGTCAAATGATGAGTTTTGTTTGAAGATGAGTCAAGTAGTGAGCTAAAAAAAAAACATGACGTAATTCACAGGTGTCGTATAAATAAATTATGTCAGTTTAAAATCGCTGCTTGTTCCGGTTTTTGCGTCGCTTAGTGTTCATTTGAACCATATGTCGTTCACGTAAGCTATTTGCAGTGCGTTATATTGTGTAATGAATTATCCGAGTGGCCATTGCAACCATATTGCAGGTGAACTAAAATCTGAGTTTAGTTTTATTTAATTATATTCCTTAGAACAACTGTAACTGAAGGTGTCGATAGATAGTTGAAGTGGAGTCTAGAACGTTGGGAACGATTGATAAAGAAGGCTTACATCATTTACTAAAACCTTATATAAGAACTTGTATGGTGACTTTAGAAAGTGCAGTGTACAGGGGAGATATGGACTGCATGTTGATAATGCAGTTGCAATATAAGGTCTAAAAAACACGGCGGTCGAAAGGTAAAACGAGAAGTGATGTTTATGACATATATTTCACACGCGAACAAATAGTCAACATTTGTAGCCATATATCTGGCGTGATGGGAGGCTCTTAAAGCAAGCAGGTCCAAAGTTAGGTTTAATAAGTACTGTTGAAATATAGAACAAGCGGCCAACCGATGTACTCTGGGCGGTCGGTGGTTGAGCTGAACGATGAACCGGTTACTATATATGGTGACTGTATAGTGGGTTTGTGGGTTAGGGTCTTATCTTCAAATATGCAGCGGTTTTTTTTTCCTTCTTTGAAAAGTGAGATGACTGGCGGGCCATTTTGGGTGCAAATTTGTATTCCTTTTTTTGTGTTTGCTTTTCGTTTTCCTTTTTTCTCTCTTATCCACCTATGGTCAGTGTGAAAGGTACAAGGTAGGTCGTGAAAGGAAAAAGAGAAAGGGGTAGTC
>NC_051407.1:6533634-6533727 GCF_015228065.2 Penaeus monodon
TTGAACCATCTAACGAACCTTCGTGAGTTGCACGTTGGTCACTTCACGCTCAGGAGGGTCACGTGATTGGCCAAAACCTTTATTATAATCATC
>NC_051407.1:6533755-6533963 GCF_015228065.2 Penaeus monodon
AATATTCTGCAATCATGGCGTTTTGCAATCGCGTCGGGATATCCGGTCGGAAGTTGAATTCTAACGGTGGAAAAAAAAACACGCATTTATGTCCGTAATTGTGGCATTGTGCAAGAAATTTTCGTTCAGACTTGGGTGTTGCAGTTGCATAATTTCAACCCGTGAGAGGGAAACGTCACATTAATGGTAAAAGAAGAAGGAGAAGGCG
>NC_051407.1:6535116-6536005 GCF_015228065.2 Penaeus monodon
ATACTCGTTGAATCTTCATCAAGAAAAAAAAAAGAATTTCCTGCCACAGTCCCTGACCTTTCGAGATGATGATTTGGCTAAATACACTTTGAGGAAGATGAGCAGAAAGTGTCTACAGGTTCTGGCAGGTCGATAACGGGTGGGTTGAGGGTGGGTCGAGGTCAGGACGTGGAGGTGGGTTGAGGGTGAGGTTGGGAGACGGTGGGTTGAGGGTGGGTCGAGGTGAGGGGTTGAGGGTGGGTTGAGGGTGGGTCGAGGTGAGGGGGTGGGGGTGGGTTGAGGGTGGGTCGAGGTGAGGGTGGGTTGAGGGTGAGGTTGGGAGACGGTGGGTTGAGGGTGGGTCGAGGTGAGGACGTGGAGGTGGGTTGAGGGAGGTTCGAGGTGAGGGGTGGGGGTGGGTTGAGAGTGAGGTTGGAAGAAGATGGGGTGAGGGTGGGTCGAGGTGAGGGGGTGGGGGTGGGTTGAGGGTGGGTCGAGGTCAGGAGGTGGGGGTGGGTTGAGAGTGTGGTTAGGAGACGGAGAAGGAGAAGTAGGAGAAGGGAAGAGAGGAGTGCAGAGAAGGGAGAAAGGGAGAATGAAAAACGAAGGAAGAGGAATGTGCGTGTGACTGGGGATGAAGCAGAAGAAAAAGAGAGAGAGAAAAAAAAGAAGAAAATTGGAAAAGAAGAAGAATCAGAGAAGAATTAGGAAAGAAGTAAAAAGGAAGGACCGAAGGAGACGGAGGAAGGAAGCGAGGAGAAGAAAGAGGAAAGAGGGAGAAGAGAGATTAAATGGGAGGAGGAAAGAATGAGACAGAATGAGGGAAGATGAGGGAACAAATGTATAGAGGGAACGGAGAGAATGAAGGAAGAAGGGGGGTAAGAGAGAATAAAGGGAAAGGAGGGAATGG
>NC_051407.1:6536123-6536355 GCF_015228065.2 Penaeus monodon
GAAAGAGTTTATTGCGGATAAAAAAGAGAGAAAGAAAGAAAAAGAATTGATGGAGAAAGGCAAGGAAGTTGAGAGAGAGGAAAAGGGAAGAAAACGGAATAGGAGATAACGATGGGAAAAGATGGAAGAGTGAAGAAGGAAGGAAATGGAGAATGAGAACAGACGAAATGAGAAAGAGATAAAAAGTGGGGAAGGGAGAAAAAAAAGGGGGGGGGGAGGTTATTGAATCTGA
>NC_051407.1:6536595-6536764 GCF_015228065.2 Penaeus monodon
CTCGTATTTCCAAATCGCCCGGTTCTCGTCAGCGGATTCTGCTAATTGGCGTCCGACCCAAGAGATTAACGATGACAAGTCATGATAAGAAAAAAAAAAAAAATCTCATCCATATACGCTCAAAACGAACGTATTTCTCCATCTCTCTTTACCTTCATCTTTATTACTA
>NC_051407.1:6536784-6536947 GCF_015228065.2 Penaeus monodon
AAACGAAATTTCTCCCCGAGACTAACGCACATTCGTCAATTACACTTGAGTCAGAAGTCACAAGCTGCATTATAAAGGATTACGTCATTCACTCAGGCCGTGACTCAGCAAGAATCACATACCTTCTTCTTACAGCGGAATGTTGGCCCTTCACATGCCCTGG
>NC_051407.1:6538149-6538337 GCF_015228065.2 Penaeus monodon
CCAAGGACCCCACTGTCATTTTGGCGCTGACGGACTTGCAGGGAGGGGGGAGGGGGGGGTTGGGGGTTATCTCTTGTTGGCCATTTTTACGGAAAAATGGACTGATGATTAGCTGGCTGATGGATGTTAATTATTCCTACTCCTATTATGGACGGGACATTAACTTCACTTCACATGCAATTAGAGAG
>NC_051407.1:6538661-6539057 GCF_015228065.2 Penaeus monodon
GAACTTTTATAAAGGCGCAAGCAAATTCGCAACCGGCAAATGTTTGCTAATCTGCCATTCAGGACGTGAACGCATCAGTAACCAGATTGAAGAAATTGCAAAGGGAGAGAGAGAGAGAGTCAGATCATTGCAGTGCATTTTCTTCAACAACACCTGTGGCACCTGTTATGGTAAAAGTGATAGTGTTGGTATGATTCAGATGCTAATACTACATGATCAACAGTTAAAGCGATAGCAATATCAGTAATGAATTTGAAAATGATATCAATGCACATATGATTGTGCTAGAAAGTGGTAAGGGTAAAAGTGATGCTGATTATAATAATAGTAATTTAGATAAAATGGGAATGGTAGTTGAAATTACGAAAGAAATGATAGATAGCAGTAAAAAAGAGT
>NC_051407.1:6539226-6539309 GCF_015228065.2 Penaeus monodon
TCGACATCTAAAGAGATAATGCCAACAAATATCATAACAAAATTTGCAATGATTGCTGATACTTCTTATCAATAGTAACGAAA
>NC_051407.1:6539442-6539555 GCF_015228065.2 Penaeus monodon
CGTATCACGCATAAGAATGGTCACAACAATCATACGAAGAGAATATGTAGAGAGTGCCATCATCAGCATCAGCAAAGAACAATCACAGAAATAAGAGCAATGATGATAACAAA
>NC_051407.1:6540804-6541179 GCF_015228065.2 Penaeus monodon
AAACATTCATGTAATTAACATTCTTATTAGCACTATCACTTCTAACACGAATGTTGCTGCAACAGTTTCAGAAATGGTAACAATAATCCATAATAACAGAAGCATAATGGCAATTACAGAGACAGAATAACCTTTGATATTAGAAATTTAGAAATACCTTAAGGCGTGCACGTATTTTTTCAGTCCTTAGATGTACAGAAGGAAAGGTAATGTGGTTAGTTACTGGGTCTCACGCCATTGCTTTTACTTCCGATCTCAGTGTTTATGCATTTTTCAATAGTCATTCCTTGAACATTAGTCTTTCCAGTTCAGGTGTGTTTATTCACACGTGAAGGGACATACATAGAGTACAGCTTCGTAAATTGACAAGCAGAC
>NC_051407.1:6541206-6541912 GCF_015228065.2 Penaeus monodon
TGGAATGAAAACTTGTACAAATCAGTGTTCTGTTTCCTTGACATTTTTTTCTTTTTTTTCTCTGTACAACTGTCTTATTTTCCACGTATATGTGTGAATCTCCAAAGCTGAAGTCTATATGTCCTTGTTTTTATACCTGTTTTATCAAAATGCATCAAGACCTGCTCTTTATCTGACACATCTAATAGCATAACAGCTGAGCTTTCAATACACCTGCATGAACTAATGCAAGGCCATCTTCTAGAACGTACTGTCTGGTCGACATACTTTTTTTTCTGTTTGGTCTGGAATGTATGAAAATGGGCATAATTGCATCGTGCGTTCTACGGTTGTCTTTCGGTCGACGGGAAAGGAGGACAAGCATCTTATCGTTGACTACGTATATGGATCTTCCTTTTGTCTCAAATTCCCAAAACCGAAGTTCCCTTTTTTTCTCTTTTTTGAGGGGGAAAGGGGGAGACTAACCTTTTCTGAATTTCTAAATGAAGTGAAAACCCATATTGATCTTTACTCTCTCATCGGAGGGAGAGAAAAAAAAGAAGAGGAGAAAAATCTTAGAAAATCAGCCTTATCTTCCTTTCACTCAAGGAAGCCAGGTCGACGATGCTAGAGCGTGAGTGCCTGGTTTCAGTGCCCCTTGACCCCGTGTGAGTGTAGTCTGTCAGGGAGAGGAGGTCGGAGGAGAAGACCTTGTGCGTGTTATTGT
>NC_051407.1:6541942-6542235 GCF_015228065.2 Penaeus monodon
AGAATGCAATGCAGAGGGAGACTGTGGTATATAAAGCGGCTGCGTTCGTCTGAAGACAACATCCCTCAAACATGAAGCTCCTGGTGAGTAGCTCCTCCTGTGCCATGTGGTATTGTGGATTTAGATGGGAAAAGGATATCCGTGAGTGAAAAAGATATTGAACAAGCGGATGTATCATAGCAGAAGTATAGTTCATGGAAAACAAACAAACAAACACAAATAAGACGAATGAAGGCGATAGTAACAAGAAAAATGTAAAAAAAAACTATTCAAACACTCAGGCATAAACAAAA
>NC_051407.1:6542324-6542638 GCF_015228065.2 Penaeus monodon
CTTATTCAATGGCGTTTCCACTTCAGGAAAATGAATCGAAAAAAAAATCGAATGAATATAACAGCACGTGTAACGCTGATTGTGCAAATGATATGTGTATATATACTCTAAAGGCTATTTTACAATATCATCTTGTCATAATAAGGTATTGTATGGTTATATGGTCGACTTACCTGGAATATAAACATCCAGACAAGTATCAATACAGACCGTTCACCGGAAGTGATTGCGTCATCGAGCGGACTAATATTTATATTGACTTCATATAATTCTATTTCTCCTTATTAGGATATACATTAAATTTGAATGCATGT
>NC_051407.1:6543581-6543666 GCF_015228065.2 Penaeus monodon
GAAGAGGGACTGGAGGAACCTCGTTGTTGCAAGTGCAATAACAGCGACATGTTTTATAGTACGTGATTAAGTTATATGAGGGTAG
>NC_051407.1:6544310-6545419 GCF_015228065.2 Penaeus monodon
TCCTGGTAATTACAGACTCATCCATACGTATTTCCTCTTCAGATTTCCGTGGCGGCGCTGGCGGTCGCCGTGACAGCCGCCCCTCAGGGCTACAGCCTGCCGACGCCCAGCGGGCCTTCGTTCCACGCGGGCAGCTGCAGCGGGGGCCAGGTACGGCATGTGGACGGCAGATGCGTCACGCCCATAGTCAACCGCCGCGTTTTCGTCTACGATGTGCCGGCCAACCCTCCGTCGTACCGGCCACCTCCTCCGATCCCCGAGCCCGTCGTGGAAACCAACGTGCTGCTGATCCGAACCCCCGAAGGCTTCCAGGGCCCGGAACCCATCGTCGTGCCCCCGCCCAGGCAGCAACACGTGGTGTACGTTCTGAACAAGCAGTCTCAGCAGGACCAGCGGGTGATCCAGGTGCCGGCGGGTCCGCAGACCAACCCCGACGTGTACTTCGTGAACTACGCAGAAGGAGAGAACCCAACCCTTCCCAGCGGAGTGGATCTGCAGACCGCCCTCGCCGCGGCCTCTCAGGGTGGCGGTCAGGTCATCGGCGGAGGTGGCGCCGGAGGTGGATTCGGAGGTGGCATTGGTGGCGGATTCGGTGGTGGAAGTGGAGGTGGATTCGGGGGTGGATTCGGCGGTGGGTTCGGGGGTGGAATCGGCGGCGGTTTCGGAGGTGGCATTTCCGGAGGTGGAAGCAGTGGAGGCTTCGGAGGTGGAGGTTTTGGCGGCGGCAGCATTGGTGGATCCTACAGTCCTCCCAGTGTCTCTCCACCGTCCTCCCAGTACGGCACGCCATAGGAGTGTCATTCATATCAAGCAACATTCACTCATATCACTATCTCTTTATTGCAATCACGGTCACTCTCCTTACGACACACATTTTTTCCAGTTATACAAACTCCTTGGAATTCCTTTCATTGCACATGTATTTTTTAATTCCAAACAAGTAACATTAAAAGTTGTATTAAAAAATATTCTTATGTTGACATTTTGTTTCATTCTTAGTTATTTACTTATTCATTTAGAACGTGAAGCTTGTGTGTGCAGGGACTGGCGTGAAAATGTTTATTTATTTACTCTGATATAACGTTGAGTCATTATATCACACCAATTTC
>NC_051407.1:6545464-6545678 GCF_015228065.2 Penaeus monodon
CACATTATTTTGACGTTAACATTGCAGTAACACAAGTGAAAAAAAAAATGAATTGCTGTCATGACGTTGGACAACAATCAGATTTAAATTAGCAAAGGTATGAGACATAAACACAATTGATAAAAAAATTGGTTGCGGTATCTGTAATCTAAATTGAAACAAGATATTGCAATAAGGTGACATGAATTGTGTAAGAAGACGACACTGCATTGCA
>NC_051407.1:6545712-6546358 GCF_015228065.2 Penaeus monodon
TCTTGCGTCTCTCAATGAAACTGAAAGCAAAACTGGAAACTCGACGAAAATATGCGGAACGAAGTTGGCAAAGAAGCAGAAAGACATATATATATATTTTTTTTCTTTCTCCCACGGAAAGCATTATTCCACGTTCCTCAAAGGGATGGTGTCGTAAGTTTCCCAAGGGTTTGCAACCAAGCCGGACGAAAATATTGCAAAGGTCCGAGTTGAAATTGTAATAATTCACGTGGTTCATTTTCTAGTATATTCTTATACCTTAAATCTGTAACATATTCATTGCAATTGATTTGACAGGCGGTTATTCCCCTTTAATCCGCATACGTAAGCATTTCGCAACGTAAAGACGAACAGTGAGCAAACATATTAGAGTGATATATAAACATTAAGTAATATGTAAACACTGGACCAGAGAGCGATAATGTAAACATTGAGCGAAAAATCGAATGCAGTCACAAGGCTAAGTCAAAATGATGAAATTATTTCTCACTTTCTCATAACAGCAACAACAGCAAAAAGGGCGGAAGGCATGATTGAATTTGTTATTACGTGAAAGTACAAGAAAAAAAAAAAAAAATTACGGCTTATATGACACTAATTCAACGGTCATACATATACCTGTGTTTCCTGCTACTCTAGAATTATT
>NC_051407.1:6547211-6547315 GCF_015228065.2 Penaeus monodon
TTCCTGTTAAATATTAGGCTAATTAAATAAATGCACAAACTTGAATATGTAAATTTACAAGTTTATGCATACGGCTGTGTTTTATGTGTGCTTCTGTAAGCATG
>NC_051407.1:6549206-6549607 GCF_015228065.2 Penaeus monodon
CCTTTTAAGCAGTAGCAATCAATTGTTAAACATGATTTTACTTTTTGCATACGTACACGAGCAATGCCAAAACATCCAAGCTTGGTCCAAGCACACTACATAAATATATCAAAATATATGTGAAAACCCCCCCAGAAAGAACCCGTTATAAAAATGAAAACCAACAATCAATATAATATGTTGCATTTAAAAAGGACATTCACTTAAGAACACAGAATGTCCATCTCAAGAGAGAAGGTCGAAATGACACAGCAGAATTTCTCCTTGGAATAGGTCAGTGCATGAATATAGGCACAGCTGTTGAGGTCAGGTGCAGTTCGCAATCATTAGTAAACCATAATGTCAAATCTGATGTTAATCTTAACCTCTTTCTCTGCTAACTTGACAGTGACATGTGGCAG
>NC_051407.1:6550140-6550820 GCF_015228065.2 Penaeus monodon
CCATTAGCACTAGTGACTTGGATGAGGAGGAGAAAGACCCATATCTCATGTATTCAACATTACCAATGGCTGACACCCTAAGCGATGATACTAGTGATGACACTTGGTAGGTCAAAGAACTCGGGAGTCAGGTAATTACGTGGTTAGTGTGGTTTTACGTGATCGCTGCATCCGTCAATTCCCACCCTTCCGACGTTTTAAACAGGTCATACGTGCGGGTTTTTATGTCATTAACCATCTTAATTTTATTCTCCGTTTTCAAAATGTTTGTACGACACCGTGACTGCGGTGTGTGTGTAACTTGATCCTTTTTTTATGCCGTATTTTACCTTGTACTTAATGATCAGCGGCGACAGGAGTTAACACACTAATCGTAGGCATAATAGTTACGTCGTGAAGAATACTGGACAAAATGGATATCTGTTGTTTTCATTTGTCTCCTTATTTTCGAAATTAGTAAGAGCAAGATCGTTCGAAGAATTCCTGCCGGAATCTGACGACGGTGAAGGGCGGAACCAACAATAAACTATAAAAGGGCTTTGCGGTACGACTTTAAAGCAACATATGCTTAATAAAAAGAAAAAAAAATCCTGCTTAGTGACAGATAATTTTGCACGACTTTCGGTGAGAGTATAATTACGTTTAACCTTGGCATAAAAATATAAAAATATAGGACTTCT
>NC_051407.1:6550852-6551030 GCF_015228065.2 Penaeus monodon
AATGCAAACGCCAAAAGAGAGCTTAAGTTTGCTTGATTTCTCTTGATTAGAGTTCTTTGTTGTGCGTTTTTTTTCGTTTTTTGCAACTTCCGGGAAATTGAAGGAGTGGAGAATAATGGGTCTTTGGATAACACTTCCTCTTGAAAGTTTATGTGCGCTTAGTTGCTTTCCCTTTTTT
>NC_051407.1:6551210-6551478 GCF_015228065.2 Penaeus monodon
TATTATTATTATTATTTAACAGTACATAATTGGAAGTTGCACGAATTATGTATCCTAATCTAAGATATAAGCAATTAATCATCTAAGTGAACTTTTCTTTACACGAGAGATATATCAAGCATAGTGTATATGCACATGTATACATGTATACGAGAGAAGCAGGCACTGCGTATCAGTGTAAATATGTACGTTTATACTTTCACGTAAAAGCATGAGCTTCTTTGCTTATTGCATTTAACGTCTGCATTTTCTCATTACTGTTAGACAT
>NC_051407.1:6552179-6553162 GCF_015228065.2 Penaeus monodon
TAACAGTAATGAGAAAATGCAGACGTTAAATGCAATAAGCAAAGAAGCTCATGCTTTTACGTGAAAGTGTAAACGTACATATTTACACTGATACGCAGTGCCTGCTTCTCTCGTATACATGTATACATGTGCATATACACTATGCTTGATATATTTCGTGTAAAGAAAAGTTCACTTAGATGATTAATTGCTTATATCTTAGATTAGGATACATAATTCGTGCAACTTCCAATTATGTACTGTTAAATAATAAGCTGATACATTTGCATAAGCGTCAATGAAAATAACTTATTTGGTAAATGGTATTTTCCATCGTAGTATTTGTGAAATGGATAGTATTTTTATGCCAGTCATTTTTCGCCAAGTTGTCTTTGTTTCGATTCTTTACGATTTCAAGAAACAGCGGACCGCCACATTTCATCGAACATAGCCATTTTTCTACGAATGCGGAAGGGAGAGGCCGATATGTATATAAAATGACCAAGTGTCTGGAAATGTTTGCGTTTGTAACTCCCGCGCCTTCCCTCCACTTACAAGATTTTACGTTTGCTGGAAACTCCGGCAAAATGACACTTGTGATCAACGAATACAGTCATGCATGTTATCATGTAAAATTTTCACCATGATCAGAATGCTCTAACGGCGGACGTAACGAATTTAACGTATCATAGTGAATATATACATTACTTGGACTCACGAAAAGAGAACAAAAAACCGTGAAAGAATCGTACAAGAATACGCAGACGAATGCAATAGTTACACCACCACAGAGCTGGGCTGATGAAAACGAAAGATTGCTAAGGCGAAATCTTCCCCGCTGACGCATCACGGCTGTTGGCAACTCATTGGGTTTCAGTTACATGGATTCCTTGCATGACAACAAAGGCTCGGAATTCTGAGAAGCTACCAGATACATTTACAATATGCCTTTTTGGATTAGATATTTTTTTTTCCATAACCGAAGTTGGCACCAAGAGACATAA
>NC_051407.1:6553567-6553728 GCF_015228065.2 Penaeus monodon
GATAACTATAGACGAATTTTGTTTTCTAAATCTTATAAAATGAGTGTGTACAGGTGACTTTTTCAATATACAGGAAAGATCACGTGATGAGGTCTATTGGTTTTACTGCAGGCGATAAGTTATTTTCCATCAATTGCCAAATAATTTTCAAAGATGGCACG
>NC_051407.1:6556817-6556893 GCF_015228065.2 Penaeus monodon
GTGGAGGGGGGGGGGGGGAGAATGGCGGGGAAATCGAAAAAGCCTCCAGGCAGGAGTAAACAAAGACACTGAAGAA
>NC_051407.1:6557045-6557148 GCF_015228065.2 Penaeus monodon
CAGACCCGAAGAGAATCATAAGTAATATAATAATAGATATATAACAAGATAGACTTATACATGGTGAAAAAGAAAAATGAAAGAATTTTTTGACGTACAGTTT
>NC_051407.1:6557201-6558634 GCF_015228065.2 Penaeus monodon
TTGTGCATTTATGCGTATTTGTATTTGCCTCGTTGTGGAGTATTTGCCTTTGCAGCCCGAGTATCTTCCCCATCTGGTACTTGACTTGCCAAGAGGCCGTCCAGAAGGTCTAGCTGAAAACGTTAAGGCATTGTGCATTACATCTAGCAATGTCACTCTCACTTTCTAAAGAGACGGAAAACGAAAACACATTTCCTAGCGGTGAAACTGCGTAGCTCTTTCAAACTAGGAAAAGCAAATCAGTGTACAAATACGATATCAAACTAACATAAATACAGAAATAAGCACGGAGTCACAACACAGAACAGAAAGTGTGATGACATCGCAGATTTCACGCGGATGATTACCTCACAATGCTCCTCTGCCGCGCTCGCCGTCGCCGCGTCATCACGGTCCGAGCGCGAGGGTAATCCGGGATTTCTATCTTTCTTTGCCCTCGGGCGAGAGACAACAACGGAGAAAGGGAAGACGCCGCGAAGGCTAATCTGAAGGAGGAGGAGGAGCGATAGGGATTGGAAAATATATATATAGCATCGCTCGGCCACCAAAGCCACCGTCTTTCACCATGAAGCTCCTGGTGAGTAATTACAGGCTCGTGTCTGGTTAATGAGATGTGCTTCCGATGCCTGTTCAGTTGTGTGGATGTAAAAAGATTCAGAACAGTTATCAAAATGTGCTATAATATTATAATTTTATTTACAGGTTTTCGCATTTGTGGCTGCTGCAACTGCTGCCCCTCAGGAGTACAGTTTGCCTAAACCCTCTGGTCCTTCCTTTGACTCTGGAAGTTGTGGCAATGGACAAGTACGACACGTGGACGGGAGCTGCGTTACGCCTCAAGTGAACAGCCGTGTGTTCCTGTACGATGTGCCAGCAAACGAAGGTGTTGTCAATCGGCCAGATTACATTCCAGAACCTAAAGTGGAACGCAATATAATTTTCGTGAGACTACCTGACGGTGCACAGGGACCAGAACCCATCGTCGTACCACCGCCACAACAGCAACATGTTGTGTATGTGCTGAACAAGCAGTCTGACCAGGACCAGCGAGTGATCGAAGTGCCAGCGCCACCGCCATCCAAACCTGAAGTGTTCTTCGTGAACTACGCAGAAGGAGAGAACCCGACTCTTCCCAGCGGAGTCGACCTTCAGACGGCGCTGAGTTCAGCTTCCCAGGGCGGCGGTCAAGTTATTGGAGGCGGTGGTGTTGGAGGAGGGATCGGAGGTGGAGTTGGAGGCGGTATTGGAGGTGGAGTAGGAGGAGGAATCGGAGGTGGAGTTGGAGGCGGTATTGGAGGTGGAGTTGGAGGTGGCATTGGAGGTGGAAACTACAATCCCCCGACAAGCAATTACTCTCCTCCATCCAACCTCTACAACACACCATGAAATAGTTTAATGACTATGAATCTGAAAGGATGAAAGTTTCATCTCTT
>NC_051407.1:6559494-6559589 GCF_015228065.2 Penaeus monodon
CATTTAATACCCCAGATTCATCTGAAAAATAATACTCCTCATTGTGCCATCATATCTTTTATGGGAAAATCTATTTTTTTTTGTATATAAACCTT
>NC_051407.1:6559836-6560095 GCF_015228065.2 Penaeus monodon
AGTTGACATGGTTTTCACTCTCTTGTTTTCCTCAGATTGTCCAACAGACCCCAAATCTACCCAGTCTATCAGGAGGATCGTTAGTATAACCCAATATAGCCATGGTCGTCCCTAAGCCATAGGCAACCCACACAACAATTTTCATCACGATTCGTCTGTAACTTAACGCGTAATTCTGTTTACAAACTTCCTGCTAAGACACCAGGTTGTCATAGATTTAGGAAAGAAACAGACTGATTACATAACTTCCTCTAGGTAT
>NC_051407.1:6562248-6563117 GCF_015228065.2 Penaeus monodon
ATAAAGTTATATTTTATACCGGGTTACAAAAATGTAATGAGCTGGCAAACATTTTATTCTTTTATATTTTTTTTTAGCTGCATTGTCATCATCCTAAAGTCCTAGCCAAGTGGTTAAACCCAAAAAACTTTATTTACTTTGAGGTTTGTATACCAAAGGAGAAAGGAAAGACCTTGTGAAGGCTAATCTGAGGCACGGAGGAGGAGCATCTGATGCTGGTATATATATGTGGCTTCGCATGGGGAGACGGTATCGTCTTCAATCATGAAGCTCTTGGTGAGTAGTGCTAGATTCCCTGTTTTGTGTTCTGTCGTGATTTGTTACATCAAAGCAACAATAACGATTTAATTCTTATGAATCTACTGTTTTTCTCAAAGGTTTTAGCACTGGTGGCCTCTGCGTCTGCTGCCCCTCAGGGGTACAACCTGGGTACGCCCTCTGGTCCTTCCTTTAACTCTGGCAGTTGTGGCAGTGGGCAAGTGCGGCATGTGGATGGAAGATGCGTTACGCCTCAGGTGAACAGCCGTGTGTTCCTGTACGATGTGCCAGCGAACGAAGGTGTTGTCAATCGACCAGACTACATTCCAGAGCCTAAATTAGAACGTAATATAATTTTCGTGAGACTGCCTGACGGTGCACAGGGACCAGAACCCATCGTCGTACCACCGCCACAACAGCAACACGTCGTGTATGTCCTGAACAAGCAGTCTGAACATGACCAACGAGTGATCGAGGTTCCAGCACCGCCACAATCCAACCCCGAAGTGTTCTTCGTGAACTACGCAGACGGAGAGAACCCGACTCTTCCCAGCGGAGTCGACCTTCAGACGGCGCTGAGTTCAGCTTCCCAGGGCGGCGGCCAAGTTGTT
>NC_051407.1:6563245-6563414 GCF_015228065.2 Penaeus monodon
AAGCTACTCACCTCCTTCTAACCTCTACAGCACACCTTAAAGAGTCCAAACTAGATACGATACTGCAATCGTGGATGAATGTGAAATATTAGTGTATTTATTTGTTTAAAACTGAAATAAAACCTGTAACAGCATTTCGTAAACTTTAAGCACCCTTAAAGTCCAAGGT
>NC_051407.1:6563448-6563573 GCF_015228065.2 Penaeus monodon
TTTCCAACGAGGTTTAGGATATTGCATATTATGCACACTGTAGTCATATATAGATTATAAATCATAAAGAAATTTCGAGAAAAATAATTCATTTCGGAGAAAATATTGGTGTAAAATAATATTTC
>NC_051407.1:6563756-6563884 GCF_015228065.2 Penaeus monodon
TGCGTAGTGTCAGCTATATAATAAAAATTGTAATGGCATTTTATAAACTGACTTATAAAGTAGTGCCCAGACTCCTTTACCTTTTTTGATTGCCTAAAAGATGTTTTGAAAGTAACAAAGCTAAGCTG
>NC_051407.1:6565396-6566302 GCF_015228065.2 Penaeus monodon
CGCCACAATGTTTTCAAGGCCGACGAAAGGTAACGGGCTAGCGGGAACGGACTAAATCTTCCTTCCAGTTGAAATGCCGCGTCATCATCACTGGCTTCTGGACAACGGGTTAATCGCAGAATTTCCTCTTTATTTACTCATCGGCTGTGATGTGCTCACCGGGAGAGAAAGGAAAGACCTTGTGAAGACTAATCTAAAGGGAGAAGGAGGGGCCTCAGACGCCGGTATATATACGTGGCGCCGCAGGAGGGCAAGGCATCAACTCCAACATGAAGCTCTTGGTGAGTAGTGCCTAACTCACTGGTATTCGAAGTGTTCCGTGCCTTGGTATATGAGAGTAAACAATGTGTTTTTTTGAGGGAATGATAACAGAGATTCATGAGATAAGATAAAAGATAATTACTTTTCTCATAGGTCTTAGCACTGGTGGCTGCTGCGTCTGCTGCCCCTCAGGGGTACAACTTGGGCACGCCCTCTGGCCCTTCCTTTAACTCTGGCAGTTGTGGCAGTGGGCAAGTGCGGCATGTGGATGGAAGATGCGTTACGCCTCAGGTGAACAGCCGTGTGTTCCTGTATGATGTGCCAGCGAACGAAGGTGTTGTCAATCGGCCAGACTACATTCCAGAGCCTAAATTGGAACGTAATATAATTTTCGTGAGACTACCTGACGGTGCACAGGGACCAGAACCCATCGTCGTACCACCGCCACAACAGCAACACGTCGTGTATGTCCTGAACAAGCAGTCTGAACAGGACCAGCGAGTGATCGAGGTTCCAGCACCGCCACAATCCAATCCCGAAGTGTTCTTCGTGAACTACGCAGACGGAGAGAACCCGACTCTTCCCAGCGGAGTCGACCTCCAGACGGCGCTGAGTTCAGCTTCCCAGGGCGGCGGCCAAGTTGTT
>NC_051407.1:6566326-6567652 GCF_015228065.2 Penaeus monodon
ATTGGGGGTGGTATCGGAGGCGGTTTCGGCGGTGGTATCGGAGGCGGTTTTGGCGGAGGCAGTGGAGGCGGTTTCGGTGGAGGTATCGGAGGCGGTTTCGGTGGCGGCAGCGGAGGCGGTTTCGGTGGCGGCAGCGGAGGCGGCAGTTACTCCCCTCCATCTAACCTGTACAGCACACCATAAAGGCATCTAACTGCCGAATTTCTCCTTAGAATTGTTAAAATAGTTCTATTGATCCGAGTTAAATGTTACCTTTATTACAAATTGTTCAATTTTATATCCATGTATATTTATATGTAAATGAGACAATAAAGAATTACAGTGACAATGGATTGTTTTGATGAAATAAATGGCGGCGATAACAGACATACTAATCATATAAAAAAACGGTTTCGTGAAAATGAAGAACCACACAGAGCAAGGGATGTACCTGACGCGTTTCGATTCATATTCTGGGTCAGTGTTACCACTTTTGCAGAAGCCATTTCCCACAGATTAATGATCTCTTTCTCACAGAATCTCACAGATTTTCAGATAATATCCCATGAAAATTCTCTCAAAGTAAGAAAAGTATTTTTTCATGTTCCATAAAGAAATCTTTCAATACTTAACTCAAAAGAAAACAAGGATGCCTTTTTTTATATTTCAAAATCATTACGGAAACCAAATAATTACCAGTATTTCTGGTAAAAAAAAAATCTTGATTTAGCTTATTAAGAACAATAACCTTTCTGAGCATATCTCCTGAAGACTCGAAATCTCCACATGTGTAATTGTAAATGTTTTCTCAGGTTGCCTGAACAGCATCAATCTGAGAAAAGAACTTTTCTAATGGTTCACTCATTTATCAAATCACTTAGCACCAACAGATTTAATAGAATCCTTTGTCTGAACTGTGGCAATGTTTGATTTGAGCTTCATCTAAAGAGCAAGTAGCTGCATTGGTGATGAACTCACAAAATTCATTGCTTCATTAGGCAAAACATGGTCTAAAATTCTAGGATTTGGCAGGTTTTCGTCAGAACATTTTGACAAACGCTTTGGTTTAATTACACTATGCCTTAGACACTGCAATAATATTCTGATATCCTACGAGACTAAAACATGGACATTTAACATATGATTAATCATTTCCATGTTATTACCTAAACTCTATATCTTTTGGTGAAATTAACAATTGATTTCTGGCAAACTTCGTACAATTCCAAACTTCTTATGAATCCTCATGAAAATTCCCACTTACTAAGAGCTCCCTTACAAACTCTCCTAAGTCAAGCCATTTGTCTTACTGCTTTGTTGGGAATCCCCACAATCTGGCAGCACTGA
>NC_051407.1:6567738-6568398 GCF_015228065.2 Penaeus monodon
ATAGTGATTAATTCAGTTCACCCACAAATCATCCGCAAATACTATTTTAAGAAAAAAGGAACGGAATCCACCCCGACACCGTAAAAATATCTCAAAGACGTCGCCTCAAACTGCTTCTGGATAGCTCTTCCCATCCACACCTTCTGTTAACGCTCTTTTCGGACCAATAAGGCATGCTCCATATCCAAGGTTACCACAGCATTGTAAAAGTTAAAACTGCCTGTTTCGACTCTTGTATCCGAACTACATGCTAATATGTGTTTCATAGACAAGGGTCGAAATTTGAGGTTCACACACTGGCAACGGTAGTAGAAGAGAAAGTTATGGACAATTCACGTTGTGAATGAAGCTTCGAAACTTTCCGCGTGTAAAAACACCAAGGATCATACTATTTGGGTTTTCGAGACAGAATTCGAAACATGTATGATTTAGACCTTTCTTCTTGCAGGTATATTTCCAAAGAAATCAACATAGAAAACTGTTCACGGAAGATTAAATATAATTGTCTGTATCAATACGTATCGTGCTGCTAATATACAAATATCAAACAAGAGTGGATTTCGGAAATGATTTGGTTATTAATAAGTCAAGGTACAAGTTGCTGCAAGTAAGACAAGGGGTTTCATGTTCATCCTCTGCCTTTTTCAACATTTGTATGGC
>NC_051407.1:6569698-6570686 GCF_015228065.2 Penaeus monodon
AAACTTATTCATCCATTATTTCGATATTACGCATTCACTCACTCATGTATGTGTATACATTTATGAAAGTGTGCGTTTCTCTATGTGCAACTGTAAAATATACGTGTGTATGGAGATACACTCGCTAAATAAATGTGTTTATGATTTATCCACGAACAGGTACATCTTGAATTTTGAAACATGCCTATCATGCTTATGTAAAAATATATCAAAAAATGTCTTTCCATCTGAACTGCATTGTCATCATCTCAGACTACTGGACAACGGATTACTCCAAGAATTACAAACCAAGGGTGAAAGGAAAGACCTTGTGAAGGCCAATCTAAAGTGTGTAGGAGGAGCATCATGTTGACGTATATATATATGACGCTACAGAAGACGAAGCATTAACTTTCATCATGCAGCTCTTGGTGAGTAGAGTCGGATATTTCGAGAGCGAGTATGCTAACTGTAATATAATGGATTTCTAGGACTGAAGAATATAACTTTCTTATAGGTTTTTGCACTGGTGGCTGCTGCGTCTGCTGCCCCTCAGGGGTACAACCTGGGCACGCCCTCTGGTCCATCCTTTAACTCTGGCAGTTGTGGCAGTGGGCAAGTGCGGCACGTGGATGGAAGATGCGTTACGCCTCAGGTGAACAGCCGTGTGTTCCTGTACGATGTGCCAGCAAATGAAGGTGTTGTCAATCGGCCAAGCTACATTCCAGAACCTAAATTGGAACGCAATATCATTTTCGTGAGACTTCCTGACGGTGCACAGGGACCAGAACCCATCGTCGTACCACCGCCACAACAGCAACACGTCGTGTATGTCCTGAACAAGCAGTCTGAACAGGACCAGCGAGTGATCGAGGTTCCAGCACCGCCACAATCGAAGCCCGAAGTGTTCTTCGTGAACTACGCAGACGGAGAGAACCCGACTCTTCCCAGCGGAGTCGACCTCCAGACGGCGTTGAGCGCAGCTTCCCAGGGCGGCGGCCAAGTTGTT
>NC_051407.1:6570710-6571373 GCF_015228065.2 Penaeus monodon
ATTGGGGGTGGTATCGGAGGCGGTTTCGGCGGTGGTATCGGAGGCGGTTTTGGCGGAGGCATCGGAGGCGGTATCGGTGGTGGTATCGGAGGCGGTTTCGGTGGTGGTATCGGAGGCGGTTTCGGTGGTGGTATCGGCGGAAGCAGTGGAGGCAGTTTCGGCGGTGGTATCGGAGGCGGCAGTTACTCCCCTCCTTCTAACCTTTACAGCACACCATAAAAGTGACATCCTTTTGTTCGGTTGTATAGTTTACGGAGTAGTTTGGTTTCACCGAATTTTATCTACTATGTATGTTATTCATATTGTATTTCGTTTAATTTTATAAATGTATTTATTAAGACGAAAAAATAAAGTTGTTGTGACAATGGCTTGTTTGGATGATGTGTGGTATTAGAAATAGATAAGCAATCGATATAATCAAAACATAATAGGCACCGAATGCACGTGTGACATATAAAGCATAGCATGTGGAATCTCTCTCTGAAACGTAGCAAAAGTGACACTCAAGCTAATCCCATTTTGCATGATTTGCGAATGTTTCCTGAATGGTCACAAACATATTAATAGTTATATCTGAAAATGATAATAGTGATAACTATCATTGTTCATAATAAATATTAGCGGTTGAAAAGTACTACAAAGGGAACAAAATAATCTATACGT
>NC_051407.1:6571434-6571724 GCF_015228065.2 Penaeus monodon
TGAATGATAATTTCAAGTGTAACGAAAAAAAAGTGAAAAAGAATGTATAAAAAAATGCATAACCCAGCAGGTGTTCCTATCAAAAACTCTCTTTACAATTCATATTATTCTGTACATATCTATAAAGTCGCATGATACTGAGCCATCATTTCCCGTTACTTTCATATATAAACATGTGGAAACTAATTTGGTGTACTCACTGAATTCTAAATGAACGTAGAGGTGACATAGGGGCTGAGCACTGGATTTTTGCTAGTGCAAGGTCTTAGTTTCGTGTCTTGCCCCTTTCC
>NC_051407.1:6571783-6572056 GCF_015228065.2 Penaeus monodon
GTTAGGAAATGACCACCCTACCAACATCATCCCGCGGCTTAGCTTGCATGTTCCTCCACGGACATGTTCCTCTACGTCCATTTCTTGACTTTGAACTTAATTTTGAATTATTTAATACTTCAGATTTTTTATCTCCTTGCTCACCGGTTCCCTTTGATTATCTGGAATGCTATAATTTAAATGAGAAAATGAATAGATATAATGGTAATAGATTCTTTGGATATCATACAGAAAGACTGAAAATACTGTACTGATACTGTAGTAGATGAATAT
>NC_051407.1:6572297-6572365 GCF_015228065.2 Penaeus monodon
GAAGTGTCCATGTCAGCCAGTCAAGTCTCTGCAGTGAGTCAAAAGAAGTGCCTGTTGATAAGATGCGA
>NC_051407.1:6572436-6572605 GCF_015228065.2 Penaeus monodon
AAACAATAATTCAGTTGTTTAACCACATTAGCCGTTGAACAAAGACAAATCTGCAAAAGATGTCATTTCTTAAAAAATGATAACGGTCCTTAAGATGAGTATATTGTATCCTGGATAATCAGTGAATATTTCACAGATTGTGATGATATTGCTTGTGAGGATATATGCC
>NC_051407.1:6572871-6574483 GCF_015228065.2 Penaeus monodon
ACTTTCCCAAAATAGAAGAAATCTATGTAAAAGGTGTCCGCAGCCGACATCCCTCTAACTTTCCCGAGAAAAACAACCTTACTGAACGAGAGAAGTGTGTACCAACCCGATCACACACACAATGAGTATTGTGTATGTTAGCGCGTTTGGTGCACACACACATGTAGTGTGATCTCGAATTCTGTACATGAAGACTTGAAAGTTTCACAAAAGCTTTTTAATAAAAAACAAAATTTGTTCATCTACTGTAATATACCAAAGGCTAATGCCTTTCATAATAGCCTTTACCCACTTGAAGTGCACTGTCATCTTCGGCTACTGGGCAACTGCTTAATCCCAGAATTCCTTCAGGAGAAAGGAAAAGACCTTGTGAAGGCCAATCTAAACTGTGTAAAAGGATGACGCTGGTGTATATATACAGCGCTACATGGGTCCGGAGCATCTACTTCCAACATGAAGCTCCTGGTGAGTAATGTCAGACATACAGTTTCTCGAAGTGTAATTTGTTTTTCAAAATGTGAATTTGATTTTGGAACATAACTGATATACTAATAGTTACTTCGCAATATCTGAGAGGTACAACTGTGCTGTTTCACAGGTCTTAGCATTCGTAACTGCTGCCTACGCTGCCCCTCAGGGGTACAACTTGGGCACGCCCTCTGGCCCTTCCTTTAACTCTGGCAGTTGTAGCAGTGGGCAAGTGCGGCACGTGGATGGCAGCTGCGTGACACCTCAAGTGAACAGCCGTGTGTTCCTGTACGATGTGCCAGCAAATGAAGCTATCGTCAATCGGCCAAGCTACATTCCAGAACCTAAATTGGAACGCAATATCATTTTTGTAAGATTGCCTGAAGGTGCAGATGGACCAGAACCCATCGTCGTACCACCGCCACAACAACAACACGTCGTGTATGTTCTGAACAAGCAGTCTGAACAGGACCAGCGAGTGATCGAGGTTCCAGCACCGCCACAATCGAAGCCCGAAGTGTTCTTCGTGAACTACGCAGAAGGAGAGAACCCGACTCTTCCCAGCGGAGTCGACCTCCAGACGGCGTTGAGCGCAGCTTCCCAGGGCGGCGGGCAAGTTGTTGGAGGCGGTGGCATTGGAGGCGGCATCGGAGGTGGTTTCGGTGGAGGCAGTGGAGGTGGTTTCGGCGGTGGTATCGGTGGCGGTTTCGGTGGTGGTATCGGAGGCGGTTTCGGTGGTGGTATCGGAGGCGGTATCGGAGGCGGTATCGGAGGCGGTATCGGAGGCGGTATCGGAGGCGGTATCGGAGGCGGTATCGGAGGCGGTATCGGAGGCGGTATCGGAGGCGGTATCGGCGGAAGCAGTGGAGGCAGTGGTATCGGAGGCGGCAGTTACTCCCCTCCTTCTAACGTCTACAGCACACCTTAAGGACATCTAATTGCCAAATCTTTCCTCAGGATATAAGGATTGATAGGATGGTTCAATTCATCTGATTCGCTCTTATATAAGTTATTAATAAGTGAATTGTTCTATTTTATATTCTTATCTATTTATCTGTATAAGCGAAAATAAAAGTTACAGTTAAAATTGTATTTGTTTGCATGAATTCCTTGTTATGAATGTGGAGCCGTTTATCCATTTGTT
>NC_051407.1:6574826-6575511 GCF_015228065.2 Penaeus monodon
ACGAAAACACAAACAGGTTTGAAATAATTTTTTCTAAGAGCTGCCGTACCACAGCAGTCTTCCTGGTTAATATGGAGATGACAAAATCTAATCCATCGGGGCTCCAGAATAATCACTTTTTTCCTATTTTATTTTTGTCCTTTTCTGGGGACTCGAACAATGTCGGATGTAAGGCTTGTACATTGTTTGTCTTTGTAAGCCGATTTTATTTATTCATTTTCATATATTTTTTAAATTGACGATACTCCTCTTTACATATCTTGTGTTGGTGGAATACATTCATCTTTTTGCCTGTTTTCTTTCTCGCTTTTTCTTGCTTAGAACTATTAATGTGAATGAAAGTCAATGAAACTTGAATATAAATGTGATGCTTCCAAAGAAAGGTGTATTCCTGTATTCTGTCATGGCGAAAACCTTCATATAGTATTTTGAAATATAGAAAATCAACCTTGCACGTCTCTCGATAGATAGTTTCAGAATAGTAGCACTACCCGGCTAAGTCTTATCTGTGCACGCCCATGGGTTATTTTATTCATTTTTGTTTACAATTTTTCCAGCTTTATACTGAGTATTGTTCTCCATATCTGGGAATATATCCTTTCAGTGATCTCCATAACAGAGACGAATCAAAAGCTTTTCGTCTCATTATAGAGAATTAGCACAATTTACTATATACCAAAGTATC
>NC_051407.1:6576417-6576897 GCF_015228065.2 Penaeus monodon
TACCATTATACGAAGATGAAGTATATTTCCCGAATGTATATTGAATATCAGCCTGACTAGTGTGCGATACTGACTGTCCATCCTTATTAGCTGAACTACCGCTACCGGTCTGCCTGAGGCGCCAGATATACAAATATGTTTATAATGGGAGCAGGACTGTTCACTTAAGTGCTCCAACAGAGCTGTTTACTTAAATGCTCCTATGATTTAAGAATTACCTAATACTAATGTACACTTCATGGTGTGAATAAAGTTATATAGAAAATGTCTTTTTCTAACCAATATGACACTAAAATCCATGTGCGTTAGCCGTGAACATCCTTTATTTTATTTTAGCTGAACAAACATGATCCATGCATGCAATGTTGAAATGTTGAAAGTCATCATCTAGTATCATACAATGGAGGAACTAGTATGTGATAATTTGGGATGTCATTTACTTACTGTAGTTTGCTTTTGATCCATTAACTTTAATTCCTG
>NC_051407.1:6577965-6579350 GCF_015228065.2 Penaeus monodon
CCAAACTTGAATGGATAAAACTGTGTAGCAATAATCACTGGAGTCTTTACCCATCTGATTTACATTGTCATCCTCTCCGGCCGCTGGGCGAGAACTTAATCCCAGGATTTCTTCAGGAGAAAGGTAAGACCTTGTGAAGGCCAATCTAAACAGTGTAGGTGGAGCATGACGTTCGTGTATATATACAGTGCCACATGGGTGGGGATGCATCCATTTCCAATATGAAGCTCTTGGTGAGTAGTGTTAAACTCACTCTTTCTCGAAGTGATTTGTTAAATGTGAATCGTTATGTTTCTCATTTGATGTATCAGTAGAACAATAACATTTTCAAAATTCCAAAGAGATACATTGTCTTTATTATAGGTCTTGGTACTGGTGGCTGCTGCGTCTGCTGCTCCTCAGGGGTACAACTTGGGCACGCCCTCGGGCCCTTCCTTTAACTCTGGCAGTTGTGGCAGTGGGCAAGTGCGGCACGTGGATGGAAGATGCGTTACGCCTCAGGTGAACAGCCGTGTGTTCCTGTACGATGTGCCAGCAAATGAGGCTCTTGTCAATCGGCCAAGCTACATTCCGAACCTAAATTGGAACGTATATCATTTTTGTAAGACTGCCTGAAGGTGCAGATGGACCAGAACCCATCGTCGTACCACCGCCACAACAGCAACACGTCGTGTATGTCCTGAACAAGCAGTCTGAACAGGACCAGCGAGTGATCGAGGTTCCAGCACCGCCACAATCGAAGCCCGAAGTGTTCTTCGTGAACTACGCAGACGGAGAGAACCCGACTCTTCCCAGCGGAGTCGACCTCCAGACGGCGTTGAGCGCAGCTTCCCAGGGCGGCGGCCAAGTTGTTGGAGGCGGTGGCATTGGAGGCGGCATCGGAGGCGGTATCGGAGGCGGTATCGGAGGCGGTATCGGAGGCGGTATCGGAGGCGGTATCGGAGGCGGTATCGGCGGCGGCATCGGAGGCGGCATTGGAGGCGGCATCGGAGGCGGCATCGGAGGCGGTATCGGTGGCGGAATTGGAGGTGGTTTCGGCGGTGGTAGTGGAGGCGGTATAGGAGGAGGTAATTACTCCCCACCTTCTAACCTGTACAGCACACCATAACGCCAACTTGGTGTCAAACATTTCCTCAGGATGTATAGGCAAACTGAAGTAATATTATATTATTTTATATGACCTAATATATGTTATCTACATTTCAGTTTTGTGTATTTATTAGCTAATGGAAAAAAATAAAAGTTATTTTAAGAACATATTGTTTGCATAACTTTCGTAAATTACGGATCAGTGCATTTAACTTTCATAGGTATGAATGTCTTCATGGAGAATCGGGCTATGCAAAAATAAATTTACGGAATCTTATGCATTTCTAAGTACGTTT
>NC_051407.1:6579545-6579813 GCF_015228065.2 Penaeus monodon
AATTATCTTGCACTATATATTCAGAAGATAACGACCAGAAAAAAAAATAATGATATATAATAACAGAGAAATATAGCAGACATGACTTTCCGGGTAATTTTTATTTGTATTATTTGCATACGCTATCCTTGGTGATAATTGTGTTCTTTCATTCTCCAGTTAACTCTTTAATACTAAGAAAGGTATAAAATGTATGTCAATCATAAACACACATAAATGCATCCATAAGTAGAAAATGTGTTTGCATATCATCAGCACAAGTGTAGAA
>NC_051407.1:6579882-6581254 GCF_015228065.2 Penaeus monodon
CCCAAATACTGTATGGTTTTGTCGATAATTGACATGGAAACCTTAATTATTTAAACAATTTCCTTCTGTGAGTAAAATCTATTGAATTATTAACTGCCAAATAAACAGCATTTCTTTCAAGGTTTGCAAGTCTGGAGTACCTGCCGTTGTCAACTCTGGAGTAATTGCCGCTGGCAGACCTGGAGTAATTACCGTTATCAGCTCTGGAGTAATTGTTGACAGACCTGGAATAATTGTCGTTGGCAGACCTGGAGTACGTTGTCAGCTCTGGAGTAATCGTCACTATTAGCTCTGGAGTAATTGCCGTTGTCAGCTATGGAGCAATTGTCGTTGGCCGACCTGGAGTAATTGTCGCTGTTAGATCTGAAGTAATTCCCGTTGTCAGCTCAGGAGTAATTGCCGTTGCCAGCTCGAATAATTGCCGTTGTCAACTTTGGAGTAATTAGAATAATTGCTGTTAGATTATCGGTGGCAGCTTTGGACTAATTACTATTGTCAACTATGGAGTAATTGCCGTTGTCAGCTTTGGAGTAACTGGCGTTGACAGCCTTGGAATAATTGTCGTTGGCAAACCTGGAGTGGTTGCCGTTGGCAGCTCTGGAGTAATTGTCGTTGACAGACCTGGAGTAATTGTTGGCAGCCCTGAAGAACTTGTCGTTTCCAGACCTGGAGTGATTGCCACACAACCTACACCCGACCTAAGTACGATTAACTAAGTATGCAGTGACAACAGTTTCGTCTGGATGGTTAGGGCAGTTGTTTGGTAGTAAACGTGTTGTTAATTGGTATTCATGTGTTGGTTTACTATTCACATTGTAAATCTGTACTTGTCTTATTCCATATATCCATGCAGGAATTAAAGTTAATGGATCAAAAGCAAACTACAGTAAGTAAATGACATCCCAAATTATCACATACTAGTTCCTCCATTGTATGATGCTAGATGATGACTTTCAACATTTCAACATTGCATGCATGGATCATGTTTGTTCAGCTAAAATAAAATAAAGGATGTTCACGGCTAACGCACATGGATTTTAGTGTCATATTGGTTAGAAAAAGACATTTTCTATATAACTTTATTCACACCATGAAGTGTACATTAGTATTAGGTAATTCTTAAATCATAGGAGCATTTAAGTAAGCAGCTCTGTTGGAGCACTTAAGTGAACAGTCCTGCTCCCATTATAAACATATTTGTATATCTGGCGCCTCAGGCAGACCGGTAGCGGTAGTTCAGCTAATAAGGATGGACAGTCAGTATCGCACACTAGTCAGGCTGATATTCAATATACATTCGGGAAATATACTTCATCTTCGTATAATGGTAATGGAGGGACTTGAATATCGTTTCTCAGTACATAAAACACAT
>NC_051407.1:6581387-6582235 GCF_015228065.2 Penaeus monodon
AATGTTGCGTTATCAACGATCCCTACAAAATGAAATATAATAACAGTAGCTGTCATTTCCAAAAGGATTTCGATTATTACTTCAGATATTGAAAAATATATATATTTTTTACATTTTAAGATTTACCCATCGGCTGTGATAAACACACCGAGGGAGAAAGGAAAGACCTTGTGATGGTCAACACGGAGAGTCTTTATAAATACTGAGTCGCAAGGGTACAAGACATCGACTTCCATCATGAAGCTCTTGGTGTGTGGTGCTTAACTTACTGCAAGTTTTTCGTGTTTTCGTGGATGTGAATGTGGTCTTGTACAATCTGTTAAATAGACGAAGTACTAATGTGTAGTGCCTAAGCGATACATTACTTTTCTTGTAGGTTTTGGCACTCGTAGCTGCTGTATCTGCTGCTCCTCAGGGTTACGACCTAGGCACGCCCTCAGGACCTTCCTTCGAGTCTGGGAGCTGTGGGAGTGGACAAGTGCTGCATGTGGATGGCAGCTGTGTGACACCTCAAGTGAACAGCCGTGTGTTCCTGTATGATGTGCCAGAAAATGAAGGTGTTGTAAATCGGCCAGACTACATTCCAGAACCTAAATTGGAACGCAATATCATTTTCGTGAGACTTCCTGATGGCGCACAGGGACCAGAACCCATCGTCCTACCACCGCACACAGCAACACGTCGTGTATGTCCTGAATAAGCAGTCTGAACATGACCAACGAGTGATCGAGGTTCCAGCACCACCGCCATCCAACCCCGAAGTGTTCTTCGTGAACTACGCAGAAGGAGAGAACCCGACTCTTCCCAGCGGAGTCGACCTTCAGACGGCGCTGAGTTCAGCTTCCCAG
>NC_051407.1:6582412-6582745 GCF_015228065.2 Penaeus monodon
TACTCTCCTCCTTCTAATATCTACAGCACACCTTAAAGGCAACCGGACAAAGTCATATATTTTATATCACTATATATTTATTTGTAGGTAAGAAAATAAATGCTGTTATAGAAAAACTACTTTGTATACCCTGCACATGCACGGATTTCATAATTTGAAAATGCTATTGTATTAGTAATGGAAATAAAATTGATCCATAAATTCTGCGTGCCCCTTTTTTATATCTTAAATGATCCTGATGGTAGTGAAATGAGAATGATGAAGAGGCTGACAGCAGGAAATATATAATCAATGTCACTAATAATGAATATCCATAAAACTTAATGAATAATG
>NC_051407.1:6586916-6587069 GCF_015228065.2 Penaeus monodon
GTAATTGTTATGATAATTATGTTTCTTAATTGGTGGTTTCAGGGCCTTCCTTAAGGAGTGGTACTCCTGGAGTGCTCAGCCATGATACCCATAAGGTGTATGAAAAATGAAAAAGTAGAAATGTATATTATTTGGCTAAATAAAGCATATGAT
>NC_051407.1:6592279-6592517 GCF_015228065.2 Penaeus monodon
TGGCTATCTCCAAGAGTGTCAAAAATTAAAAGTAACCAAAGAAACATAATATATTTCAGTAAATAAAAATCATTACATATAAACATTAATGTAAGATTCGTTACTATTTTCCATCCTGAATAACATCATGAAAATACCTTTAGGTCAACATTAATACATTGCACGTTGCTCATTGCTTGATAACCCGAAATGGTATCACGGACTCGTTCTGTGTTTACTATGTTAATACAGTAGTTTT
>NC_051407.1:6592752-6593959 GCF_015228065.2 Penaeus monodon
TATGATATGCCAAAGGGCATTATCTTGGAAGTAGTAAATTCATCATAACATTATCTGTTGTAATAGATCTTTCTTCTTTTGGTTGAAACGCAGTGTCATCAACCTTGGTTAATCCGGGAATTTCCTCTTGACTTACTTTGTGATGAGATTTGTTCACAAAAGGAGAAAGGGAAGACCTTGTGGAAGGGGAATAAGAGATGGTGTATATATAGGCCTCCCTGATGCCGCCATGGTACCGACTTCCATCATGAAGCTTCTGGTGAGTGGTGCCAAGCTCACAAGTGTTTCGTGTTTGTTAGATGTATCCGAGAGTTGTAATGGCTTCCGGAATGATAACATCTGCAACACCTAAAAGACCATTACTTTTTTCGTAGGTATTAGCACTCGTAGCTACTGCGTCCGCTGCCCCTCAGGGATACGACCTGGGTACGCCCACTGGTCCTTCCTTTGAGTCTGGGAGCTGTGGGGATGGACAAGTGCGGCACGTGGATGGCAGCTGCGTGACACCTCAAGTGAACAGCCGTGTGTTCCTGTACGATGTGCCAGCAAACGAAGGTGTAGTCAATCGGCCAGACTACATTCCAGAGCCTAAAGTGGAACGCAATATCATTTTTGTAAGACTGCCTGAAGGTGCAGATGGACCAGAACCCATCGTCGTACCACCGCCACAACAGCAACACGTCGTGTATGTCCTGAACAAGCAGTCTGAACATGACCAACGAGTGATCGAGGTTCCAGCACCACCGCCATCCAACCCCGAAGTGTTCTTCGTGAACTACGCAGAAGGAGAGAACCCGACTCTTCCCAGCGGAGTCGACCTCCAGACGGCGCTGAGTTCAGCTTCCCAGGGCGGCGGCCAAATTGTTGGCGGTGGTGGAGTTGGAGGAGGAATCGGAGGTGGAATCGGAGGCGGTATTGGAGGCAGTATCGGAGGCGGTATCGGAGGCGGTATTGGAGGCGGTATCGGAGGTGGCATCGGTGGCGGTATCGGAGGCGGAATCGGAGGCGGAATCGGAGGCGGTATTGGAGGTGGCATTGGAGGAGGCATCGGTGGCGGTATCGGAGACGGTACTTATTCCCCTCCTTCTAACCTGTACGAGACACCTTGAAAACATTCCTATGCCATTCATTCGTCGGGATTATGTGGACTCCTTTGTAAATCATCTCTCCCTCTTGCTCCCTTTTCCCTCTTTCCCTCCACATTTTC
>NC_051407.1:6594014-6594444 GCF_015228065.2 Penaeus monodon
CTGTGTGCTATTGCTCGCTTTAAACATACACACATTATTTATATATGCATACAAATAAGTGATTCAGAAATTCTGATATATATCTTCATTAAAAGTATTTATTGTGAATAAGGAAATAAAATTTACTGTGGCAATGAATGATTTGAATAATCCCCATATTTTGGTTACATATAATACTATTTGACAATGAATATGAGTTGATGGAATGTCTGTTTCTTGTGTGGCAAAGCAGAGACTAAAGCTTTCTATGACTGCCCTGTAAATAAGACAACTAAAGGAATTAGCATGAAGCCTCATTTAATTTTAATACTTACAAATGGAGTATATATAGTCTTTCTCTGTATAAAGAATAATAAACTGGAAGTATCACATTCTATCTATAGTGATATCCATTTATTTATCTGTTAATAAATCTGTGCATGTGTGTGTG
>NC_051407.1:6594869-6595286 GCF_015228065.2 Penaeus monodon
ACTGAATGTGTATGTATGTACGTACATGCGTGTATGTGTTTATTCGAATCTATCATTTCGGATGAGATGAGATAAGATCTCTGAGACTAATATGCAAGAATTTATCCATGGGTATACTGTTCCTAAAAGATCGGGCATCCCTTGACCTGCATATCGGGCCAGCCAGCCGCTGAACGAGCGATACCTTCCAGTCACCGGGATCATGGTTTTCCTTGGTCAATACATGTATTTATATTTTTTGTTCCTTTTTTCCCGATCAGTTTATAATTATGTAGTATTAGATGTTTTGATCACTGGACAATTAGCAAAAACATGATATTTTCTACTAGTAATTGATGAGAGATAATTGGTATTATCGTCTGAGAGAAAGGTTTTGTCTTTTTCTGTTGTATACTTTTAATGTATTTCGCACTTGCA
>NC_051407.1:6595435-6595607 GCF_015228065.2 Penaeus monodon
GTGCCTCTTAAAATCCTATTTCTGTGGACAAGGTCTGTGTAGATGTGATTATTATCTTCAGTTCTTCCTGGGGGTAATTAAAAATATGAAAAATAGAAGTCCTTAGCTGAAAATACAAAAGTTTGTTTTCTGAGTTCGTCTGAACAAATATTTACCTACTTGGATACATAAA
>NC_051407.1:6595799-6597927 GCF_015228065.2 Penaeus monodon
GAGTGTCTGTGTCACAGAATTTTGGCTCTGCGTATGGTAATACGACTATTAGTATTTTTTAACCCTATATTCTGACGTACCAAGGCGTTATGTGGTCAGTGTAGAGTCCGAAGATTATCTTAGGGAAAGAGCGTAAAATGAGTAAAGAAGAAAAATCTGTTTCATGAATTAGCCCTTATGAGAAATGATAATAATAGTCATAACAGCAAATCAAAATACGGATAAGTAAATAAACACGCTGCAATCATATGACATAAAAATAATAGTCATAACTATTCAAAATGCGGATGAGTATATAAATAAACACAATGCTACCATATGATATAAACGTTCCAGATAAGATCGACGCAATCTTACTTTACCATCATTTCGAGGGTGGGTGATGGTTTTAGGAGAACCTCAAAAGGGAATTTCGGCCTCATCAACTGACAATCTCCCACTTATCTTAATAGATGTAAAATCTAACACAAACAGGGAAATTTCCTTTTCATGTCCACAAGGTAATTATGGACAGTTAATAAAAAGTATTCACAAAACTGATCCTCAACTGCTTGTGACTTACTTTCAAACATTCACCTTCAGAAAGATGTGAAAATAACAAACACAGTATCTAATATCAGAGGTCAGACACGCGTGCACGTAACTGCTTGAACATGCATGTTATTCAGATCAAATAACTATGCCATTATAGTGTTCCTTAAATCTCTAGTGAAAGATAATGATATTAGAAGAACATCATAACTCGCTTTCCATATGAAGTCTCATCAGCAGCCTATGGAGATATTGATTAAAAAACGAGACGATATCGAAAAATACGAAGACAACGTATTTTGTTGTTCTGGAAGAAGACACCGACTTCCACCAGGATGCATCGAGTGTATGATTCAGAATATAACAGACTGCTTAGTCCAGCTGAATCGCAGTGTCATCATCTTTGAATGCTGGGCACGTGATTAAGCCAAGGATTTCTTCTTTACTCTTTCTTGAGTGAGATTTGTTGCAGAAAGGAGAAAGGAAAGACCTTGGGAAGGCCAAAGTGAGGTGCGTAGGAGGAGCAAAGAACGTTAGTATATATATATATGGACGCACATGAGGACAGTAAAACGACTTCCACCATGAAGCTCTTGGTGAGTGGTATTTGCCTCAGTTTCGTGCTACTTATATCATGCACGTGGAAAATTTAAATCCGAAGTTTAAATATGCACGTGCAAATTTGAAATTGTTGAATACGTGGAATATGATAATAGTGTAATATCTATGAGATGTGTTATTTATTTTGTAGATCTTAGCACTCGTGGCTGCTGCGTCGGCTGCCCCTCAGGGGTACAATCTGCCTTCGCCCACTGGTCCTTCCTTTGACTCTGGGAGCTGTGGGAGTGGACAAGTGCGGCACGTGGATGGCAGCTGCGTGACACCTCAAGTGAACAGCCGTGTGTTCCTGTACGATGTGCCAGCAAACGAAGGTGTAGTCAATCGGCCAGACTACATTCCAGAGCCTAAAGTGGAACGCAATATCATTTTTGTAAGACTGCCTGAAGGTGCAGATGGACCAGAACCCATCGTCGTACCACCGCCACAACAGCAACACGTCGTGTATGTCCTGAACAAGCAGTCTGAACATGACCAACGAGTGATCGAGGTTCCAGCACCGCCACAATCCAACCCCGAAGTGTTCTTCGTGAACTACGCAGAAGGAGAGAACCCGACTCTTCCCAGCGGAGTCGACCTCCAGACGGCGCTGAGTTCAGCTTCCCAGGGCGGCGGTCAGGTTGTTGGAGGCGGTGGAGTTGGAGGAGGAATCGGAGGTGGAGTTGGAGGTGGAAGCGGTGGTGGCATCGGAGGCGGAAGCGGTGGTGGCATCGGAGGTGGCATCGGAGGTGGCATCGGAGGCGGAAGCGGTGGTGGCATCGGAGGCGGAAGCGGTGGTGGCATCGGAGGCGGAAGCGGTGGTGGCATCGGAGGCGGAAGCGGTGGTGGCATCGGAGGTGGCATCGGGGGAGGAAGCGGTGGTGGCATCGGAGGCGGAACTTACTCTCCTCCTTCTAATATCTATGGTACACCCTAAAAGTATCCATGTGTTGACTCCTTCATCATTTTGAATAGCCATATAAGAAAATGCGGTTCAAAC
>NC_051407.1:6598111-6598339 GCF_015228065.2 Penaeus monodon
TACGTATAAAGTGTTCTATCTTAATATATGTCAATATTTATTTGTAAATTACAAAGTAAAACTTGTCATAAAAACAAAACTTTATTATAAACAATTAACCTTATTGAAATCCGTACTCATATATAACCAAAAATAGAAAAAGATAAAAAGAGATACAGGATAGCTATAATTTATCACTATCAAGGGCATGTCAAGAAAACAGTAATCATTAAACATAATGCTAATGGA
>NC_051407.1:6598379-6598450 GCF_015228065.2 Penaeus monodon
GTGACAACATTGATGATTCTGGCTAGAATGACAACTGCTGTGAGTAATTATGATCTTTAACACTGTTCTCC
>NC_051407.1:6598713-6600100 GCF_015228065.2 Penaeus monodon
TTGTCCTGATGAGATCTAAGAATTGAAACTCTTATAAATTTCAAGTAATGTTTTATTGTTTCATTTGCCTTCATAAACGCACGAGACAACTTCATGAAAGCACGAATATGAAAAGTGACTGTTAAATAATTTATAAGATATCGGTAGTGGTCATTGCCTCTACCACACAAGAATATTGGTCATGCCTGCATATTCTCTGTATGCACCCTGCGCTGCCTACTCGAGCATGCGAGTACCAGTATGCGACACACATTTTATTTCCCTTGCATACTTTCACTTCTTCGTAATTATACTTTTTCTGACCTTGTCTCACTTGGGCATTGTCACCTGCCTTAGATAAGATACAAGAAGCACAAACATCGATTAGTGTCCGGTTGCACTGTCCTTTTATCAAGTTTTATCCATTATTTTATTATCCAGTTGCATTGTCATTTTGTTCCTCAACAATACAACTTAAATTTTTATCTTTGTTTCTTATTTGATAATGAACTGGCCGTAATAGTCAATTACACTAACTGATTCCAAACAACAACAACAACGTGTCATTGTAGACCTGAGTCAGCAAAGGCTTAACCCAATCCCTAGTATTATGGAAAGAGTGAGACTAGGAGGCGTCTAAACTTTTGCTAAATCATATAATTCAAAGTATATGTTGTAGGGTTTGCAAGCCCAGTGCATCGGGAGGCAGCTACATATGGCAAGACACAAAAACTCTAAGTTGTAAATAAAGATGGATGAATTCATATATTAAGCTAATGCACTTTGAAAAAAATTGTATGAAATAACAAGATGATATAGGAAAAAGCTAGTAAAGTGAAAGTCATCTTAGGCAATAACCTCTCCCTTAGGTAATGTTAGTATTATCAGGCCTATGTCAGTATATCCCGCAACCCTTAGTAGTGATAAATTAAAGCATTTACTAAGTCCTCGATTTAAGGGACACAGTATGGTGACTGCACGTAGAGGAAATCAAAGGATAAACTTAATTTAAATACTAAAGGGTTATATCGATGCAACATTCTCATATGTTAAGTTTCTTTAGCATCAGGTCTTGTATCCTTTAAAAATAACCTGAAAAAATCATAAAGGGCGCAGCAAGGATTTTAGGAAGGGGGTGGGGGGAGTGGAACATTGGTAGGGTCTTACAGTTTTTAAAGAGAGTAAGTCTATGTCACTTCTGCCTAGTGTCTCGCGTGACAATTGTTTACATTTGTGTTTTATTAATGACTTGAAACAGACTTTGTTGAAATATCCGACATTGAGTATTGAATGAAGAATTCACAAATTTTTAGGGGGGGTGAGGGAGGCACTGTCCTCACCTGTCCCCCCCCCCCCGCAACGCCAGTGGTTTTCAGGAAACTAATTAATTCTGAAAACATAGCTTTCT
>NC_051407.1:6600167-6600483 GCF_015228065.2 Penaeus monodon
TTATCTTGAAAAGCTGAGCAGCTACCTTATTAATTTTTAAGAATATTGATATATGCCCGTCCTTTTCCACTATTATAAATCGCTCTAATGCCAAAATTCTTACAAGAGGAAGCTAAACCAATAAACTATTAATTATAATCACGTCAATCTCATGCTAGAAAGATGTTCAGTACCATATATTCTCAGCATATTATTACTCTCGCAGAGCACTGTAAAAATACCAGTAGGACCTAATTAAATTTTCACGTCATTCTGCCAAAAGCAAAGGCTCCAACAACGTTTGATTTCCACTTTAATGAAACCTGCCGTCACTATC
>NC_051407.1:6601850-6602242 GCF_015228065.2 Penaeus monodon
GCATAATCATATATAAAGCATAATCATATATGAAGGTAGTGATAATGGTAATATCGATATTTAGAGTGCTATCATATTTTTAATACTCTTGTAAAATAGTTTGGATGACAAAAATAATAGTAATGATATAACAGGTTGTGGTACTAAAGTAATTTTACAATTATCAAAAAGCGATATTGATATACTGAAGATATCATATATAACTTCATTGCTATACCACGGTGTAGCACAACACCCAAAACAGCAGCATATTACACGTTCTCGCCTGCAATACTTAACCAACCGCTTTGAATGATGAAATATAGCTGACATTCTCTTATGACCTATACACATCAATCGTATTCTTTCATGTAATTACAGGAAGTACGTGGATGAAATGAAGTATGATTTTG
>NC_051407.1:6602667-6603718 GCF_015228065.2 Penaeus monodon
ATAAAACAAGACTCATGCATTCTATATATCCCCGAATGAGGACCATGGGTTATTGATCAAAAGAGAAAGGAAAGGCCTTTTTGAGGGTTAACCTGGCATGCTGAAAAGGCGCAAGAGCAGTCGTTACATATATATACTGGCGTTGCAAACAAGTTGACGAAAGGATCCACCATGAAGCTCCTGGTGAGTAGCACGAAACTCACTGCACCATCTAGTGTGAGTCGTATCTGCAGTATCATGTGAATGATACAATAGATCTAAAGTTAACAATATATATTTTTTCTCGCAGGTTTTGGCATTAGTGGTTGCTGTGTCAGCTATTCCAGAAGGATATAATTTACCTCGACCTTCTGGTCCATTTTTTACCCCTGGGGGTTGCAGCGATGGACAAGTACTGCACGTAGACGGAAGATGTGTGACACCTCAAGTGGTCAAACGTGTATTTGTGTATGATGTGCCATTGAACGTAGCTGATGCGAAAAAGCCACAGTATATTCCAGAACCTAAAGTTGAACGCAATATGATTTTCGTGAGACTTCCTGATGATTCAGTAGGACCAGAGCCCATAGTCGTACCTCCCCCGAGGCAGCAACACGTCATATACGTCCTGAACAAGCAACTGGAACAGGACCAGCGAGTGATCGAGGTTCCAGCACCGCCGGCATCCGACCCCGAAGTGTTCTTCGTGAACTACGCAGAAGGAGAGAACCCGACTCTCCCCAACGGAGTAGACCTTCAGACAGCGCTTGGTTCAGCTGTCCAGGGGGCCGGGGAAATCGTGAGTAGTAGCGGGGCTGGGAGTGGAATCGCTGGTGGCACTGAAGAGACTGAAGGTGCCGGTGGTAACATCGGAAGTGGAGTTGGAGTCGGTATCGGAGGAGGCACTGAAGGCAGTATCGGTGGGGACGTCGGAAGCAGTGTTGGAAGTGACATCGGAAGCAGTGTTGGAAGTGACATCGGAGGTGACAATATCTTCGGAATTAGTGAAACAGGTGATATTTTCAATGGCAAGTACTTACCTCCTTCGAACAAATAATTATATTTATCGATG
>NC_051407.1:6603881-6604064 GCF_015228065.2 Penaeus monodon
GGAGATTTCTGAGTAATGAAGTTGTATGGCCTTAGGCTTAATGTCCAAGGCATACGATGTACATTTGGTTATATAGCACATGAAAGTGAGTCTATTTGTGCACACATTTTATAAATAAAAGTCCTTGCAAGTGCTGATGATTTATTATTTACAGGAATTACATACACTCACTCACTCACTCAT
>NC_051407.1:6604617-6605884 GCF_015228065.2 Penaeus monodon
GGGAGTCCAAAAGATATACAGTTATAAAAAAAGAAAACATATACATACTCATTGCATTTATCATAGAAACAAATCAATATTGCATATACATGTAATAGCAAGCACAACCTCAATCCCTCAATCTGCTTGCCCCCGTTATTCATGCGGGCCTCTAATCGAGAGCGGACATTCATGCACACTCTGGCACAAAGGTCTTTATCAGCCTCAATTTCTGACAAGCCTACAAGATGAACTGAATTACGTCAATAACAGAGCGTGGCTTGCGTGCGAAAACCCTATCCTTTCCTTCCCCCCGCCCCCTCAAAAAAAAAAAAAAGTCATAGGGGTTATATTTGGCAAGCATGGCGGCCAGTAGACGGCTCTTCGACGTCCAGTTCGTATTTTAGGAAAATCATTCTTAAGTAATGCACGCGCAGTGAGTGCCAAGTACGGTGGCGCCCCATCTTGCTGAAAGTAAAAGTCATCTTCCGGATGTTGTTCACGTATCTGCGGTATTATTGTATCCTTTAACATGTTCAGATACACAGTTTGATTGTGGCCGTGTGCTGAATAATGGGTCTAAAGACACCTTTGCACGAAAGCCAAGCCCACACTAATACCCCAAGTTGATTGAGCTGTTTCTCAGTAATTATGTTAGGGTTTTCATCTGCGTTGTACATATAACTGTGTCAATTAAATGCACCCGATATTTTAAAGTGTGTTTCGTCGGACCACACTTATAACACTCTTACCCTCATGTTCCTCGGTCAAGATAGTTTAGTAAAATTGTATATTCTAAAATAAACCATGTATTAATCGAGGTGCAGACATTTTTAGCCCTACACTATGCATCAATCAACCTAATGATCTGTATTCAATACCAAATTCAGATGACGTCCTGTGTTTCAATTTCTGTAGGCTCTGGGTGAGTGCCTTTGCGATTTCCGATGCATTCTCTGGCGTTGTCACTGTAATTGGTCAATCACTCTTCGGCACATTGTGGATACTCCAGGTCCGGTCAAATCAGTCACGTAGGTGTATAGGTTTCCCTGCACTATTGTCTGTCTTCCAACATTGTTTTAAAATTTATTTGCAATCCCCGTCCACCAAACTACCAGCCATGGTTAAATTACCACCGTAGCTGCAAAATATTTATTGTTATCAGAAACACTATGATAAAAGTATTATTATAGTTCTGATAATTTATTATCATGTTAATGACACTGAAAAAAAGAGGCTAACTAGTTTAAGTTACTAGTATTTCAATGAATTAAGTATTATAACATTA
>NC_051407.1:6609331-6610998 GCF_015228065.2 Penaeus monodon
GCACGTAGAACCTTATGCAATCTAATATGCCAAGCGTATGTGAATCAGCAGCAATCAGTATATATATAAGCGTCCTTTGGTTATAAGACAAGAACTTCCACCATGAATCTTCTAGTGAGTACAACAATACCAAGCTCACTTTTACGGGTTATTTCGTATTTCTTCGCATGTCAGTTATATACGTAGTAGTATATCAGTGAAATTATGATATGATATATTCCTCATAGGGCTTGGTGCTCGTGACTGCTGTAACCGCTCTTCCCAGTGGCTACAATTTACCCACGCCTTCTGGTCCGTCCTTTAGCCCTCCAAGTTGCAAAGAAGGACAAGTACTTCACGTAGACGGAAAGTGCGTTAAACCTCGAGTGCTCCAACGTGCGTTTGTGTATGATGTGCCATCGACCGTAACTGCTCTTAACGGGTCAAAGCATATTGTAGAACCGAAAGTGGAACGCAATATGATTTTTGTGAGACTTCCTGATGGTCCCTTAGAACCTGAACCAATAGTCATACCTCCCCCGAGACAAGAACACGTCCTGTATGTCCTTAATAAGCAGTCGGAACAAGGGCAGCGGGTGATCGAGGTGTCGACATCACCGCCGTCGGATCCCGAAGTGGTCTTCGTGAACTACGCAGAAGGGGAAAACCCAACTCTTCCTGGTGGAGTGGACCTTCAGACGGCGTTGGGTTCAGCTTCCCCAAAAGAAGGTCAAATAGTCAGCGATGTTCAGGCTGGAGGTGGTGTCGGAAACGGTACCGTGACCGATGGTAATTTTGGAAATGTTATTAGCAGTAGTACCGGAAGTATAGGAAGTGTTATCGACGGTAACTTCGACAGTACCGGAAGCGACATTGGAAGTGGTGTCGATAGTGGTACAGGAGTCGCTATCGGTGGTAACCTAGGAAATATTTTTGGAGGCAATATCGGAAGTGGTTTTGGAGACGGTAATACAGGTGATACCAGTACCGATGACGTGACTGGTGATAAAGTCGGTGATATCCGGAGTGGTATTTACACTCCGCCTACAAACGACTACTTCCCTCCTTCCACATCCCACAAAACACACTAAAAGGGCTTTTATTCCTGACATACTGAGTAATGTGAATGCGATATGAACTTGTGTTGATGCATAGAGGGGCAATGTATGTACTTGAATAGCTGAATACAGAAAAAAGAGTTTGAAGTTAGTATTTTTTTTTAGTTTATGAAGCCTACTATTCATATGTAATTACTTCATTTACATATAATTAGTTTACAGGAATAGACATGTATTCATTCAAAACAGAAAGACTGTAACTTTCGTACCATTAAGACATTTAGTTATCAAGATTTCCCTTGCTGCTGGTATCATCTTTATTATTAAGAATCTTGCTTTAATAAAAATGTTGTGTCATCCTTATTGACAGTCGAACGCTGATAATAGTTTTGTCAAAGAAAATCTAAGATCATAAGAAACAATGTGACGAAGGAGAAAACATAAGAAAACTGAAAAATCAGTGATCTATTTATCATGAAATTTATGGTAACTTTTCTGATACCAAACACATACCGTTAGTCATACCATAAAAAAGTAAGTTTTAAGTAAGTACTATTCTCTCTTCATATTTCTTTTTGTTGCCTTTATGAACGTAATAAAATATTATACCTAATTATGAGGCATAAAATT
>NC_051407.1:6611075-6611278 GCF_015228065.2 Penaeus monodon
GCCTGTAACATGAATATATATTGTCACCAAAGCATAAAAAGTATAAACGGATACTACATTGTAGTGAAAGTGTAATTCCCACAAGTGGATGTCATAACTTCATTAGACTTGCATATCTAAGCAGGATTAGAAAGCATTAACATATATCGGTAGAGAGCTAAGACATGCGCATATCTCACTATTTTTCTCTTTTAACTTTACCC
>NC_051407.1:6611890-6612254 GCF_015228065.2 Penaeus monodon
GTCATCATCATTATTACCACATTTTCTTTCGCACTGTTAACTTTCACGATTAAATAACTCCTTGCTAGTTAAATGAATGCAAAATCAATTCATAAGAGACACAATATCGATATCACTATCCGCCAAGAGGTTTTTGCGCTCTTGCCCAACAAGTATCACTAGAAATACATATACAGTAAACGCATCATTGATCTGGTCTTCTCTTCTCATGAATATTGAAAAGGCACAGAAAAGGAAGAGAACAGTATCTTTGGTAGTTCCGTTTATGTGTGTGGTGGAAAGAGCGCCATCGAAAAGGAGGTACTGTATTGTTAATCAAAAGGTAAATGTGATTCCTAAATACTGGTTTTATTCCCCCACCCCG
>NC_051407.1:6617227-6618415 GCF_015228065.2 Penaeus monodon
TTATCTGGTATCTGGTACGCGGTGTTCCCTTTGAGGTTTGGCCAACAGACTGATCTGGAAATTCTTCTTTCACCCCTGTATGGGTACCGAGCTTTATGTGTGAAGGGAGAAAGGCAATACCTTGGTAAGACTAATACGTAGTGTGTGGGAGGGGTAGGAGCACCTAATATACAGTATATATACACCTTGTCACTTGGATGTGTAGCATGAAGTTCCAACATGAAGCTCGCGGTGAGTAGTGCCAACGTTTGTATCAAAGTGTACAATATTCGTTATAGATGCGATTCTCTCCGTTTTTTTTCTACATTATGTCAGCAGAGTTTTATAACTATGTAACCAAGGCTGTGTTTCTTTATAGATTTTGGCATTCGTGACTGCTGTGTCGGCTGGTCCACAGGGATATCTCCCGCCGCCGCCTTTCCGACCATCCGTTCCTTACCCCTCCTCCTCTCACTTTCGCCCATCCTCCTATAGCCCAACCTCTCACATTCACTCATCCTCTTATATCCACCCATCCTCTCGTTTCCACTCATCCTCTTATATCCACCCATCCTCTCATATCCCCTCACCCTCTTATTTTAGCCCATCTTTCCGCATCGGCAGTTGCAGCTATGGGCAAGTGCGACACGTGGATGGGAGCTGTGTCACGCCCCAAGTGACCCAACGTTCGTTTTTCTACGATGCCCCAAGGACTTATCCCACTGTTAGGCGTCCTTATTACCTTCCACAGCCCAAAGTGGAACGCAATGTCGTTTTCGTGAGGCTGCCCGAAGATGACCAGGGACCTGATCCGATCATCGTACCTCCTCCACAGCAGCAACAGGTCGTGTACGTCCTCAACAAGCAGACGGAGCAAGACCAGAGAGTGATCGAAGTGCCAGCACCGCCGCCGACGGAGCCTGAAGTGGTGTTCGTGAACTATGAGGATGGCGAGAACCCGATCCTTCCCTCCGGGGAAGACCTCCACTCGGCTCTGACTACGGCTTCCCATGGCGCTGGTCACGTTGTGGGACATGGCGGGATTGGAGGAGTTGGTGGAATCAGTGGAATCGGACACGGAGTTGGAGGGAACTTTGGAGGTTTCGTCGGAGGCGGCGTTGGAGGCGGTTATAGCACGCCCTCCAGTCTCTACAACGCACCGTAGAGGAGCGTGATTCTCTTATCAAAACCTGGAGGAATAACATATCT
>NC_051407.1:6618722-6618858 GCF_015228065.2 Penaeus monodon
AAAGAGTAGTCATTTCCTGGAAAATAGATTGGCTTGTGGCAATAAATTCTTAGCTAAATTACTCTCCTGATTTTTATTTCTTATTCTCATCAAAACATCAGATCAGCGTTATTCACTGGGCATTCATGAATCATTC
>NC_051407.1:6619619-6619738 GCF_015228065.2 Penaeus monodon
TATGAGACGCAATTCTGTATTTTTTTATTTGATCAATCTATAATTGACGTATATGAAAATGAAATTAGTTTTGAATACAATTATTTCATATGTGCAACCGTTACAAGTAATTTCTATTT
>NC_051407.1:6620400-6620834 GCF_015228065.2 Penaeus monodon
CTATAATTGACATATATGAAAATAAAATAAATTTTGAATATTATTATTTCATATGGACAACGTTATAAGTAATTCCTATTCGAGAAGAAGAGGGAGAGAAAAAAAGAACTTAATCACTTATATTGACATCTAATACTATTATTACAAGACAAAACAGACACCATGAATTACCGACTGCTTGTAGAAATTCGAAACCAGGCTCATCAGTTAGAGAACAACTTGCGAAATGTAAATAATCTCATTTTAAAAAATTACTGACACTTTCTGATACAACAACAATCTACTGTTTGATAGCAGGAACAGCAGAAACACTGTTGCCAACTCTAACGGAAATCGAAAGTGCAGTTTGAAAGGGAAAGGTACAGTATATCCGGCAATTCCTTTGGTGGCAAAAGTACAAGTTATAGTTAGGAGATAAAGCACACACATAAGCT
>NC_051407.1:6621077-6621583 GCF_015228065.2 Penaeus monodon
GGAGGAACCTGTAGACAGAGGAGCTTGTTCTCTTTACTTTTATCTCTGTTCTATAGATCATTAATAATTCCTGATTGGATGATTACTCCAATAGTGAGATGTAATATTTCTCAGGCACTGCGTATGTTTACATTTATTACTTAAACGGAGCACCACTCGCACCATCCTCTCCTGAAAGAAGACAGCTAACCAAAAGGATTTACCACGAAGCATAATGTGTAATATTTAATGTAATAGAGTTCGCAGGATCATTTCAACAATATGTCAATTCTTGACAAAAGAAGAAATTACTCATTGTGGGCTCCTAGGGCCTGGTGTTGGCGTGGAATGGCTAAGACCAAAATATTTATAATAAATGGATTCACTGAAATGGATTATCAATAAAACAACTACAAAAACACAAAGAACTTGTGTATTGATCCCTGGATGTACAGATAATTAAAGAAAATATCTTTTTACCCATTAATATAACATAAAAAACTGCTGAAACTAAATTTCGCCACTAA
>NC_051407.1:6621688-6621856 GCF_015228065.2 Penaeus monodon
AACGCACACACATACATGTATAATGTAATATATCAATTTAATATGGATCAGAGGTTAAAAAAAATGGTTGATGTAGAGAATTGGATAAAAAGGTTGATATAAAAGGTATGTATTTACGTGTATGTGTCTAGTGGGGGTGAATCTTCCTGTATAAGTTCAAGCATCCCC
>NC_051407.1:6621926-6623686 GCF_015228065.2 Penaeus monodon
AAACATACAAGCACATATTTACATGCTGATATATTATTAATACAGAAATATAGCGAGAGATATCAAGCACATGATATTACCCTCCTGGAAATCGACGGGCAGATAAATGTCATCTATTCCTGTTCCAGCTGATACACATTATCATTATCTGTAGGGATTTGCCTTTTCTTTTCTTTTCCTTGTATGGGAACCGAAATTTATGCATTATAGGAGAAAGGGAAGACCTTGCTCAGACTGTTTATGTAGAGTGGAGGAGGAGCAACAGTAATTGGTATAGTTGGTAAAGTATATATATACAGAATACGACTTCAGCTAGTCACAAGTCATTACTGACCAACATGATGCTTCTGGTAAATAATACCTTTGTAGCATTATGTACACATCCAGTATGAAACTCTTGGTAAATACTAGTGCTGGGGCACTATGTAGTAGTATAATAGTATGCTTGATCGATTATAGAATAATACCTAACATTGATTTTGTTTTTATAGGTCTTAGCGTTCGTGGCTGCCGTATCTGCTACCCCGTTGGGATACGACCTACGACCACCAACTTACCCATACTTTCACCATGGTTTCTGTGCTCACGGACAACTGCGACATGTGGACGGTAGCTGTATCTCACCTCAAGTGTATACACGAGCATTTATCTACGATGCTCCAAGAAGATTTAATTATTTTAGGCGGCCACATTACATCCCGCAACCTAAAGTGGAACGCAATGTTGTTTTCGTGAGGCTGCCCGAAGATGACCAGGGACCTGATCCGATCATCGTTCCTCCTCCTCAGCAGCAACAGGTCGTGTACGTCCTCAACAAGCAAACGGAGCAAGACCAGCGAGTGATCGAAGTGCCAGCACCGCCGCCGACGGAGCCTGAAGTGGTGTTTGTGAACTATGAGGATGGCGAGAACCCGATCCTTCCCTCCGGGGAAGACCTCCACTCGGCACTGACTACGGCTTCTCATGGTGTCGGTCACACTGTAGAAAGTGGAGGAATCGGAGGTAGAATCAGAGGTATCGGTAGTGGAATCGGACATTCCACTGGGCACAGTTTCGCACACAGCGCTGGTCGTGCCTTCGGAGCTAATTTTGGCGTCGATATCGGAAACCACAATCTTCTCGCAAGTGATTACTCTACTCCAACAAATCATCACTCTACCCATACAAACCATCACTCCACTCACACGAGTCATTTTTCTAGCCCAGTAAGTCACTATACTACTCCTAGAAGCCACTACTCAACCCCTGCAACCCACTATAGTACTCCCAGAAGCCACTACTCAACCCCAGGAAGTCATTACACTACTCCTTCTAGTCTCTACAACACTCCATAGAGATGGTTCTTTCAGTAGATGTTATGAGCTACAATTACAAGATTTTGCAGGATTCTAGATATGCACACTAACATGCGTCATATCTATAGATTTTACATTTATATACTATGCGAAAACATGTATCGGTGCATTTACCAAGGCAAATAAAGTTTCAGTTTATATTGTATGTATTTTAATTATATTCCTCTATCTTATCCATACACATGAAAGAGCAGCATGTATGATATATATTCGGTATGCTATATTGATAACTACCGTGCATTTAGATAATACTAATAGTGATTGTGATCATAATGCCTCCCATGTTAAAAGTATTTACTGATTCACCTTTTGCCGCATGGAATCAGAAGTTATTAAGCCGTAGAAAACATGATGTTCACTCAAAAATAAATGCACAAGAAATAAATTCAAATATTTTAACATTCT
>NC_051407.1:6625238-6625650 GCF_015228065.2 Penaeus monodon
AAAGGTGGTTAGTAGACGGGTAGAATGAGGGTATCAAGTAGTACCTGGCGACTAGCCAAACGCTTGTTACAACAAAGCGGAGGTCCAACAGACAGCCAGGCGAAGGAACAAGGACAACGGAAGAAGAACGAAAAAAAGCCCGATCACAACAAAGAGGGACCGCCTGTGCGATAGCGCTCGTAGGTGACCTAGTCTACCCGGTGGTGCAGCCAACGAAACTAGGCGACAATGCAACTCTGCCAGCGGACCGGTATGTATAGAACGAAATGATCGAATAACTAGGTCTTTTGCCGGTGTTCCAGCGAACACAAATAAGGCGACTTATCAACTTGGCTAGAACGTAAACGAAAGCACAACCACTCAGAATAAGAATTTGCATATTATTTATATATATTGTTATGTGTTTGTTGTC
>NC_051407.1:6627179-6627275 GCF_015228065.2 Penaeus monodon
CCCTGTATTGGAATGATAATATATACATATAATATAGATCAGAAGTTCCAAAAATCGACTGAGAGGGAGAAATAGATTGACAGGTAGGTTTACAAG
>NC_051407.1:6627301-6627480 GCF_015228065.2 Penaeus monodon
TGACAGACGGGGAGTGAATTTACTTATATATGTTATTTCACTCTCTCCCATTCTCCCTCTCTTGACATATCCCTCTATCTACCATTGTTTAATATCTATTGTCTCTTTCTCTCAAACATACCAAATATGTTACTGTATCTCAAACATACAAACACACGGTTGTATGTTGACATGTTATT
>NC_051407.1:6627505-6629603 GCF_015228065.2 Penaeus monodon
TTGCAAGTCGTCAGGAAGGTAAATGACATCTATCCCTACTCCAGCTGATGCATTCTCATTAACTTTAGCGATTGGTCAACAGCATAATCTAGAACTATCATTTCTTTCCTTTCCCTTCTATGGGAACCGAAATTTATGCATTATATTAGAAAGGAAAGACCTTGCTTAGACTAATATGTAGAGTGGAGGAGGAGCAACAGTAATTGGTATAGTACATATATACACAGTGTGTGTCCTGAACTGGACATGTCATCGCCTCGCAACATGAAGCTCCTGGTTTATATAACTTCTGTAAGATTATGTAATACTCGAACATGAAAATCTTGGTGAATGCTGCTTTTGAAGCACTTTGTAATATTGTAGCAATAGTACATTTAGATAGTTATAGAGTAAAATCTGAAAAATGATTTTGTCTTTTATAGGTCTTAGTGTTCGTGGCTGCCGTGTCTGCTGCCCCATTGGGTTATGACCTGAGACCACCGACTTACCCATACTTTCATCATGGTTTTTGCGCTCACGGACAAGTGCGACACGTGGACGGTAGCTGTATTACTCCTCAAGTGTATACACGGGCATTTCTCTACGATGCTCCAAGACGTATAAACTATTTTAGGAGGCCACATTACATCCCGCAACCTAAAGTGGAACGCAATGTCGTTTTCGTGAGGCTGCCCGAAGATGACCAGGGACCTGATCCGATCATCGTTCCTCCTCCTCAGCAGCAACAGGTCGTGTACGTCCTCAACAAGCAAACGGAGCAAGACCAGCGAGTGATCGAAGTGCCAGCACCGCCGCCGACGGAGCCTGAAGTGGTGTTCGTGAACTATGAGGATGGCGAGAACCCGATTCTTCCCTCCGGGGAAGATCTCCACTCGGCAGTGACTACGGCTTCTCATGGCGTCGGTCACATTGTAGAAAGTGGAGGAATCGGAGGTGGAATCAGTGGTATCGGTAGTGGAATCGGACATTCCACTGGGCACAGTTTCACAAACAGCGCTGGTCATGCCTTCGGAGCTAATTTTGGCATCGACATCGTAAACCATAATCTTCCCGCAAGTGATTACTCTACTCCAACAAATCATCACTCTACCCATACAAACCATCACTCCACTCACACGAGTCATTTTTCTAGCCCAGTAAGTCACTATACCACTCCCAGAAACCACTACTCAACCCCTGCAACCCTCTATAGTACTCCCAGAAGCCATTACTCAACACCTGCTACCCACTATAGTACTCCCAGAAGCCATTACTCAACCCCTGGAAGTCATTACACTGCTCCTTCGAGTCTCTACACCACTCCATAGAGATGGTTCTTTTAGTAGATGATATGGACTACAATGAGAAGATTTTGCAGGATTCTAGATATGCACACTAACATGCGTCATATCTGTAGATTTTACATTTATATACTATGCGAAAACATGTATCGGGGCATTTACCGAAGCAAATAAAGTTTCAATTCATATTACCTGTAGTTTAGTTAGTTTCCTTTATCTTATCCATGCACTGAAAGAGCAGCATGTATGGTGTATATTCGGCATGCTATATCGATAACTACTTTGCATTTAGAGAATACTAATAGTGATTGTGATGATAATGCCCAACATATTAAAAGTATTTACTGATTCACCTTTCGGTGCATGGAATCAGAAGTTATTAAACCATAGAAAACATGATTTGCACTCAGAAATAAATGCACAAGAAATAAATTCAAATATTTTCACATAGTATCCATAAAAGATTTGACTTTTCTCATCTTTCGGATAGCATCCGGGATGTCAGAATTAAAACAGGGAATCCATACAGAGATAATACTAAAGACTCAAAAGATTAATGGTTTTCAGTTACAACACACTGGAATATCTGAATGATGGAGAAAACTTTATGCTCGCATAATTTTGAAACCAGGATCACAGGTTTGAGAATAACTATTATTTGAAAACGCTTGCGTCATGCGAAATGAAAATCTAATTCTTTTCATTACTGATACTTCTGATAAAACAACAATGTGCTGTTTGAATCAGAAACATTGTCGCTAACTCTGGCGGAAATCGAAAGTGCAGAATTTGAAAAGAAAAGGTACAATGTATCCGGG
>NC_051407.1:6630375-6630585 GCF_015228065.2 Penaeus monodon
CCTTGTATTGGAATGATAATATATACATATAATATAGATCAGAAGTTTCCAAAAAATGATTGAGAGGGAGAAATAGATTGGCAGGTAGGTTTACTAAATGTTTAATTGTGTGTATGTATGCACGGACACATGGGGAGTGAATTTACTTATATATGTTATTTCACTCTCTCGTTCTCGCTCTCTTTACATATCCCTCTATATGCCATTACT
>NC_051407.1:6630660-6632801 GCF_015228065.2 Penaeus monodon
TCGAAAGTTATCAAGCCATCAAACTATTTTCTGGAAATCGCCCGCCAGGTACATAACATCTATCCCTACTCCAGCTGATGCATTCTCATTACCTTTAGGGATTGGTCAACAGCATAATCTAGAACTGGCATTTCTTTCCTTTCCCTTCTATGGGAACCGAAATTCATGCATTATATTAGAAAGGAAAGACCTTGCTAGACTAATATGTAGAGTGGAGGAGGAGCAACAGTAATTGGTATAGTATATATATACACAGTGTGCCCTGAACTGGACACGCCATCACCTGGCAACATGAAGCTCCTGGTTTATATAACTTCTGTAAGATTCTGTAATACTCGAACATGAAAATCTTGATGAATACTGCTTCTGAAGCACTTTGTAATATTGTAGCAATAGTACATTTAGATAGTTATAGAGTAAAATCTGAAAAATGATTTTGTCTTTTATAGGTCTTAGTGTTTGTGGCTGCCGTGTCTGCTGCCCCATTGGGTTATGACCTGAGACCACCGACTTACCCATACTTTCATCATGGCTTTTGCGCTCACGGACAAGTGCGACACGTGGACGGTAGCTGTATTACTCCTCAAGTGTATACACGGGCATTTCTCTACGATGCTCCAAGAAGATTAAATTATTTTAGGCGGCCACATTACATCCCGCAACCTAAAGTGGAACGCAATGTCGTTTTCGTGAGGCTGCCCGAAGATGACCAGGGACCTGATCCGATCATAGTGCCTCCTCCTCAGCAGCAACAGGTCGTGTACGTCCTCAACAAGCAAACGGAACAGGACCAGCGAGTGATAGAAGTGCCAGCACCGCCGCCGACGGAGCCTGAAGTGGTGTTCGTGAACTATGAAGATGGCGAGAACCCGATCCTTCCCTCCGGGGAAGACCTCCACTCGGCAGTGACTACGGCTTCTCATGGCGTCGGTCACATTGTAGAAAGTGGAGGAATCGGAGGTGGAATCAGTGGTATCGGTAGTGGAATCGGACATTCCACTGGGCACAGTTTCACAAACAGCGCTGGTCATGCCTTCGGAGCTAATTTTGGCATCGACATCGTAAACCATAATCTTCCCGCAAGTGATTACTCTACTCCAACAAATCATCACTCTACCCATACAAACCACCACTCCACTCACACGAGTCATTTTTCTAGCCCAGTAAGTCACTATACCACTCCCAGAAACCACTACTCAACCCCTGCAACCCTCTATAGTACTCCCAGAAGCCATTACTCAACCCCTGCTACCTACTATAGTACTCCCAGAAGCCATTACTCAACCCCTGGAAGTCATTACACTACTCCTTCGAGTCTCTACACCACTCCATAGAGATGGTTCTTTTAGTAGATGATATGGACTACAATGAGAAGATTTTGCAGGATTCTAGATATGCACACTAACATGTGCTATATCTGTAGATTTTACATTTATATACAATGCGAAAACATGTATCGGTGCATTCACCGAAGCAAATAAAGTTTCAATTTATATTACCTGTATTTTAGTTAGTTTCCTTTATCTTATCCATGCACTGAAAGAGCAGCATGTATGGTGTATATTTGGCATGCTATATCGATAACTACTCTGCATTTAGAGAATACTAATAGTGATTGTGATGATAATGCCCAACATATTAAAAGTATTTACTGATTCACCTTTCGGTGCATGGAATCAGAAGTTATTAAACCATAGAAAACATGATTTGCACTCAGAAATAAATGCACAAGAAATAAATTCAAATATTTTCACATAGTATCCATAAAAGATTTGACTTTTCTCATCTTTCGGATAACATCCGGGATGTCAGAATTAAAACAGGGAATCCATACAGAGATAATACTAAAGACTCAAAAGATTAATGGTTTTCAGTTACAACACACTGGAATATCTGAATGATGGAGAAAACTTTATGCTCGCATAATTTTGAAACCAGGATCACAGGTTTGAGAATAACTATTATTTGAAAACGTTTGCGTCCTGCGAAATGAAAATCTAATTCTTTTCATTATTAATACTTTCTGATAAAATAACAATGTGCTGTTTGATATCAGAAACATTGTCGCTAACTCTGGCGGAAATCGAAAGTGCAGAATTTGAAAAGAAAAGGTACAATGTATCCGGGATTTCCTTTGGTGG
>NC_051407.1:6633583-6633792 GCF_015228065.2 Penaeus monodon
CCTTGTATTGGAATGATAATATATACATATAATATAGATCAGAAGTTTCCAAAAAATGATTGAGAGGGAGAAATAGATTGGCTGGTAGGTTTACTAAATGTTTAATTGTGTGTATGTATGCACGGACACATGAGGAGTGAATTTACTTATATACGTTATTTCACTCTCTCGTTCTCGCTCTCTTTACATATCCCTCTATATGCCATTAC
>NC_051407.1:6633867-6636020 GCF_015228065.2 Penaeus monodon
TCGAAAGTTATCAAGCCATCAAACTATTTTCTGGAAATCGCCCGCCAGGTACATAACATCTATCCCTACTCCAGCTGATGCATTCTCATTACCTTTAGGGATTGGTCAACAGCATAATCTAGAACTGGCATTTCTTTCCTTTCCCTTCTATGGGAACCGAAATTCATGCATTATATTAGAAAGGAAAGACCTTGCTAGACTAATATGTAGAGTGGAGGAGGAGCAACAGTAATTGGTATAGTATATATATACACAGTGTGTCCTGAACTGGACACGCCATCGCCTGGCAACATGAAGCTCCTGGTTTATATAACTTCTGTAAGATTATGTAATACTCGAACATGAAAATCTTGATGAATACTGCTTCTGAAGCACTTTGTAATATTGTAGCAAGAGTACATTTAGATAGTTATAGAGTAAAATCTGAAAAATGATTTTGTCTTTTATAGGTCTTAGTGTTTGTGGCTGCCGTGTCTGCTGCCCCATTGGGTTATGACCTGAGACCACCGACTTACCCATACTTTCATCATGGCTTTTGCGCTCACGGACAAGTGCGACACGTGGACGGTAGCTGTATTACTCCTCAAGTGTATACACGGGCATTTCTCTACGATGCTCCAAGAAGATTTAATTATTTTAGGCGGCCACATTACATCCCGCAACCTAAAGTGGAACGCAATGTCGTTTTCGTGAGGCTGCCCGAAGATGACCAGGGACCTGATCCGATCATAGTGCCTCCTCCTCAGCAGCAACAGGTCGTGTACGTCCTCAACAAGCAAACGGAGCAAGACCAGCGAGTGATAGAAGTGCCAGCACCACCGCCGACGGAGCCTGAAGTGGTGTTCGTGAACTATGAAGATGGCGAGAACCCGATCCTTCCCTCCGGGGAAGACCTCCACTCGGCAGTGACTACGGCTTCTCATGGCGTCGGTCACATTGTAGAAAGTGGAGGAATCGGAGGTGGAATCAGTGGTATCGGTAGTGGAATCGGACATTCCACTGGGCACAGTGTCACAAACAGCGCTGGTCATGCCTTCGGAGCTAATTTTGGCATCGACATCGGAAACCACAATCTTCCCGCAAGTGATTACTCTACTCCAACAAATCATCACTCTACCCATACAAACCACCACTCCACTCACACGAGTCATTTTTCTAGCCCAGTAAGTCACTATACCACTCCCAGAAACCACTACTCAACCCCTGCAACCCTCTATAGTACTCCCAGAAGCCATTACTCAACCCCTGCTACCTACTATAGTACTCCCGGAAGCCATTACTCAACCCCAGGAAGTCATTACACTACTCCTTCGAGTCTCTACACCACTCCATAGAGATGGTTCTTTTAGTAGATGATATGGACTATAATGAGAAGATTTTGCAGGATTCTAGATATGCACACTAACATGTGTCATATCTGTAGATTTTACATTTATATACTATGCGAAAACATGTATCGGTGCATTCACCGAAGCAAATAAAGTTTCAATTTATATTACCTGTATTTTAGTTAGTTTCCTTTATCTTATCCATGCACTGAAAGAGCAGCATGTATGGTGTATATTTGGCATGCTATATCGATAACTACTCTGCATTTAGAGAATACTAATAGTGATTGTGATGATAATGCCCAACATATTAAAAGTATTTACTGATTCACCTTTCGGTGCATGGAATCAGAAGTTATTAAACCATAGAAAACATGATTTGCACTCAGAAATAAATGCACAAGAAATAAATTCAAATATTTTCACATAGTATCCATAAAAGATTTGACTTTTCTCATCTTTCGGATAACATCCGGGATGTCAGACTTAAAACAGGGAATCCATACAGAGATAATACTAAAGACTCAAAAGATTAATGGTTTTCAGTTACAACACACTGGAATATCTGAATGATGGAGAAAACTTTATGCTCGCATAATTTTGAAACCAGGATCACAGGTTTGAGAATAACTATTATTTGAAAACGCTTGCGTCCTGCGAAATGAAAATCTAATTCTTTTCATTACTGATACTTCTGATAAAACAACAATGTGCTGTTTGAATCAGAAACATTGTCGCTAACTCTGGCGGAAATCGAAAGTGCAGAGTTTGAAAAGAAAAGGTACAATGTATCCGGGATTTCCTTTGGTGGTAAAAGAATTGCTT
>NC_051407.1:6636842-6637048 GCF_015228065.2 Penaeus monodon
CCTTGTATTGGAATGATAATATATACATATAATATAGACCAGAAGTTTCCAAAAATTGATTGAGAGGGAGAAATAGATTGGCAGGTAGGTTTACAAAATGTTTAATTGTGTGTATGTATGGACAGATGGGGAGTGAATTTACTCATATATATTATTTCACTCTCTCGTTCTTGCTCTCTTTACATATCTCATTATATGCCATTACT
>NC_051407.1:6637065-6639726 GCF_015228065.2 Penaeus monodon
TCTCAAAAGTTATCAAGCCACCAAACATTTTTTTGGAAATCGCCTGGCAGGTACATGACATCTATCCCTACTCCAGCTGATGCATTCTCATTACCTTTAGGGATTGGTCTTTCCTTTCCCTTCTATGGGAACCGAAATTTATGCATTATATTAGAAAGGAAAGACCTTGCTTAGACTAATATGTAGAGTGGAGGAGGAGCAACAGTAATTGGTATAGTATATATATACACAGTGTGTGTCCTGAACTGGACATGTCATCGCCTCGCAACATGAAGCTCCTGGTTTATATAACTTCTGTAAGATTATGTAGTACTAGAACATGAAAATCTTGGTGAATACTGCTTCTGAAGCAAGTATTATATTGCAGTATTGTAGCAATAGAACATTTAGATGGTTACAGAGTAAAACCTGAACAATGATTGTCTTTTATAGGTCCTAGTGTTCGTGGCTGCCGTGTCTGCTGCCCCATTGGGTTATGACCTGAGACCACCGACTTACCCATACTTTCATCATGGCTTTTGCGCTCACGGACAAGTGCGACACGTGGACGGTAGCTGTATTACTCCTCAAGTGTATACACGGGCATTTCTCTACGATGCTCCAAGAAGATTTAATTATTTTAGGCGGCCACATTACATCCCGCAACCTAAAGTGGAACGCAATGTCGTTTTCGTGAGGCTGCCCGAAGATGACCAGGGACCTGATCCGATCATCGTTCCTCCTCCTCAGCAGCAACAGGTCGTGTACGTCCTCAACAAGCAAACGGAGCAAGACCAGCGAGTGATCGAAGTGCCAGCACCGCCGCCGACGGAGCCTGAAGTGGTGTTCGTGAACTATGAGGATGGCGAGAACCCGATTCTTCCCTCCGGGGAAGATCTCCACTCGGCAGTGACTACGGCTTCTCATGGCGTCGGTCACATTGTAGAAAGTGGAGGAATCGGAGGTGGAATCAGTGGTATCGGTAGTGGAATCGGACATTCCACTGGGCACATTTTCACTCACGGCGCTGGTAGTGCCTTTGGAGGTAACTTTGGTATCGATATCGAGAATCACAATCTTCTCGCAAGTGATTACTCTATACCTACAAGTCATCACTCTACCCATACAAACCATCACTCTACTCATACGAGTCATTTTTCTAGCCCAGTAAGTCACTATACTACTCCCAGAAGTCACTACTCAACTCCTGCAACCCACTATAGTACTCCCAGAAGCCAGTACTCAACCCCTGGAAGTCATTACTCTACTCCTTCTAGTCTCTACACCACTCCATAGAGATGGTTCTTTTAGTAGATGATATAGACTACAATGACAGCAAGGTTTTGCAGAATTCTACATATGTTCACTGACATGGGTCACATCTGTAGATTTTACATTCACAGACTATACGAAAACATGTAGTGATGTAATGATCGAAGCAAATAATGTTTCAATTTACATTCTCTCTGTATTTTAGTTATTCCCTCCATCTTACCCATCTTACATTGAAAGAGCGGCATGCGTAATATATATTTAGTTTACTATATCGACATTTATTGCCTCTATATACATTTATATATGTGAAGATCATGCTAATGGCCCTCAGCATGTTGCAAGTATTAACTGATACACCATTTGCAATATGGAATTGAGTCTTTATGTCATAGGAAACGGCATTTTATACTGAGATATATAATACACAGGATATCAATTATGATTTCTGAACATCCCTCTCCATTGAATATTTGACTATTTTCATCTTGCGGGCAACATTTGGGATTGCAGATTGATGATTATAACAGGAACAAAAATTTAAATATCCCTATGAAAAAAGTATTGTACTATTATATTTGATGAATATTGAATGAGAAACTTACTGCTTGTAGAATAACTTTTCTTTGAAAATGTTTGCACTCTACTAAATGTAAATCTACCGTGATAATTTTTTTTCTTTTTTAACACAACTGTAATATATCAATAATGTGCAGTCTGATAACAGAAACAGCAGTTACATGCTATCACTAACTCTAGCGAATATCTAAAGTGCACGATTTTTAAAGAGAAAGGTACAGTACATCCGGCAGTGCCATTGATGGTAAAAGCTAGTGCTTTATACTTGTAGATTTTACATCCACATATTATAAGAAAAACGCGTATCGGTTCATTTACTGAAGCAAATAAAGTTTCAGTTTACATATTCTCTGTATTTAATTATTTTCCTCTACCTTAGCCATACCCTGGCAGAACAGCATGTATGATATATATTCGGTATGCTGTACTAGTGATTACTCTTTCTATTAAAAATTATACATGTGAAGATAATCCTGATGGTGACAATAATATGTTAAAAGCATCTACTGATTCACATGGAAATTAAGGAGTTATTAAGCCATAGAAAACGGCATTTTCACTCACAAATAAATGGACATATAATTTCAAATCTTTTTACATCCCTATCCAAAGAATATTAATTTTTTATCATATAGCGGGCAACATCCAGGATGTCAAACTGATTCTTAAAACAGGAATCAATAGAAAAATAGGATTTAGGGTCTCCATAAATTTATAGTTTTCAGTTACAACACTGAATTTACAACTGCTGAATTTCGAAATCTGGATCTTAAGTCTGAGAATAACTTATTAAAAAACGCTTGTGTCCTGCGAAATGCAAATATTGTATAT
>NC_051407.1:6639871-6640043 GCF_015228065.2 Penaeus monodon
GCATTATGGACTCTTTCTGATAAAACAATACACAGTTTCATAGCAGGAACAGCAAAAAGACATTGTCGCAGCCTCTAGCGGAAATCGAAAGTGCAGAATTTGAAAGGGAAAGGTACAGTATATCCGGTAATTCCTTTGATGGCAAAAGTAGAAGTATTGCTCTTAAAAGGCA
>NC_051407.1:6640525-6640693 GCF_015228065.2 Penaeus monodon
TATGGACTCTTTCTGATAAAACAATACACAGTTTCATAGCAGGAACAGCAAAAAGACATTGTCGCAGCCTCTAGCGGAAATCGAAAGTGCAGAATTTGAAAGGGAAAGGTACAGTATATCCGGTAATTCCTTTGATGGCAAAAGTAGAAGTATTGCTCTTAAAAGGCA
>NC_051407.1:6641448-6641678 GCF_015228065.2 Penaeus monodon
CAAAAGTTTTCAAAATAGGATTTTATGCAGTGAACGAGGAGGAAGCGGAGTGGGGGGGGATGAATATACCTATATATGTCGGTCCATTCCCTCTCTCCCTTTCCCTCTCTTTTCATATCACTTCCTCTGCCATAGATTGATGTCGTTTGTATATTTCTCTCTCTACAGCATTCGAACTCTATTTCTGTCTCTCAAACATGCAAACACATTTTCATGTAGATATACCGGTG
>NC_051407.1:6641864-6643751 GCF_015228065.2 Penaeus monodon
CATTTAAATCGATCGTCATCAAGCACATCATATAACTTTTTTGCAAGTAGACAGGCAGGCAAATGACATCTATTCCTCCTGCTGATACACATTTTCATTATATTTAGGAAATGGCCAACCGTCTTTCTTTTCCTTTCCCTTCTATGGGAACCGAAATTTATGGATTGTATTAGAAAGGAAAGACCTTGGTTATACTAATATGTAGAGTGGAGGAGGAGCAACAGCAATTGGTACAGAATATATACAGTGCATGGCCTGAACTGGACACAAGTTATCGCCTGCCAACATGAAGCTCCTGGTGCATATTCCTTCTGTAGTATTCGGACAAGAAAATCTTTGTTATAATGTTGTAATAGTACATTTGGATGGTTATAGAGTAATAATCCCTTTGTCTTCTATAGGTCTTAGTATTCGTGGCTGCCGTGTCTGCTGCCCCATTGGACTACGACCTGCTACCACCCTCTGACCTGGGACCTGATCCGATCATCGTGCCTCCTCCACAGGAAGAGCAGCTCGTGTACTTCCTCAACAGACAAACGGAGCAAGACCAGAGAGTGATCGAAGTGCCAGCACCGCCGCCGACGGAGCCCGAAGTAGTTTTCGTGAACTATGAAGAAGGCGAGAACCCGATCCTTCCCACCGGGGAAGACCTCCACTCGGCACTGAGTACGGCTTCTCATGGCGTCGGGCACGTTGTGGAGAATGGAGGAATCGGAGGTGGAATCAGTGGTATCGATAGTGGAATTGGATATTCTACTGGGTACAGTTTCGCACAAAGTGCTGGTCCTGCTTTCGGAGACAATTTTGGCATCGATATTGGAAATTACAATCTTCCCATAAGTGATTACTCTACCCCTACAAATCATCACTCTACTCACACGAGTCATTTTTCTAGCCCAATAAGTCACTACTCAACCCCTGCAAATCATTACACTACCTCTAGTCTCTACACCACTCCATAGAGATAATTCTATTAATAGCTGATATGGACTGCAGTGATAAGGTTTAACACAGTTCTACATATGTACACTGACATGCATTATACATGCAGATTTTATATTCACATACTACGAAAATATATAGTGGTTCCTTTTTAGTTATTTCCTTCATATTACCCTACCCACGCATTGGAAGAGTAGCATGCATGATATACATTTAGTAGCCGTATCGATCATCATGTCTCTACATACATTTATACATTGAAAATAATAATGAAAGCAGTGATGATAATAATGGCCTTCGGCATGTTACAAGTATTTACTGATGCACCTTTTCCGGTATGGAACTATGATTTTTTACGTCATATGTACGGCATTTTATGCTCAGATATATAATACACAGGGTATCATTTATGGTCTTTTAACATCCCTTTCCATGGAATATTTGATTCTCCTCTTGCTGGCAAGAGTCAGGATTGCGGACTGATGATTATAATAGGAATAAAATTTTAGATATCTATTTTTAAAAATTATTGTACTATTATTTTTGAATGAATATTGGATTGAAACGTTTTTGCTTGTAGAATAACTTTTCTTTGTGAACGTTTGCGTCCTACTAAATATAAATCTGCTCGCTTTGATCTTTCTTTTTTATCATAACTCTTTAATATAACAATATTATACAGTTTGGTAACAAGAACAGCAGTAATACGCAATTACCAACTCTAGCGAATTGATCTGAGGAAGTGTATTTCATAGCTAGTGCGTTATACTGGTAGATTTTACATTCACATACTTTAAGAAAACATGTATCAGTACATTTACCGAAACAAATAAGCTTGAGTTTACATTTTAACAGAAACATTGTTGCAGACTCTAGTGAAAACCGAAAGTTTGAAAGGGAAAGGTACAGTGTATCCGGCAGTTCCTTTGGCGGCAAAACTACAAG
>NC_051407.1:6646678-6646916 GCF_015228065.2 Penaeus monodon
CACACACACACACACAATAGATCAAAAGTTTCCGAAAATAACTGAGATGGAGAAATGGATTTATGGATGAGGGGGTGGTGGTGGGTGTAATATAACTATATATGTCGATTCATTCCCTCCCTCCCTCTCTTTCCATCTAATTCTATCTGCCATAGTATAATGTCGCTTGTTTCTTTCTCTTAATCATTTGAAATATATTGTCTCTCAATTTTTTCTTTTTTTCATATTAATAAGTTGT
>NC_051407.1:6646935-6648362 GCF_015228065.2 Penaeus monodon
GCACATCATATCCTGCTGATATACTCATTATCTTTAGGGATTGGCCAACTATCTTTTCTTTCCTTGCCCGTGTATGGTAACCGGAATTTATTCATTGCAGAAGAAAGGAAAGACCTTGCTTAGACTAATATGTAGAGTGGAGGAGGAGCAACAGTAATTGGTGTAGAATATATACAATGTATGGCCTGAACTGGACACAAGTCATCGCCTGCCAACATGAAGCTCCTGGTGTATATTACTTTTGTAGTATTACGTAGTATTCAAACAAGAAAATCTTTGTTGCAGTGTAGTAATATCACATGTGTATGGTTGTAGAGTAATGCCTGTTTTGTTTTATAGGTCTCAGTGTTCGTGGCTGCCGTGTCTGCTGCCCCATTGGGCTACGATCTGCGACCACCCTCTGGCCCATACTTTCATAATGTTTTTTGCGCTCACGGACAAGTGCGACACGTGGACGGTAGATGTATCACCCCTCAAGTGTATACACGGGCATTTCTCTACGATGCTCCAAGAAGATTTAATTATTTTAGGCGGCCACATTACATCCCGCAACCTAAAGTGGAACGCAATGTCGTTTTCGTGAGGCTGCCCGAAGATGACCAGGGACCTGATCCGATCATCGTACCTCCTCCTCAGCAGCAACAGGTCGTGTACGTCCTCAACAAGCAAACGGAGCAGGACCAGAGAGTGATCGAAGTGCCAGCACCGCCGCCGACGGAGCCTGAAGTGGTGTTCGTAAACTATGAAGATGGCGAGAACCCGATCCTTCCCTCCGGGGAAGACCTCCACTCGGCTCTGACTACAGCTTCTCATGGCGTCGGTCACACTGTAGAAAGTGGAGGAATCGGAGGTGGAATCAGTGGTATCGGTAGTGGAATCGGACACTCCACTGGGCACAGTTTCGCACAAAACGCTGGTCCTGATTTCGGAGGCATCGATATCAAAACCCACAATCTTCCCACAAGTGATTACTCTGCTCCTACAAGTCCTCACTCTACCCATACAAACTATCACTCTACTCACACAAGCCATTTTTCTAGCCCAGTAAGTCACTATACTACTCCCAGAAGCCAATACTCAACTCTTGCAACCCACTATAGTACTCCCAGTAGCCAGTACTCAACCCCAGGAAGTCATTACACTACTCATTCTAATCTCTACACCACTCCATAGAGATGGTTCTTTCAGCAGATGACACAATGGTAAGATTTTGCAGGATTCTAGATATGTACATTGGCATGCATCATACCTGTAGATTTTACGTTCACATATACGAAAACTTGTATCGATGTTTTTACAGAATCGAATAAAGTTTCAGTTTACATTTTTCCTCTACTTTAGCTATTTCCTCTATCTGATCCATAAGGTAATAGAGTAGCATGCATGATATGCTCTATAAATACAACCATTCAGTTGAAACTTGTTGT
>NC_051407.1:6648399-6649083 GCF_015228065.2 Penaeus monodon
AATCCTCCTCAAGTATTCACTGATACGTTTATCAACATATCACGACACTTTAGTTCACAGAAGACTGCTGTCTGTGCAAGGTATTTACTCAAAATGAACAGGATATAAGTCAAAATATCTTCAAAACGTTGTTCATGAAAGAAATTTTTTATTCAAAGAGCTAAAATGCGTTAAAAGCTGCAGAAAGGAATGACAAAGTAAAGAAGTCTAATAGTACAAGAAAATTGAGTTGTTTCAGTAACAATATGGCCAAAATTGTGTGAAAAAACAACAACGTTTTAGCTGAATGATGTAAATGTTGGCGGGTACAAAAGCAGGTGACTTTCGTTTCCAATCTTCCCATGAGATGAGTGGATAGGGCCGCCATGCACGTGATTAACGGTGCAACGACGTATCATTCCTTAGCAGGCTTGGTGGTTTTGTTCTGGGGGATAATCATCACAGTTTTTAGGTAACATACCAGACCTTTAATACATACATGCTTAAACATGCACACACGCACATACATAAACATGCACCCGCTCACTCCCCGCGCATTTAGATATACGGTATGTGCATATCCTTAATTAATATATTTTCTTATCCAATAAATGAAAGTAAATATTGCTAACAACTAAACATATGAACAAGAATATAACTATAGCATATACACATCGTACCAGCATCAATAGCACCACTTGTCAT
>NC_051407.1:6649120-6649469 GCF_015228065.2 Penaeus monodon
GATACCATTGATAAAACTACCAAGCATTGTTAACCAGAGACTCTCCACATATAATGAGCATTGATACATAATGCATGAATATCCGTAAATAATGCATTATGAAATTCAAAAGATGTATGGCCGATTCTTTAAATACCCTCATTACCGCCCAGAAGAACATTTATTTTCTTATGTTTACAGTGAGCACTCTGGCGAAATACAGAGCCAGGGGAATTATTTTATCTAGGGGAACTTGATTCTACGCAAACGAGTTAAACATATTCAGTGGTAATGATAATGGTATGAGTCTCCCATTTCTAAGAAATGAGTAATGATATAACAAGCTAGGTTGATAACATATGAAATTTGC
>NC_051407.1:6650946-6651828 GCF_015228065.2 Penaeus monodon
GTTGAAATGGTTCTAGTTATTAGAAATTTTTAAAGTCATTAGCGGATAGCTTGATGGACACCTGCAGTCACTTAGTACCTCTTCTTGCTGAATCACGCTGTCGTCCCCCTTTGAAGACCGGCCAACAGATCAGACCAAGGATTTCGTCTTTATTTACCCTCGGATGAAAGCCGATATTTATATAACGGAGAAAGGAAAAACCGTGTGAAGGCTATCCTGAAGTGTGTCACAGGAGCATGAAGTCAGTATATATACGGCGTCACTCGGGCACGAGATATCGACTTCCAACATGAAACTCCTGGTGAGTAATGCCCATCTCACATTCTTTCAAAGTGTTGCGTAGCATTACATTATCTTATAAATAAGTATGTGAATTAACAAAAACTTTTCTTAGGTTCTAGCACTCGTGGCTGCTGTGTCTGCTGCCCCACAAGGGTATAATCTACCCACGCCCTCTGGCTCGTCTTTTAGTGCTGGGACTTGTGGCGATGGACAAGTGCGGCACGTGGATGGAAGCTGCGTCACGCCTCAGGTGAACAGTCGTGTGTTCCTGTATGATGTGCCGGCAAATGAAGGCGTTGTCAATCAGCCAGACTATATTCCAGAGCCTAAAGTGGAACGCAATATCATTTTCGTGAGACTTCCTGATGGCGCACAGGGACCAGAACCCATCGTCGTACCACCACCACAACAGCAACACGTCGTGTATGTCCTGAATAAGCAGTCTGAACATGACCAACGAGTGATCGAGGTTCCAGCACCGCCACAATCCAACCCCGAAGTGTTCTTCGTGAACTACGCAGAAGGAGAGAACCCGACTCTTCCCAGCGGAGTCGACCTCCAGACGGCGCTGAATTCAGCTTCCCAGGGCGGCGGCCAAGT
>NC_051407.1:6652059-6652464 GCF_015228065.2 Penaeus monodon
CATTACTGGAGGATCTGGAGGCGGCATCGGAGGTGGAACCTACAACCCTCCGACAAGTGATTACTCCCCTCCGTCTAACATTTATACAACACCATAGAAACAACATTTAATTAATGCTTTTGCTGGCTTACAAGGACTGCTGAAGGAGTAATGATGTCTATATCTACATGAATGTATATATCTTCACCATCTTTTCAAATTCATGTAGAGACGTAAGAAAGCTAGCAACCTTTTCTGTTTAAGAATCTTATTTATTATTTATGTTTTTTTCTCTCTCTCTTAACAGAATCGTAAATTATTATCTGCTGAGAAATAAAAGTGATCGCAACAACACATTTTTATTGGTTTATATCTCTTCCATTATAAAAAAGAAGAAAAAAGTTTATCTAAGACCCGAGAGAATAT
>NC_051407.1:6652591-6652809 GCF_015228065.2 Penaeus monodon
GCAGAGGTAAATTTTAAGCTGAAAAAGGAATTATTCAAGGGAACATCTCGTCACCTAAACTGTTTGTCATTGCCTTAATACATTGTCATTGTGTTTATCAGAAAGAAAACAGGTAAAGCTTTGGGAAGAATCGACTAGGAATGGAGAACTTAACATACATGGATGATTGAAATTATATGGTAAAGCAAATACAGAATTATATCTGGAATATTTCCCCT
>NC_051407.1:6652836-6653265 GCF_015228065.2 Penaeus monodon
GGCCGAGTTCATAACATGCATTTCAAAATATTAAAAGATAATGATATGTAATAGTTGATACGAAGAAAGGAAAGAAGATAAACAGTTAACTCACCAAATGAAAATAAATGGGAATAAATATCATAAGAATCTTGGAACAAATAAGATGATGTACTGCATAAGGATTATATAATAAAACAAAGAAATAACTAAGATAATATGTTACCCTGTATTCTCTAATTTATATTGGGTACTCTGAAAGGTAGGAGGCAGGTCCAGGAATTATAATGAATACATAAAAGATAAAATAACGAATGATGAATTGTGGGTATTGCAAACTGAGGAACAAATACTTTAAAGCAAATCTCTACCGAAGAGTATTTCAAACGAAAAGGTGCAGAAAATTATGGTTAAAAAGGAATAAAAACGAGAAAAAATCATTTTGATATA
>NC_051407.1:6653481-6653742 GCF_015228065.2 Penaeus monodon
GGTTCACTTAGCCTAAAGTTTCCCAATAATTAGACCCTATAAACTTTTCTACAGTTTTCCTACAACAAATGAAGAGCTGGGGCTGGTCTGCAGTATTAACTATTCCTAATTTGATGAAGCCAGAGAAATTTACAGTAGCTTGCACATTGTGAAAGGAATTACTTCTTGCGAATATCATATTTATATATTCTTGGGGTAAAAAGTTGGAATGTCGCACGGGTCTAGAATCTATTCTTAGTGTGTTGATAAGAAAACCATTGT
>NC_051407.1:6653818-6653932 GCF_015228065.2 Penaeus monodon
CTATGTATATGAGCAAAGTTTATGTGTAGGAATAGTAATAAATCCTACTTCATACAAAGTAAAAATGGTAAGATTTCTCATCGTTAAAAAAAACTGTTTTGTATATTGTTTTGC
>NC_051407.1:6654030-6655049 GCF_015228065.2 Penaeus monodon
GTTAAGTCGTGGTGACTAGCGGAAGGCAAAGTTCTCAACCCACTGGTCGCGATTTTTTTCGCCGGATAGTCTTAAAATAAATGAATATAAGAATGCACAGTTGTATATGCAGGTAAAAGTTTATGTTTTTTTTAACACTTATTTTCTTTTACGTATCAAAGTTATTGAAATTCATTGTGTTAGTAATATAAACCCATACAAATAATAATGTAAGCTCATAAACATCTGCAAGTTGCAAGTATAACTAACATTTAAAAAATTGGTTGGATGTTCACACGCTAGCCCAGTTTAAGTCTGTATTCAGGATCGCTAGTCCAAGTTAAGACTGTATTAAGGGTCACTAGTCCAGGTTAAGACTATACTAAGGGTCGCTAGTCCAGGTTAAGACTATGCTAAAGGTCGCTAGTCCCGGTAAGACTGTATTAATGGGCACTAGTAAAGGTTAAGACTGTGTTAAGTGCAGGTAGTCCAAGTTAAGAGTGTATTAAGGGTCACTAGTTCAGGATAAGACTGTAATAAGAGTCTCTAGTCTAAGTTAAGACTTTATTAGGGTCGCTAGTCTCGAGTAAGACTGTATTAAGGGTCGCTAATCCAGGTAAAGTCGGCATTAAGGGTCGCTAATTCAGGTTAAGACAATAATGAGGATCACTAGCCCAAGTTAAAACTGTATTTAGGGTCGCTAGTCAAGGTTAAGGGTGGCAACCATAAGAAATTGGGAAAGATTTTTGGCATTACTTCAAGTCAGAAATGACGCAAAGGTAATACTGTAATCACCCACCACCGATACTTGTGTGTATGTGCATGACAACATATAAATACATATGTACGTATGCAAGGGTCCATGTATGTACTCAAACACAGATTGCATTGCAACAATGCGATCGAAATGTAAATGTACTCGCTGGGAAAAATCACGGCAAACACAACATTCCATAAGCTGGCAACTGGTTTCCTGATCGAAACTCCTTCCTCATGCTTATACCGCACTTTGATTTGGGTCTCTGAGATAAAAGTAGTCG
>NC_051407.1:6655324-6655408 GCF_015228065.2 Penaeus monodon
TGTTCGTAGAAGGCCGAAAGAAACTCTTGGTTATCTGTTGTTTCTTATCAAAAGAAAATTATCAGTACAACTGGAATAAATCTA
>NC_051407.1:6655788-6656038 GCF_015228065.2 Penaeus monodon
TAAGATGATCGTCACACCATCATCATCTTTGAGAAAGATTCCAGTGATGATTTGTGTATTAAGAGAGAAAGGGAGCCTAGTCGGCGGTGTCTGCGAGTAGCAAGAGCAGTCGGTATATATACAGCCTCGCTTGCTCATGAGACAGAATGTCCAACATGAAGCTGCTGGTAAGGCGGACAGTACTCACGTTATGCAAAGCGCCTTTTGTTCCCTTCTTTAATACTTTTCATATTGGCTTTATGTCATTATG
>NC_051407.1:6656232-6656777 GCF_015228065.2 Penaeus monodon
GCTAATTGTATCTTTCTGTTAATGTCTATAAAAATGGTAACTAGTGCCTCACACTCAGTTCTGTTTTCTCGTAGATCTTTGCGCTCGTGGCTGCCGTGTCCGCTGCCCCACAGGGTTATAACCTGCCCATGCCCTCGAACTGTGGCGGTGGAAAAGTGCGACACGTGGATGGCAGATGCGTCACGCCTCAAGTAAGCGACCGCGTGTTCCTGTATGACGCCCCTTCAAATGAAGTTTCAGTCAGCCCGCCATTGTACGTTCCGAGGCCTAAAGTGGAACGCAATATTGTCTTCGTGAGGCTTCCCGACGCTGCTCAAGGACCCGAACCCATCGTCATCCCTCCTCCGAGGCAAAAACACGTCCTGTTCGTCCTTAACAAGCAGTCGGAACAGCGTCAGAAGGTGATCGAAGTTCCAGCGCCACCCCCACCCAACCCCGAGGTGTTCTTTGTGAACTACGCAGAAGGAGAGAACCCAACTCTCCCCATCGGAGTCGACCTCCAGACGGCGCTAAATTCAGCTTCTCAAGGCGGAGGCCAAGTTGTG
>NC_051407.1:6656821-6658251 GCF_015228065.2 Penaeus monodon
TATCGGAGGCGGTTTCGGAGGTGGATCCGGGGGTGGCACTGGGGGTGGGAGCTACCTTCCTCCTGCTCTTCCCACTCTTTATAGAAGTCCATAGGAGACGGGCAAAAATACGTTTATAACTCTGGTATTTAAAAATGATTTTTTTTTTTGCGTAATGTTACGTATTTTATATAATAAACATGTACACACATCAAAGCAAGATTCATGATTGTCCTTGTAATTACCCGTAGGAACAGTAAAAGAAACAAAGAATAAAAGAGGAGGAGAAAAAAAAAAAATCTCTGTCCATATCCATTTTATAGAACGAATGTCTTCAGGTACCTTTTCCAAATCTTTTGAGGGCTGTAAAAGGATCATCACTATCTTTTCTTAACGTATTCATTATCCTGATAATAGCATGGATTGATGCCTCTGGTAGAGTCATGTGAAAACTCATACATTCTAAACCTAACAAGAACAAGACAAATCATGCATTTTGGAAAAGTTTCAAAGTATTAGGCAAACCAGCGCTCAAGCAACCACACCCAACAAAAGGTAAAGAAACACCGTCATTCACAGTGATCGAATAAGGAAATAGATCACAATAGCCACATGCGTAGTATATACAACATTTAATTCGTACGTACCAAACGTGTTGATGTTGCAACTTGTCATACCTTGGAAAATTAAAATCATCAATCGAAAAAGGAATAGTCAAAGCAGTAAACACAGTAATAACGGAAATGATAATGGTGATCAGTATGTCGGACTTTCGTGACTATTCTTATGTAAAGACAAACGTAATACCATGACAGTATCGTTTGTATTCGCATCCACTTGCTCATATATATCTGAAGTGCAGACGCTTCCCGAATAAAAATATCTGTGTAATAAAAAATCCAAATAGCAGTGTAATATGCTGTAGCCATAAAAAAATCTCATGTAACTTGCTAGTGGGAATCTAGCAAGACATGTCATCATATTGAACCGGTGCACAGTGCTTTTAGTCTTTCTGAACAGTGATCATGTCCATACTCCAGGCGATGGAGACATTACATGATAGTACGGTGCTAACTATACCGACCTGGGAAGACCTTGCACCTCGAAATAAAAAAAGTGAGCAATCATGTATGGTCGACTTTCTTTAAAATAGTGACTTGCGTTTTTACATCTAAAGGTATATAAGGAGTTTTTCATTTTTAGTACTTTTAACATATGATATGAACCAGTTTAAAAACATCACCTGACAAGCGCGTAAATCAACCAGCTCTCCGGCCAAGCATGACTACTTCTTGTCATGAATCTATTTACGTAAGTTCATCTTTCAGGAAAAAACGAGATCAGTGTGAATTTTGGGCCGGAAATTGTTTTTACCATGATATCAACTGTTTAAGGTATGTGGACAAGGAAAAACGATATGTGATAGAGTAACTTTTTATGGTTGTGAGGGT
>NC_051407.1:6658339-6658518 GCF_015228065.2 Penaeus monodon
AAGAAAATGATACCTTCGGAAATAATAGCTTGATTGTTACACCAAATCTGTTGATGATCAACTTCAGTGAATTTTCTTGGGTAAGTGAAGACAAATATGCAAACTAAATAAAGAAAACGCAAATAGCTAATGATTTGTTGCAACAGTAAAAAGTGCACTTGCCAGTGACTATATTTTGG
>NC_051407.1:6659587-6659739 GCF_015228065.2 Penaeus monodon
GAGCGGCATGTCATGAGATTTGCTTTGGCTTTTTTTCCCGACCCACTAGCCAGGAAATCGGCTTCCTCATATTCCCAGAGAAGCATGCGTGTGTATGAAAGATATGTGTCAGTTCATGAAAATCTTGCATGCTATCAGAACATGATGAACTA
>NC_051407.1:6659872-6660267 GCF_015228065.2 Penaeus monodon
GTTTGCTTGTCATACTAAAACATTTGACGGTTATTTTAAAAGCTTTAATAATAAGTGCATTTTCTTAAACAAAAAACTGGAGAAATCTGAATGGACGTTTTAGTGAAATTCCGTTTTGTGGTAACGGTAATCACCACACCAAACAGCTTTGCCTCGTTTTTAATTATTTTTCAGTTACATAAAGCAGCTATTCGAAGTAAAGAGAGAATCCTATAATCAGTAATTTATCAGTTGTTTATATAAGCCAGAGTATAACTGAAATATATTCTTTCTCTCAGATGTATATCTTGGCCCGAAATATATTTCCAAAATATGACTGAAGAACATAAGTAATAGGGATGAAGGTGAATTATAGTATGTGCATCCGCCTACGCACATTTATTAGGATTTGTCTG
>NC_051407.1:6660478-6660676 GCF_015228065.2 Penaeus monodon
TCCAAGATTTATGGCATATATACAAACAAATCCTAATATATGTGCGTAGGCGGATGCACATACAATAATTATGCGTGTTTGTTTAAGCATAAATCACACGCATTATACTTTAACTATGTCTGAAAACACATATTTACTGATCATCAAGTGAAACTATGATACGTAAAGTAAGGGAGAAGGGAAAGGCCTTGTAATGCT
>NC_051407.1:6660742-6661953 GCF_015228065.2 Penaeus monodon
CTCTATTTCATTGACTGTCTGAAACCACATTACATTTTTATTTATCATCATTTGAAACTATGATACGTAAAGTAAGGGAGAAGGGAAAGGCCTCGTAATGCTTGGCTTCAAGTGTGTAGGAGGAGCAATAGCAATCGGTGTATATAAAGAGCGCCACTTGCTCGTATGATATCGACATTCAACATGAAGCTCCTGGTGAGTAGTCCAAAGCCTCGTGTTTCATGTCTTAAGTGTGAATAACATTCAGTATATAAGGTTGATTTGGGATAAATCACTGACTGACGCTCCTCTTCCCTATAGATTTTATCATTGGTGGCTGCCGCATCTGCTGCCCCACAGGGGTACAACCTACCCACTCCTTCTGGCTCATCCTATAACGCCGGGGGTTGTGGCGGCGGACAAGTGCAACACGTGGATGGCAGCTGCGTTACACCTCAAGTAAACAGTCGTGTGTTCTTGTATGATGCGCCGCCAAATCAAGTTTCTTCTGGCAAACCCCCATACATTCCAAAACCTAAACTGGAACGTAATATTGTTTTCGTGAGACTCCCTGAAGCTGGTCAAGGACCAGAACCCATCGTCGTTCCTCCTCCGAGGCAACAACACGTCTTGTTCGTGCTTAACAAGCAGTCGGAACAAGGTCAACAGGTAATCGAGGTACCAGCGCCACCTCCATCGAACCCCGAAGTGTTCTTCGTGAACTACGCAGAAGGAGAGAACCCGACTCTTCCGGGTGGAGTAGACCTCCAAACGGCGCTGAGTGCTGCTTCTCAAGGTGGCGGTCAAGTCGTAGGAGGTGGCGGCATCGGAGGCGGATTTGGAGGTGGCATCGGAGGTGGATTTGGAGGCGGTAGTGGAGGTGGATTTGGAGGCGGTAGTGGAGGTGGATTTGGAGGTGGTATCGGAGGCGGGTTTGGAGGTGGATTTGGAGGTGGAATCGGAGGCGGCAGTGGAGGTGGATTTGGAGGTGGATTTGGAGGTGGAATCGGAGGCGGCAGTGGAGGTGGATCCGGTGGTGGAAGCTACAGTCCCCCAAGTCCCTCCACTCTATATAGTGCACCATAAACAGCGAACACATTTTTGTGATTTAAAATATACTTCAGTTTCAGGATGTTACTAGAAAATATAAAGATTTTGCTTTGTTACTTTATATAAATATATAAAAAACAGTTAAGTCATATATGATTGAATCCTTGCTGTTTAGTTATGGT
>NC_051407.1:6662460-6663524 GCF_015228065.2 Penaeus monodon
GTTTTAAAACAATGTCTGTCAGGCGTCAACCCTCTCGAGTCCCGCAGCGTTTGAAATCGTACTATTAGGAACTCCTAAACAGAACGTAAGACAGACATTATCATTATTATCGTTGTTGTTTTTTGCTTGTTTTCGTTTATTTCTGTTTCTTGTCAAATATTTAGCAGAATCTAGTAACCACGAATTATAGCAACTAAGCGTTTGCATAACGTATGCTGTTTTGGGAGTACACACACGCTGTAAAGGCTGGCAAACACACACCCATGGGCGCGCGTTTCCTGATCTTGGTTGAATCTCCATAGAGCTCCTAGTTATGAGACTTGCTTTAGCTTGTTTTCTTGTGCAGGAAACTATTCTATCTGTGATCCAGAAACCAGCAAATCGTCATCATATCTCAAGAAAGGCGGGCGTGCATGAAAAGTTTGTCGATTCATGAACATCTTGCAAGAAGCCACGGGAAAAACAACTCATAAAACCAATTAAAATAACAACAACGCTATGAGAAAAAAACAATTATGGAAAATCTTTTATTTATCAGTGTGAATAATCGAAGACCTGTGCTTTGGGTAGCGTGATATTGTTGATATTTTGTGGTCCTTAACACTGCCATGAAAATAACTGGAAACCAAATCCAAACAAATACCTCATATGTAGTATCAGTTCATGTTTACATCGAAAAGAGAAAACTCTGCATTATCAAAAAGTAGGTTCTAAATTATACTGCAACAGATGCTAAAACTAATATGATACGACTTCCAATCTGAATGATTGGTAATCAGAAGTATAATTCAGCATAAAAAAAAAAATCATGTTTCACATCACCACTGAAGCTCAGTCAGTTTGACTTGCCACAACAGTAACAACAGATGCACTTATCGGTTAATTATTGACAGATTTTATTGACATTCTGTTGCAAATAGAAAACCCACAAAAGGCCTAAGAACTTGTGTGGCCTATCGACCTCACCACTTATAAATTCACAACGTAACTCATTGTTTATTTTTTCTTTCTTCACTATGCTTGATTGATGAACATACGTAAGATAAATTATAGAGGAAAAAATG
>NC_051407.1:6664427-6665548 GCF_015228065.2 Penaeus monodon
TTTCATTTCGTTTCGTTGTCTAATAAAATATCTGTATCTACATTTGAAACCATGATTCGCAAAGCAAAGAAGGGAAAGGCCTCGTGATGTTTGTCTGCGAGTGTAGGAGGAGCAATAGCAATCGGTGTATATATAGAGCGTCACTTGCACGTATGATATCAACATTCAACATGAAGCTCCTGGTGAGTAGTCTAAAGCCTCGTGTTTCGTGTCTTCTGAAGTGTGAATGACATTCAGTTTATAAGGGTGACTGGGGACAAAAACTCACTGATGCTTCTCTTTCCTAATAGATTTTATTATTGGTGGCTGCCGCATCTGCTGCCCCACAGGGGTACAACCTGCCCACTCCTTCTGGCCCATCCTATAACGCCGGGGGTTGTGGCGGTGGACAAGTGCGACACGTGGATGGCAGCTGTGTCACACCTCAAGTAAACAGTCGTGTGTTCTTGTATGATGTGCCGGCAAATCAAGCTTCTTCCAGTGGGCCAGCGTACGTTCCAAAACCTAAACTTGAACGCAATATTGTTTTCGTAAGACTTCCTGAAGGTGGTCAAGGACCCGAACCCATCGTTGTTCCTCCTCCGAGGCAACAACATGTTTTGTTTGTTCTTAACAAACAGTCGGAACAAGGTCAACAGGTGATCGAGGTGCCAGCCCCACCACCAGCGGATCCCGAAGTGTTCTTCGTGAACTACGCAGAAGGAGAGAACCCGACTCTTCCTGGTGGAGTAGACCTCCAAACGGCGCTGAGTGCTGCTTCTCAAGGTGGCGGTCAAGTCGTAGGAGGTGGTGGCAGTGGAGGTTCTGGTGGCGGCATCGGAGGCGGATTTGGAGGTGGTATCGGAGGTGGATTTGGAGGCGGCAGTGGAGGTGGATTTGGAGGCGGCAGTGGAGGTGGATTTGGAGGCGGCAGTGGAGGTGGATTTGGAGGTGGAATTGGAGGCGGCAGTGGAGGTGGATTTGGAGGTGGAATTGGAGGCGGCAGTGGAGGTGGATCAGGTGGTGGAAGCTACAGTCCCCCAAGTCCCTCCACTCTATATAGTGCACCATAAACTGCGAACACATTTTTGTGATCTAAAATATGTTGACACTAGAAAATCTGAAGATTCGAATATTGTTAC
>NC_051407.1:6665767-6665840 GCF_015228065.2 Penaeus monodon
TTAAAGGAATTGTGACATTTCTAGTCTAGAAAAGTAATCGAGCAAATTGGATAAGCATAAACATATATCCAGA
>NC_051407.1:6665874-6667149 GCF_015228065.2 Penaeus monodon
TTGGTTGTTCCTTGTTTGTTGCTGTTTCCCCTTTCTACTTCTCATCAAACAATATTTAGTAGAATCAAGTAGAGTAAAACTAAACGTTTGCATGACGTATGCTGTTTTAAGAGTACACACACGCAGTAAAGGCTGGCAAACACACGCGTTTTGTGAGGGGGTTGTCATGGGATTTGCTTATTTCTTGTGCAGGGAAATAATTTATCTGTGATGCAGAAACCAGCAAATCGTCTTCATATCTGGAGAAAGGTGGACGTGAAAAGTATGTCGATTCATGAACCAACATAGGAGACCAATGATGACTCGCTCAGTCAGCATGTGCATGTTTATGTACAAGTGGAGCTATGAATATATCTTTATAAGTGCACAAGAGCATAGTACAAATAATTACCAAAATATAGAGCGTGCTAGAACTTGTATATTTTCATGCATTAATATGGGGAAACAAGAATTATTTTTTGTGAAATTCCGCCTTGTGCTATCAGTAATAACCACACTAATCGAAATGATTTTAATTATTATTCAAGATCAGTTAGTGATTCACAGGAAAGAGGGAAACCTATAATTTGTTACATTAGTTGTCTTTAATATAGATTTACATATGCCAAAGCATGATTTTTAAAATATTCTGATTTATTGTAAGTAACTGGAACAGGGAAATGATAAGGCTTATGTGAAAATATACTATGGATCTATTTTTATTTCTCACTGCGAATATCACTGGGTATAGTGATAAAGTTGATAATTTGTGGACCTTAACATTACAGTGAATATAACTGGTAATCAAATCCAAAGAAATATCTTATATATAGTATCAGTTCTTGTTTACAAAGAAAGGGGAACATCTCCATTATATAAAATAAGGCTCTAAATTATAGTAGAACAGATGGTATGACTGTAATTTCCAATTTGAATGATTACTTATTATATTGTAATTAACATTTAAAAAGATGTAATGTTTCATATCATTACTAAAGCTCAGTCAGTTTGGACTTACCCCTGCGGTAACAAGAGATGCAATTATCGGTTGATTATTTTCCAGTTATTATTGATATTCTGTTGTAAATACACACCAACAAGGTGTTAGAATTTCTTTTTTATCCTGTATCAGTTAGTGTAGTCCATGGACCCCACCTTTTGTAAATTAACAACATAACTCCCTGTATCATTTTTCGTTCCCATTTGTAGGCCTCGAACTGAAATATCTTGCCTAAGCTTGATTGGTGAACAACATGCGTATGATAAGTAACAAAGGTAAAAAGATTATAAGTGTAT
>NC_051407.1:6667485-6668720 GCF_015228065.2 Penaeus monodon
TCAAATTTTAATTTTGTTCCGCTGTCTTTCTGAAAAAAAAAAATCCTTATCATTATTTGAAACTATGATTCGTAAAATAAGGGAGAAGGGAAAGGCCTGGTGCCATTTGCCTTCATGTGTGTAGGAGGAGCAATAGCAATAGGTGTATATAAAGAGAGTCACTAGCTCGCATATGAACATTCAACATGAAGCTCCTGGTGAGTAGTCCACAGCCTCGTGTTTCGTGTCTTCTTAAGTATGAATAACATTCAGTATATAAGGTTGATTTGGGACAAATCACTGACTGACGCTTCTTTTCCCTATAGATTTTATTATTGGTGGCTGCCGTATCTGCTGCCCCACAGGGGTACAACCTACCCACTCCTTCTGGCCCATCCTTTAACGCCGGGGGTTGTGGGGGTGGACAAGTTCGACACGTGGATGGCAGCTGTGTCACACCTCAAGTGAATAGTCGTGTGTTCTTGTATGATGTGCCGGCAAATCAAGCTTCTTCCAGTAGGCCAGCGTACGTTCCAAAACCTAAACTTGAACGCAATATTGTTTTCGTGAGAATTCCTGAAGGTGGTCAAGGACCCGAACCCATCGTCGTTCCTCCTCCGAGGCAACAACACGTCTTGTTCGTCCTTAACAAGCAGTCGGAACAAGGTCAACAGGTGATCGAGGTGCCAGCACCACCACCAGCGGATCCCGAAGTGTTCTTCGTGAACTACGCAGAAGGAGAGAACCCGACTCTTCCTGGTGGAGTAGACCTCCAAACGGCGCTGAGTGCTGCTTCTCAAGGTGGCGGTCAAGTCGTAGGAGGTGGTGGCAGTGGAGGTTCTGGTGGCGGCTTCGGAGGCGGATTTGGAGGAGGCAGTGGAGGTGGATTTGGAGGCGGCAGTGGAGGTGGATTCGGAGGAGGAATTGGAGGCGGCAGTGGAGGTGGATTTGGAGGTGGAATTGGAGGCGGCAGTGGAAGTGGTTCCGGTGGTGGAAGCCCCTCTACTCTATATAGTACACCATAAACAGTAAACATATTATGTGATTTAAAATATGTTGATTTTGTTATTATTCATCAATAAATACATGAGTATATACAAAGAAGACAGATATATGATTAAATACCTGCTGTTTAGTTATATATATCATCTATTAGCTTTTGGTTTTCTTTACATATGTTTAAAAGAATTGTGACCTTTCTAGTCTAGAAAAGTAAATAAGCAAATTAACATAAGCATAAACACAAATATCCAGAA
>NC_051407.1:6668798-6670007 GCF_015228065.2 Penaeus monodon
CATCCAATAATATTTAGCAGAATCAAGTAACCATGTAAAATAAAACGAAACGTTTGCATAACGTGTGGTGTTTTGGGAGTACACACAAGCACACGCGTTTTGTGATCTTGTCATGGGATTTGCTTATTTCTTGTGCAGGGAAATAATCCATCTGTGGGGCAAAAACCATCAAATCGTCTTCATATCTCAAGAAAGGCGGACGTGCATGAAAAGTATGTAAATTCATGAACCAACATAGGAAACCATTGATGACTCGCTTAGTCAGCATGTGCATATTTATGCACATAAGGAGCTACGAATACATTTTTATAAGTGCACAACAGTATAGTATAAGCAATTACCATAATAGTGTAGTAGAACTTGTATATTTTCATTCATTAATATTGGGAAACAATAATTATTTTTATGTGAAATTCCGGTTTGTGTTATCAGTAATGACCACGCTAATCAAAGTGATTTTAATTATTATTCGAGATCAATTAGTGATTCACAGGACAGAGGGAAACCTATAATTTGTTAATTTAGTTGTCTTTGATATAGATTTACATATGGCAAAGCATGATTTTTAAAATATTCTGATTCATTGTAAGTAACTGGAACAAGGAAATGATAAGGCTCATGTGAAAATATACTATGGATTTGTCTTTATTCCTCAATTTGAATATCAAAATACCTATGCTCTGAGTACTGTGATAAAGTTGATAATATGTGGACCTTAACATTACAATGAAAATAACTGATAATTAAATCCAAACAAATATCTTATATATAGTATCAGTTCTTGTTTACAAAGAAAGGGGAACATCTCCATTATATAAAATAAGGCTCTAAATTATAGTAGAACAGATGGTATGATTGTGATTTCCAATTTAAATTATTACTTATTGTATCTGTAATTCTGCATTAAAAAATGTAATGTTTCATATCATTACTAAAGCTCAGTCAGTTTGACTTACCCCTGCAGTAACAAGAGATGCAATTATCGGTTGATTATTTTCCAATTATTATTGATATTCTGTTGTAAATACAACAAGGTGTTAGAATTTCTTTTCTATCCTGTATCAGTTAGTGTAGTCCCTGGACCTCACCTTTTGTAAATTAACAACATAACTCCCTGTATCATTTTTCTTTCTCATTTGTAGGCCTCGAACTGAAATATCTTGCTTAAGCTTGATTGGTGAACGACATACGTATGATAAGTAACAAAGG
>NC_051407.1:6670307-6670483 GCF_015228065.2 Penaeus monodon
GTGATTTCCAATTTGAAATACTACTTATTATAACTGTAGTTCAACATTTTAAAAATGTAATGTTTCATATTATTACCAAATAAGTTTAACTTACCCTTGTAGTAACAAGAGATGCTGTTATCGATTATGTTCACAATATTATTTATATTCTGTTGTAACTACAAGCTCCAACAAGG
>NC_051407.1:6671051-6672286 GCF_015228065.2 Penaeus monodon
TTTCTGAAAAAAAAAAAATCCTTATCATTATTTGAAACTATGATTCGTAAAATAAGGGAGAAGGGAAAGGCCTGGTGCCATTTGCCTCCATGTGTGTAGGAGGAGCAATAGCAATCGGTGTATATAAAGAAGAGTCGCTAGCTCGCATATCAACATTCAACATGAAGCTCCTGGTGAGTAGTCCACAGCCTCGTGTTTCGCGTCTTCTTAAGTATGAATAACATTCAGTATATAAGGTTGATTTCGGACAAATCACTGACGCACGCTTCTTTTCCCTATAGATTTTATTATTGGTGGTTGCCGTATCTGCTGCCCCACAGGGGTACAACCTAGCCACTCCTTCTGGCCCATCCTTTAACGCCGGGGGTTGTGGCGGTGGACAAGTTCGACACGTGGATGGCAGCTGTGTCACACCTCAAGTAAACAGTCGTGTGTTCTTGTATGATGTGCCGGCAAATCAAGCTTCGTCCAGTGGGCCAGCGTACGTTCCAAAACCTAAACTTGAACGCAATATTGTTTTCGTGAGACTTCCAGAAGGTGGTCAAGGACCCGAACCCATCGTCGTTCCTCCTCCGAGGCAACAACACGTTTTGTTCGTACTTAACAAGCAGTCTGAACAAGGTCAGCAAGTGATCGAGGTGCCAGCTCCACCACCTTCGGATCCCGAAGTGTTCTTCGTGAACTACGCAGAAGGAGAGAACCCGACTCTTCCTGGTGGAGTAGACCTCCAAACGGCGCTGAGTGCTGCTTCTCAAGGTGGCGGTCAAGTCGTAGGAGGTGGTGGCAGTGGAGGTTCTGGTGGCGGCTTCGGAGGCGGATTTGGAGGTGGATTTGGAGGCGGCAGTGGAGGTGGATTTGGAGGCGGCAGTGGAGGTGGATTTGGAGGCGGCAGTGGAGGTGGATTTGGAGGAGGAATTGGAGGCGGCAGTGGAGGTGGATCCGGTGGTGGAAGGCCTTCCACTCTATACAGTGCACCATAAACAGCAAATATATTCTGTGATTTAAAATAAGTTGATCCTAGAAAATAAGAAGATTTAGATTTTGTTATTATTCATCAATAAATACATGAGTATATACAAAGAAGACAGATTTATGATTAAATACCTGCTGTTTAGTTATGTATATCATCTATTAGCTTTTGGTGTTCTTTACATATGTTTAAAAGAATTGTGACCTTCCTAGTCTAGAAAAGTAAATGAGTAAATTAATACAAGCATAAACACAAATATTCAGAC
>NC_051407.1:6672327-6673406 GCF_015228065.2 Penaeus monodon
TTCGTTTCCTCTTTCTGCTTCTCATCGAATAATATTTAGTAGAATCAAGTAACCATGTAAAATAAAACTAAACGTTTGCATAACGTATGGTGTTTTGGGAGCACACACAAGCACACGTGTTTTGTGATCTTGTCATGGGATTTGCTTATTTCTTGTGCAGGGAAATAATCCATCTGTGATGCAAAAACCATCAAATCGTCTTCATATCTCAAGAAAGGCGGACGTACATGAAAAGTATGTAAATTCATGAACCATTATGGGAAACCAATGATAACTCGCTTAGCCAGCATGTGCATGTTTATGTACATGTGGAGCTATGAGTATATCTTTAAAAGTGCACAAGTGTATAGAACAAGTAATTACCACAATATATAGCTTGCTAGAACTTATATATTTTCATGCATTAATATGGGGAAACAGGATTTTTTTTTTTGAAATTCCGGTATGTGTTATTAGTAATGACCACGCTAATCAAGTTGATTTTAATTATTATTCAATGAGATAAATTAGTGATTCACAGGAAAGAAGAAAACCTATAATTTGTTAATTGCGTTATCTTTAATACATATTCACATATGCCACAGCATGATTTTTATAATATTCTGATTTATTATAAGTAAATGGAACGAAGAAATGATAAAACTTATAGAAATGATAACGCTAGGTGAAACTATACTCTGAATTTGTTTTTATTTCTCAATGTGAATATGAGAATACCTATGCTCTGGGTACAGTGATAAAGTTGATAATTTTTAACCTTAACATTACTATAAAAGTAATTGGTCATAAAATCAAAACAAATATCTTATATACAGTATTTCTTGTTTACAAAGAAAGGAGGAACATCTCCATTATATAAAATCAGGCTCTAAATTATAGTACAACAGATGGTAAACCGGACATGGTTGTGATTTCCAATTTGAAATATTACTTATTATAGCTGTAGTTCAACATTTTAAAAATGTAATGTTTCATATTATTACTAAAGCTCAATCAGTTTGACTTACCCTTGCAGTAACAAGAGATGCTGTTATCGATTATGTTCACAATATTATTGATATTCTGTTATAACTACACGC
>NC_051407.1:6674011-6675325 GCF_015228065.2 Penaeus monodon
TTGATTTTATTCCGCTGTCTTTCTGAAAACATATTTTTCATTATCATTATTTGAAACTATGATTCGTAAAATAAGGGAGAAGGGAAAGGCCTGGTGACGTTTGCCTCCATGTGTGTAGGAGGAGCAATAGCAATCGGTGTATATAAAAAGCGGCACTTGCTCGTATCATATCAAAATTCAACATGAAGCTCCTGGTGAGTAGTCTAAAGCCTCGTGTTTCGTGTCTTCTTAAGTATGAATAACATTCAGTATATAAGGTTGATTTGGGACAAATCACTGATTGACGCTTCTTTTCCCTATAGATTTTATTATTGGTGGCTGCCGTATCTGCTGCCCCACAGGGGTACAACCTAGCCACTCCTTCTGGCCCATCCTTTAACGCCGGGGGTTGTGGCGGTGGACAAGTGCGACACGTGGATGGCAGCTGTGTCGCACCTCAAGTGAATAGTCGTGTGTTCTTGTATGATGTGCCGGCAAATCAAGCTTCTCCCAGTAGGCCAGCGTACGTTCCAAAACCTAAACTTGAACGCAATATTGTTTTCGTGAGACTTCCTGAAGGTGGTCAAGGACCAGAACCCATCGTCGTTCCTCCTCCGAGGCAACAACACGTTTTGTTCGTGCTTAACAAGCAGTCTGAACAAGGTCAACAAGTGATCGAGGTGCCAGCGCCACCACCAGCGGATCCCGAAGTGTTCTTCGTGAACTACGCAGAAGGAGAGAACCCGACTCTTCCTGGTGGAGTAGACCTCCAAACGGCGCTGAGTGCTGCTTCTCAAGGTGGCGGTCAAGTCGTAGGAGGTGGTGGCAGTGGAGGTTCTGGTGGCGGCATCGGAGGTGGATTTGGAGGTGGATTTGGAGGTGGATTTGGAGGCGGCAGTGGAGGTGGATTTGGAGGCGGCAGTGGAGGTGGATTTGGCGGTGGATTGGTGGTGGAAGTGGAGGTGGATTTGGAGGGGAATTGGAGGCGGCAGTGGAGGCGGATTTGGAGGAGGAATTGGAGGCGGCAGTGGAGGTGGATCCGGTGGTGGAAGCCCCTCCACTCTATATAGTGCACCATAAACAACAAACATATTCTGTGATTTAAAATATGTTGATCCTAGAAAATCAGAAGATTTAGATTTTGTTATTATTCATCAATAAATACATGAGTATATACAAAGAAGACAGATTTATGATTAAATACCTGCTGTTTAGTTATTATATATCATCTATTAGCTTTTGGTTTTCTTTACATATGTTTAAAAGAATTGTGGCTTTCTAGTCTAGAAAAGTAAATGAGCAAATTAACATAAGCATAAACACAAATATCCAGAC
>NC_051407.1:6675370-6676235 GCF_015228065.2 Penaeus monodon
TCTTGTTTGTTGTCGTTTCCTCTTTCTGCTTCTCATCGAATAATATTTAGTAGAATCAAGTAACCATGTAAAATAAAACTAAACGTTTGCATAACGTATGGTGTTTTGGGAGCACACACAAGCACACGCGTTTTGTGATCTTGTCATGGGATTTGCTTATTTCTTGTGCAGGGAAATAATCTAACTGTGATGCAAAAACAGCAAATCGTCTTCATATCTCAAGAAAGGCGGACGTGCATGAAAAGTATGTAAATTCATGAATCAACATGGGAAACGAATGATGACTCGCTTAGTCAGCATGTGCATATTTATGCACATAAGGAGCTACGGATATATTATAAGGGCACAAGAGTATAGTATAAGTAATTACCAAAATAATAGTGTAGTAGAACTTGTATATTTTCATTCATTAATATATGGAAACAATAATTATTTTTAAGTGAAATTCCGATTTGTCTTATCAGTAATGACCACACTAAGTGATTTTAATTATTATTCGAGATCAATTAGTGATTCACAGGGCAGAGGGAAATCTATAATTTGTTACTTTAGTTGTTTTTAATATAGATTTACATATGGCAAAGCATGATTTTTAAAATATTCTGATTCCTTGTAACTGGAATAAGGAAATGATAAGGCTTATGTGAAAATATACTATGGATTTATTTTTATTTCTCATTGTGAATATCACTGGGTAAAGTGATAAATTTAATAATTTGTGGACTTTAACATTACAATGAAGATAACTGGTAATCAAATCCAAACAAATATCTTATATATAGTATCAGTTCTTGTTTACAAAGAAAGGGGAGCATCTCCATTATATAAAATAAGGCTCTAAATTATAGTAGAACAGATGGTAAGA
>NC_051407.1:6676278-6676594 GCF_015228065.2 Penaeus monodon
GAACATTTAAAAAGATGTAATGTTTCATATCATTACTAAAGCTTAGTCAGTTTGACTTACCCCTGCAGTAACAAGAGATGCAATTATCGGTTGATTATTTTCCAATTATTATTGATATTCTGTTATAAATACACTCCAACGAGGTGTTAGAATTTCTTTTCTATCCTGTATCAGTTAGTGTAGTCCATAGACCTCACCTTTTGTAAGTTAACAACATAACTCCCTGTATCATTTTTCCTTCTCATTTGTAGGCATACATATCTTGCTTAAGCTTGATTGGTGAACAACATACGTATGATAAGTAACAAAGGTAAAA
>NC_051407.1:6676898-6678048 GCF_015228065.2 Penaeus monodon
CAAATTTTAATTTTGTTCCGCTGTCTTTCTGAAAAAAAAAATCCTTATCATTATTTGAAACTATGATTCGTAAAATAAGGGAGAAGGGAAAGGCCTGGTGCCATTTGCCTCCATGTGTGTAGGAGGAGCAATAGCAATCGGTGTATATAAAAAGAGTCACTAGCTCGCATATCAACATTCAACATGAAGCTCCTGGTGAGTAGTCCACAGCCTCGTGTTTCGTGTCTTCTTAAGTATGAATAACATTCAGTATATAAGGTTGATTTGGGACAAATCACTGACTGACGCTTCTTTTCCCTATAGATTTTATTATTGGTGGCTGCCGTATCTGCTGCCCCACAGGGGTACAACCTAGCCACTCCTTCTGGCCCATCCTTTAACGCCGGGGGTTGTGGCGGTGGACAAGTGCGACACGTGGATGGCAGCTGTGTCACACCTCAAGTGAACAGTCGTGTGTTCTTGTATGATGTGCCGGCAAATCAAGCTTCTTCCAGTGGGCCAGCGTACGTTCCAAAACCTAAACTTGAACGCAATATTGTTTTTGTGAGACTTCCAGAAGGTAGTCAAGGACCAGAACCCATCGTCGTTCCTCCTCCGAGGCAACAACACGTTTTGTTCGTACTTAACAAGCAGTCTGAACAAGGTCAACAAGTGATCGAGGTGCCAGCTCCACCACCTTCGGATCCCGAAGTGTTCTTCGTGAACTACGCAGAAGGAGAGAACCCGACTCTTCCGGGTGGAGTAGACCTCCCAAACGGCGCTGAGTGCTGCTTCTCAAGGTGCGGTCAAGTCGTAGGAGGTGGTGGCAGTGGAGGTTCTGGTGGCGGCTTCGGAGGCGGATTTGGAGGTGGATTTGGAGGCGGCAGTGGAGGTGGATTTGGAGGCGGCAGTGGAGGTGGATTTGGAGGCGGCAGTGGAGGTGGATTTGGTGGTGGTATTGGTGGTGGAAGTGGAGGCGGATTTGGAGGTGGAATTGGAGGCGGCAGTGGAGGTGGATCCGGTGGTGGAAGCCCCTCCACTCTATATAGTACACCATAAACAGTAAACATATTATGTGATTTAAAATATGTTGATTTTGTTATTATTCATCAATAAATACATGAGTATATACAAAGAAGACAGATATATGATTAAATACCTGCTGTTTAGT
>NC_051407.1:6678147-6678251 GCF_015228065.2 Penaeus monodon
ATCGCTTTTGCTTTTCTTTACATTTGTTTAAAAGAACTGTGACCTTTCTAGTCTAGAAAAGTAAATGAGCAAATTAGCATAAGCATAAACACAAATATCCAGAA
>NC_051407.1:6678303-6679592 GCF_015228065.2 Penaeus monodon
TGTCGTTTCCTCTTTCTGCTTCTCATCCAATTATATTTAGTAGAATCAAGTAACCATGTAAAATAAAACTAAACGTTTGCATAACGTATGGTGTTTTGGGAGTACACACAAGCACACGCGTTTTGTGATCTTGTCATGGGATTTGCTTATTTCTTGTGCAGGGAAATAATCTATCTGTGATGCAAAAACCAGCAAATCGTCTTCATATCTCAAGAAAGGCGGACGTGCATGAAAAGTATGTAAATTCCTGAACCAACATAGAAACCAGTGATGACTCACTTCGTCAGCATGTGCATATTTATGTACATAAGGAGCTACGAATATATTTTTATAAGTGCACAAGAGTATAGTATAAGCAATTACCATAATAGTGTAGTAGAACTTGTATATTTTCATTCATTAATATTGGGAAAAAATTATTATTTTTAAGTGAAATTCCGGTTTGTGTTATCAGTTATGACCACGCTAATCGACGTGATTTTAATTTTTATTCGAGATCAATTAGTGATTCACAGGAGAGAGGGAAACCTATAATTTGTTACTTTATTTGTCTTTAATATAGATTTGCATATGCCAAAGCATGATTTTTAAGATATGATTCATTGTAAGTAACTGGAACAAGGAAATGATAAGGCTTATGTGAAAATATACTATGGATTTATTATTGAGAAATGATAAGACTTATTGAAATGACAACGCTTGGTGAAAATATACTATGGATTTATCTTTATTCCTATGGTCTGGGTACAGTGATGAAGTAGATAATTTGTGGACCTTAACATTACCATGAAAATAACTGATAATTAAATCCAAACAAATATCTTATATATATTATCAGTTCTTGTTTACAAAGAAAGGGGAACATCTCCATTATATAAAATAAGGCTCTAAATTATAGTACAACAGATGACATGAATGTGATTTCCAAATTGAATTATTACATATTATATGTGTAATTCAACATTTTAAAATATATCATATCACTACTAAAACTCAATCAGTTTGATTTACCCTTGCAGTAACAAGAGATGCAGTTATCAGTGGATTATTTTAAAATTATTTTTGTTATTCTGTTGTAAATACACACTCCAACAAGGTATAAAAATTCTAAATCCTGTATCAGTTAGTGCAGCCCATCGACCTCATCTTTTGTAAATTAAGATCATAACTCACTGTTTCATTTTTCTCTCACATTTGTGTGCCTCGAATTAAAAGATCTTGCCTAAGCTTGATTGGTGAAGAACATACGTAAGATAAGTAACAGGAAAAAAAATTATAAGTGTATCACT
>NC_051407.1:6679913-6680376 GCF_015228065.2 Penaeus monodon
AGATTGACTGGGGACAGATCAGTCACTGATGCTTCTCTTTCTTTTATAGGTTTCGGATACGGCTGCCCTTTAACGACAGGGGTTGTGGCGTACAAGTGGACTCAAACTGAAACGAAATATTGTTTTTGTGAGACTTCCTGAAGGAGCTAAAGGACCAGAATCTATCATCGGTCCTCCTCTGAGGCAGCAATACGTGAGCTGTAAACTACTAGCACATTTGTGTGATTCAAGAAAATGTTGCAAAAAAATAAAAAGATTTTGATTTTGTTACTGTTTATTGATAAATACATTCGTTTATAGAACTGTTACAGTTATATGATCAAAGCCTTTTTGTTCACACATACACAGAAAAAACTTTTTTATCTGTCTTGATATATTGATAAAAGAAACGTGACCGTCCAATGTAGAAAAACAAATCATTAAATCAAGGAATGTGCATAGACATGTACAGGCATATCCATAC
>NC_051407.1:6680415-6681358 GCF_015228065.2 Penaeus monodon
TCTTTTTTGTTGTAGGTTTTTCTCATTAATCAGATAATATGTAGCAGAATCATATATAGTTAGAATAACAGTTAAACCTTTGCATGACGTATGCTGTTTTGGGAGTACACATACATGCGTTTTCCAATCACGGTCAAGTCTCTACCGAGTGTCTTGACATTGCATCACCTTATCATCTAGAGAGAGAGCGAAAAAATAGTTGTGATCCAGATGCCAAGTCATCGTCATCATCATATTTCATGAAAGACGGGCGTGCACGAAAAAAAAAATTGCTATTCACGAACACCTTGCATTACAGGAGAACAGGAAGAAACAACTTGAGAAACCATTGATAACATGCGTAGTCATTATGTACATAATCTATGTGCGTCCGTAGCTATATCTACATGTGTGTATAAACCTGTATACGTTGTTTATTTTACAATAAACAGTTTAATTGACGTACTAAGGCAATTGTAGGGTATCCGGAATACCTTAAACTAGTTTATTTTTCTTTTACAAATATGGAGAAAAATGAATTATCTTTTAGTGAAAATGTATTTGTGGTAGCAATTAAGCACGCCGGTCATATTTACCTTGTTTCTAATTATTCTTCAAACAGATTACGCAATTATCCGCTGAAAAGAAGAAAAACTATAATAGTTATTTTAGATATAGATTGATATATAATTTTTTTTAAAACTATTTATTTATGTAGGTGGTGAAGATAACTGTCGGGTATTCTGAATAGCTGAACTAGTTTGTTTATATATTTTTTTTTACAGATATGGAGAAATATGAATTAGCTTTTAGTGAAACTCTGTTTGTGGTAACGACAATTGGCACACCAGCCGTATTTACCTTGTTTTTAATTATTCTTCAAAAAGATTATGCAATTATCCGCTGATAAAAAAGGTAAACTATTATAGAGTTATTCAGGTGTATGTTGGTATATGCCCGAATA
>NC_051407.1:6681391-6681820 GCF_015228065.2 Penaeus monodon
GATATAATAAAGTAGGTGATAAAGCTAACTGGAATGACAAATATGAACAACATTAAATTATGAAATATATTTCTAAATGTGGATATTTGAAGGCTTATGGTCTCAGTGACACGTTAATACTGATTATTAATGGCCATTAATATTGCTTTATGAATTATCCGTGAACAAATGCAAACATATATCTCATATACGAAGAAACAAAAGAACTAATCATGTAAAGGCAGGATTTCAATTACATTGCAATTGATACTAAAATTGATCTGATCATGATCTACCTCTAACTCCTTACCTACTAGGACTATAATTAGACCCTTTTTTTTTACTGTAATGTTCCTTATCACTCGGACAAATGAAATCTAACCACTAAAATCAGTTAATTTATCTTGAGTAGTTATTGATAGTTTAGTAGTAAATACCCACTGAAGATTA
>NC_051407.1:6682554-6683713 GCF_015228065.2 Penaeus monodon
TCACTGTCTCTGTGAAAATATTTTTTTCTCTATCATTATTTGTAAAGTGTCATGATTTGTAAAGTAAGGGAGAAGGTAAAAGCCTAGTGACGTTAAGTCCAAAGTGTGTAGGAGGAGCAATAGCAGTCGGTGTATATAAGGACCGTCACTTGCTTGTGTGATAGCGACATTCAACATGAAGCTCCTGGTGAGTAGTCCGACACCCACATGCTTCATATCTTCTTACGTTGAAATGATATTCAGTATATAAAGTTGTTAGGGAACAAATCACTCACCAAAGTTTATGTCTCTATATAGATTATATTATTGGTGGCTGCCGCATCCGCTGCACCACAAGGGTACAACCTACCAACGCCTTCTGGTCCATCATTAAGCGCTGGCGGTTGTGGCAGTGGACAGGTGCGACACGTGGATGGCAGCTGCGTCACACCTCAAGTGAACAGTCGTGTGTTCTTGTATGATGTGCCGCCAAATCAAGCTTCTTCCAGTGGGCCAGCGTATGTTCCAAAACCTAAACTTGAGCGCAATATTGTTTTCGTGAGACTTCCTGAAGGTGGTCAAGGACCAGAACCCATCGTCGTTCCTCCTCCGAGGCAACAACACGTTTTGTTCGTCCTTAACAAACAGTCTGAACAAGGTCAACAAGTGATCGAGGTGCCAGCACCACCACCTTCGGATCCCGAAGTGTTCTTCGTGAACTACGCAGAAGGAGAGAACCCGACTCTTCCTGGTGGAGTAGACCTCCAAACGGCGCTGAGTGCTGCTTCTCAAGGTGGCGGTCAAGTCGTAGGAGGTGGTGGCAGTGGAGGTTCTGGTGGCGGCATCGGAGGCGGATTTGGAGGTGGCATCGGAGGTGGATTTGGCGGTGGTATTGGCGGTGGAAACGGGTTTGGAGGAGGCAGTGGAGGTGGTTTTGGAAGTGGAATTGGAGGCGGCAGTGGAGGTGGATTTGGAGGTGGATTTGGAGGCGGCAGTGGAGGTGGATTCGGAGGCGGCAGTGGAGGTGGTATTGGAGGTGGATCTGGCGGTGGAAGCTACAGTCCTCCTAGTCCCTCCACTGTATATGGTGGACCATAAATGTCGAAAACATTCTGTGATTCAAGGATATGTTACAGTATAAGACTGATACTAGAAAATCAAAAGATTTTGGTTTTGTTAC
>NC_051407.1:6684224-6684921 GCF_015228065.2 Penaeus monodon
TCATCATTATTGCCGTTCTTTCTGCTTATTCGTATCAAACCAAATTACTTCTAGTAGAATCTATTAACCCGTGGGATACCAGCTAAACGTTTGCACACGATTATGAGCTAAGGACTGTAAACAGATACATGTGGGCGTTTTCTAATCAAGGTTAAGTTAAATCTTTGCAGAATTCCTTGTTATGAAACTTTCTTTATCGCATTTTCTGCTGCAGGAAAACAATTAATTTGTGATCCAGAAGCCAAGACATCGTCATCATATCTCAAGAAAGGCGAGCGTACATGAAAAAGTATAGCAATTCATGACTATCTTACATTACAAGAAAATGCAGGAAGAACTCATTTAAGATACTAGCGATGGCTAGCTCAGCCAGCATGTGCATGGGTGTGTGTGTGTAGCTATAACAAACAAATTGTCGTACCTCTAAGTTAACTATTTTCGAATGCTTTTTGATATTTTGATAAACACATTTCAAAACAGTCGTAGGACTATTTGTTTCATTTTCATTGTGCGGTATTTGTATATTAGGAATAATTCATTATGAATGTTTTTCCCAAATGTTTTTTCTAACTTGAAATATTTTCCTCGAACATAAGTGATAAAAGGCATAAACAAGATAAGTTATTGGGGAGAAGAGATACAACTTCGTGGATCACTGTTATTTCTTTTTGTTTATTCATTTATTATTATTATCATA
>NC_051407.1:6686384-6687496 GCF_015228065.2 Penaeus monodon
TTTACTTTTATTTCATTGCCTATGTGAAAACACATTTTCCTTTATCATCATTTGACACTATGATTCGTAAAGTGAGAGAGAAGAGAAAGGAATTGTTAGGTTTAGCCCCAAATCTGTAGCAGGAGCAATAGCCTTCTTCGTATATATAAAGAGCGTCCCTTGCTTGTATAATATCGACATTCAACATGAAGCTCCAAGTGAGTAGTCCAGAATCTAAGTGTCCCATGTCTTCTTACGGTTGAAAAACATTAAGTAGACGAGGATGATGAGGAAAGAGTCACTCACAAATGCTTGTTTCTTTACAGATATTATTATTGGTGGCTGTCGCATCCGCTGTACCTCAGGGTTATAATTTACCCAATCCTTCTGGCCCATCATTTAACGCCGGGGGTTGTGGGGGTGGACAAGTGCAACACGTGGATGGCAGCTGCGTGACACCTCAAGTGAACAGTCGTGTGTTCTTGTATGATGTGCCACCAAATCAAGCTTCTTCCAGTCAGCCAGCGTATGTGCCAAAACCAAAGTTGGAACGTAATATTGTTTTCGTGAGACTTCCTGAAGGTGGTCAAGGACCAGAACCTATCGTCGTTCCTCCTCCGAGGCAACAACACGTTTTGTTCGTGCTTAACAAGCAATCGGAACAAGGTCAACAAGTGATCGAGGTGCCAGCGCCACCACCTTCGGATCCCGAAGTGTTCTTCGTGAACTACGCAGAAGGAGAGAACCCAACTCTTCCTGGTGGAGTAGACCTCCAAACGGCGCTGAGTGCTGCTTCTCAAGGTGGCGGTCAAGTCGTAGGAGGTGGTGGCGGTGGAGGTTCTGGTGGTGGTATTGGAGGCGGATTTGGAGGTGGCATCGGAGGTGGAATTGGAGGCGGCAGTGGAGGTGGATTTGGAGGCGGCAGTGGAGGTGGTATCGGAGGCAGCAGCGCAAGTAGTATTGGAGGTGGATCTGGTGGTGGAAGCTACAGTCCCCCTAGTCCCTCCACTGTATATGGTGGACCATAAATGTCGAAACATTCTGTGATTCAAGAATATGTTACAGTATCAGGTTGATACTTGAAAATCAAAAGTTTTTGTATCTTTTACTATTTATCGATAAATACATGAGCT
>NC_051407.1:6688204-6688824 GCF_015228065.2 Penaeus monodon
CTTTTCTGATCAAGGTTAAATCTTTGCATAATTCTGTCATGAAACTTACTTTATCGTATTTCCTGCTGTAGCAAAACAGCTCGTTTGTAATCCAGAAGCCAAGACATCTTCACCATATCTCAAGAAAGACGGACCTGGATGAAAAAGTATAGCAATTCATGAGCATCTTGCATTACAAATGCAGGTAGAACCCACCTGAGGAACTAGAGATAACTCGCTTACGCAGGGTGTGCATGGGTGTGTGTTTGGTTATATATGTATGTGTACAAATGTACACTATGTGCTATTATGATAAACAAATTGTCGTACCCTAAGTTAATTATTTTTTGATATTTTGATAAACACATTTCAAAAAGGGCGTAGGAAACTTGTATTTATTATGTGTTTGTTATTGTAGCCTTTTCGTTTTCATTATGCAGTACTTGTATATTAGTAATAATTCATTATGAATGTCTTTTTTTTTCTCAAATATAAACTAACTTGAAATATATTCCTCGAGCATAGTCAGTAAAGAGCACAAGAAAGATGAGTTAGTGGGGAGAAGAGATAAAGTTTGTGGATCACTTACAGTCCTTTTGTTATTTCTTTTTTTTTTTCGTTCACATGGCCACTTCCCCCAC
>NC_051407.1:6689352-6690564 GCF_015228065.2 Penaeus monodon
TCTGTGAAAACACATTTTCCATTATCATCATTTGGAACTATGATTCGTAAAGTGAGTGAGAAGGGAAAGGAAGTGTTGCGTTTAGCCTCAGGTCTGTAGGAGGAGCAATAGCCTTCTACGTATATATAAAGAGCGTCCCTTGCTTGTATGATATTGACATTCAGTATGAAGCTCCAAGTAAGTAGTCCAGAATCTACGTGTCCCATGTCTTATTACGGTTGAAAAATATTAAGTAGACGAGGATGAGGAGGAAGAAGTCACTTGCAAATGCTTATGTTTCTTTACAGATATTATTATTGGTGGCTGTCGCATCCGCTGTACCTCAGGGTTATAATTTACCCAATCCTTCTGGCCCATCATTTAACGCCGGGGGTTGTGGGGGTGGACAAGTTCGACACGTGGATGGCAGCTGCGTCACACCTCAAGTGAACAGTCGTGTGTTCTTGTATGATGTGCCGGCAAATCAAGCTTCTTCCAGTGGGCCAGCGTATGTTCCCAAACCTAAGTTGGAACGCAATATCGTTTTCGTGAGACTTCCTGAAGGTGGTCAAGGACCAGAACCCATCGTCGTTCCTCCTCCGAGGCAACAACACGTTTTGTTCGTACTTAACAAGCAGTCGGAACAAGGTCAACAAGTGATCGAGGTACCAGCACCACCACCTTCGGATCCCGAAGTGTTTTTCGTGAACTACGCAGAAGGAGAGAACCCAACTCTTCCTGGTGGAGTAGACCTCCAAACGGCGCTGAGTGCTGCCTCTCAAGGTGGCGGTCAAGTCGTAGGAGGTGGTGGCGGTGGAGGTTCTGGTGGCGGCATCGGAGGCGGATTTGGAGGTGGCATCGGAGGTGGAATTGGAGGCGGTAGTGGAGGTGGATTTGGAGGTGGTAGTGGAGGTGGATTTGGAGGCGGATTTGGAGGTGGAAGTGGAGGTGGTTTTGGAGGCGGGTTTGGAAGTGGCAGTGGAGGTGGACTTGGAGGTGGATTCGGGGGCGGCAGCGGAGGTGGATTAGGAGGCGGTAGTGGGGGTGCAATCGGAGGCAGCAGCGCAAGTAGTATTGGAGGTGGATCTGGTGGTGGAAGCTACAGTCCCCCTAGTCCCTCCACTGTATATGGTGGACCATAAATGTCGAAAACATTCATTCAAGAATATGTTACAGTATCAGGTTGATACTTGAAAATCAAAAGTTTTTGTATCTTTTACTATTTATCGATAA
>NC_051407.1:6691873-6692506 GCF_015228065.2 Penaeus monodon
GTTTTGTGATCAAGGTTAGATCTTTGCATAATTCTTTGTCATGAAACTTACTTTATCGTATTTGCTGCTGTAGCAAAACAGCTCATTTGTGATCCAGAAGCCAAGACATCTTCACCATATCTCAAGGAAGGCGGACATGGATGAAAAAGTATAGCAATTCATGAGCATCTTGCATTACAAATGCAGGAAGAACCCACCTGAGGAACTAGAGATAACTCGCTTACGCAGGGTGTGCATGGGTGTGTGTGTGGTTATATCTGTATGTGTACAAATGTACAGTATGTGCTTTTATGATGAACAAATTGTCATACTTCTATATTAAGTATTTTCGAATGGATTTTAATAAACAGACTTCAAAAACAGTGTAGGAAACTTGTATTTATTCTGTGTTTGTTATTGTACAAAAACAGTGTAGGAAACTTGTATTTATTCTGTGTTTGTTATTGTACTCTTTTCGTTTTCATTATGCAGTAGTTGCATATTAGTAATAATTCATTATGATTTTTTTTATGTAGTACTAACTTGAAATGTATTCCTCGAGCATGTTTAAGAAAGGGCACAAGGAAGATGAGTTAGCTGGGAAAACAGATAAAAGTTTGTGGATTACTTGCACTCCTTGTTGGTCTTTTTTCG
>NC_051407.1:6693332-6694574 GCF_015228065.2 Penaeus monodon
GTGACACAATTTACTTTTATTTTATTACTTCTGTGAAAACACATTTTCCTTTATCATCATTTGGAACTATGATTCGTAAAGTGAGAGAGAAGGGAAAGGAAGTGTTACGTTTAGCCTCAAGTCTGTAGGAGGAGCAATAGCCTTCTAGGTATATATAAAGAGCGTCCCTTGCTTGTATGATATCGACATTCAACATGAAGCTCCAAGTGAGTAGTCCAGAATCTAAGTGTCCCATGTCTTACGTTTGAAAAAAACGTTAAGTAGACGAGGATGATGGGAAGAAATCTCTCACAGACGCTTATGTTTCTTTACAGATATTATTATTGGTGGCTGTCGCATCCGCTGCACCTCAGGGTTATAATTTACCCAATCCTTCTGGCCCATCATTTAACGCCGGGGGTTGTGGGGGTGGACAAGTGCAACACGTGGATGGCAGCTGTGTCACACCTCAAGTGAACAGTCGTGTGTTCTTGTATGATGTGCCGGCAAATCAAGCTTCTTCCAGTCGGCCAGCGTATGTTCCCAAACCTAAATTGGAACGTAATATTGTTTTCGTGAGACTTCCAGAAGGTGGTCAAGGACCAGAACCCATCGTCGTTCCTCCTCCGAGGCAACAACACGTTTTGTTCGTCCTTAACAAGCAGTCTGAACAAGGTCAACAAGTGATCGAGGTGCCAGCACCACCACCTTCGGATCCCGAAGTGTTCTTCGTGAACTACGCAGAAGGAGAGAACCCGACTCTTCCTGGTGGAGTAGACCTCCAAACGGCGCTGAGTGCTGCTTCTCAAGGTGGCGGTCAAGTCGTAGGAGGTGGTGGCGGTGGAGGTTCTGGTGGCGGCATCGGAGGCGGATTTGGAGGTGGCATCGGAGGTGGAATTGGAGGCGGCAGTGGAGGTGGATTTGGAGGTGGTATTGGCGGTGGATTTGGAGGTGACATTGGTGGTGGATTTGGAGGTGGTGTCGGAGGGGGGTTTGGAGGTGGATTTGGAGGTGGAATTGGAGGCGGCAGTGGAGGTGGATTCGGAAGCGGCAGTGGAGGTGGATTCGGAAGCGGCAGTGGAGGTGGTCTTGGAGGTGGATCTGGCGGTGGAAGCTACAGTCCCCCTAGTCCCTCCTCTGTATATAGTGGACCATAAATGTCGAAAACATTCTGTGATTCAAGAATATGTTACAGTATCAAGTTGATACTTGAAAATCAAAAGATTTTGGTTTGCTACTATTTATCGATAAATACATGAGCTC
>NC_051407.1:6695005-6695212 GCF_015228065.2 Penaeus monodon
AGCTATATTCAAGGGTAGAAGTGTACAGTATGTGCTATTACGATAAACAAATTGTCGTCCCTCTGAGTTAACTATTTTTAAATACTTTTTAATATTTTGATAAACACATTTCAAGAAGGTAGTAGGAACCTGGTATTTATTCTGTGTCTGTTACTTTATCATTTTCGTTTTCATTAAGCGGTATTTGTATATTAGTAATAATTCATT
>NC_051407.1:6695713-6695900 GCF_015228065.2 Penaeus monodon
TGATTTACAATTTACTTTTATTTCATTGCTTCCCCCTAGCCCCTCCGCTGTATATGGTGGACCAAGAATGTATTACAGTATCAGGCTAATACTTGAAAATCAAAAGCATCTGGTATTGTTATTATTTGTCGATAAATACATGAATTTGTACAACTGAAACAGATAATATTTCTATCATTGCAAATTG
>NC_051407.1:6696381-6696930 GCF_015228065.2 Penaeus monodon
CTGAGCACAGACAGTTTTAGACTGAGAAGGCCAGATTTACTTATGCTTGCTCTAGAATAGAACCATAAAAGAATGTATGCATATCATATGTAAGGATAATCGTATTTCTTGATTAATTGTGATTTTATATTTATCATTAAATAATAACATAATTAAATAATATTTTTTCTAGTAGCAGCCATTGACTGCAAAGGGCTATTCGTCGTTTATGGTCCACTGTAGAGAGTGGAAGGACTAGGGGGACTGTAGCTTCCACCGCCGGAGCCACCTCCACTGCCGCCTCCGATACCACCTTCGAATCCGCCTCCAAATCCACCTCCACTGGCTCCTCCGATACCACCTCTATATCCGCCTCTACTGCCGGCTCCAAATCCACCTCCAATGCCTCCCCCGATACCATCTCCGAATCCGCCTCCAAATCCACCTCCACTGCCGCCTCCAAATCCACCTCCACTGCCTCCGCCGATACCATCTCCGAATCCGCCTCCAAATCCACCCCCACTGCTTCCGATTCCACCTCCGATGCCACTTCCAAATCCGCCTCTAATT
>NC_051407.1:6696962-6697740 GCF_015228065.2 Penaeus monodon
TACGACTTGACCGCCACCTTGAGAAGCAGCACTCAACGCCGTTTGGAGGTCTACTCCACCAGGAAGAGTCGGGTTCTCTCCTTCTGCGTAGTTCACGAAGAACACTTCGGGATCTGCTGGTGGTGGCGCTGGCACCTCGATCACTTGTTGACCTTGTTCCGACTGCTTGTTAAGGACGAACAAGACGTGTTGTTGCCTCGGAGGAGGAACGACGATGAGTTCTGGTCCTTGAGCACCATCAGGAAGTCTGACGAAAACAATATTTCGTTCCAATTTAGGTATGGGAATGTGCGGGGGTTTGCCAGAAGAACCTTGATTTGGCGGCACATCATACAAGAACACACGACTGTTCACTTGAGGTGTGACGCAGCTGCCATCCACGTGTTGTACTTGTCCATCGCCACAACCCCCTGCGTGAAAGGATGGACCGGAGGGAGTCGGTAGGTTGTACCCTTGTGGGGCAGCGGACGCGGTAGCCACTAATAATAAAATCTATAAAGAAAAAGAAGTGTCAGTGAGTGGTTTCTCTGGAACGAATCTTATATGCCGCACGCCATTATTCACGCTTACGTAGATACGAAACAGGAGGCTTTTAACTACACACCGCGAGCTTCATGTTGGATGGCGCTATTACACGAACAAGTGTCGCTCTTTATATACACTTAGAGTGCTATTGCTCCTCCTACACACCTTGTGCCTAAACGTCACAAGGCCTTTTCCTTTCTCTTTACTTAGCGAATCATAGTTTCAAATGTTGTTAAAGAAAAATGTGTTTTGG
>NC_051407.1:6698539-6698655 GCF_015228065.2 Penaeus monodon
CTGACAGCCACAAACAGTCCTCATTAGCATGCCAAATCATTTTCAATATACACACCAAGGTTCTCGATATTTCAGAAACATACTTTTTATCAGAACCATTTATCCAAAATATGCTA
>NC_051407.1:6698714-6699295 GCF_015228065.2 Penaeus monodon
TTTTTTTTTATGCTAACTTCTATACAAAATAGCTTCAATATAGATTCCGTTCTCCTTTTCTGCGAGCAATTGTTTTATTCATTTTAAAAATCTTTAAAAACAAGGTAAAACCTATGGGCGTGGTCACTACATTACCACAATACTGAATTTCACTAAAAGGTTAATTTTTATTTCTTCATATTTGCAAAAGAAAATACACTAATAGGTTAGCTGTTAAACGTACCCAACAAACCCTTTAGATTGTAAAACAACCGATTTAGTATCGTAAAAAAACTTACAGATATAGATAGAAATGCAAATACTGGTACACATTCCTTAATTGTTAATCTGTTTTTTTCTAGACAAGAAAGGTATTGTTTCTTTTATATGTCAAGACAGTGGGGTAATTATAGGCAATATATATGACTAAACTGTAAGGATAATCAAATATTTCTATTAGTATCTATTGATGTATTTATCGATATATAGTAACAAATCTCTCGATTTTTTAGTATCAGTTTGATACTAAATATAAATTCTTGATAAAAAAAAAATCGCCTAGTGGTCTAGTGTATATAGTGGAAGGATTTGGGGGAGTGTAG
>NC_051407.1:6699658-6699857 GCF_015228065.2 Penaeus monodon
ATGATTTTCTCTTTACCTAGCCTCTTCCCCTTTGCCAGAGCCTAGCTTTGTCTAGTCCTAATTTTGCGTTTTTTTTTATTTATCATCTGTATTCTTACTCCTTACTACATCTGAATTCCCTTATTCTTGTTGCTATATAATTTTCCTCTGAAACCTCTGACCCTTACCTACGTCTGTACTATTCTATAGAACTACCTCT
>NC_051407.1:6700172-6700524 GCF_015228065.2 Penaeus monodon
ATGCCTTTTTGTAAATTGAAATTATTTTCCATAGTAATGGAATTTATATGAAGCCTGCTTTATATTAGAAAGTTTTGTTTACATTTTGCTGTTGGTCATTTTAGAAACCTGAGCATGTTTAAATTAGTTTCCTGCTCTGCCGCTGCCTCTTTCATTGCATTTTTTGTAGAATGTGTTAAGTTACAGTTCTTCTATTTATACGCATGTCTTTTTAATTGTATCAATTTCAGTTTTATTAGCAGAAGCGAAGACCATTTTTTGGCACCTTCAATTTCATTTTAAGGGCATTGGCAAGATATTTGTTTGTTTGTATTTACTTTTACCTTACTTCTTATTAATTTTACTGTGTTCG
>NC_051407.1:6701594-6701928 GCF_015228065.2 Penaeus monodon
TTTATTATGATTAATTCTAACAGAATGATAATATTAAATTAGCGATGACTAACCACACCAAAACTTTCATAAAGGGGTACTGGTTATATAGATTACAGCATCCAATGATTTAAATTTCCGAAATGCAAAGTTCCAACGCAGCACAGAAATGATAGAATGATAACACGGAAAACGGAACTGCTGAAATATTATTAGCAATGAAGGTAGACAGATATCTAACGATCAGTACTTTAGCCATAGTGATTCCGAATATAACCGTTAATACCGCATAAGAAACATTTTTTTTCCGATGCCAAAAACATACAAAATTTATTCTTCTTTGTGTCGCCTGGAT
>NC_051407.1:6701953-6702247 GCF_015228065.2 Penaeus monodon
TCAGTCGTTGCAACGAATCATCCAGAGTTTGCAATATAATAGCCTTAGCTTTACGCCGAGATTTCCTTGTTTCGATGTAAGGTATTGATCTCGTGAGTCTTCGGAACTGGCATTGCCTTTCTTGCTTGATTGACGACTGTTCAACATCAACTGAGGCCAAATTTAAAGCGCTAATGGAGATTCCCTGATGCAAGGCGGCAGCCAATAAGCAGAGAGTGGTTTCGCTCTATCAGCTTCTTAATTGTTTTAGTTATAGATCTTGACGTAAATCCTGATCACTCTCTCCCCCTCCCT
>NC_051407.1:6702274-6702669 GCF_015228065.2 Penaeus monodon
TTTTTTGTTGTTGTAAAGTTTCATCCAGTGAATATAAGAAATAAAGGGGAGAATTAAATTTGAGTAGATCACTACTCTATAAAAATCTTACTTGAAACGCGATACTGTTTTTAACTAGCGTGATTGCCTGGTATAGTTCTTTCTCTGTTTGTTTTTTACAGTAATCAAGTGCTCAAAAATGTCAATGCTTCTTCATAAAAAGAGAAAGGGAATGCTATCAAAAAGAACTAGAATAAAGAGATGCCTTGCAATATCTGAATAAATATATTTCGAGGCTAGCCAATCACAATGCAGGCTATGCAGAGTGGGCCTAAATGTTTTTGTAAGTACTTTAGACCATTTCAAGATTTAACGTAACAAGACATGTGTCTTATAAGATTTCTGTAAACAAATAG
>NC_051407.1:6702713-6703879 GCF_015228065.2 Penaeus monodon
TCATATCAATGCTAGGAAAATATATATTCATATATGCACGATTATATTGGATTCTTTGTTTTCCAGAATGGATACAGTTTCACGCGCACACTTCGAATGCAAATTTTAAAAATGAATATGTACAATCAAATTGTAAGGATAAGTACGCGTCTTAGTCGTATATACAAATGTATTTATAAATAAACAGTAAAATACCAAAAAACATTTGATTTTTAAATTGTCAGCCAGAAATCAACTAGGAGGACTGTAGCTTCCACCGCCGGAGCCACCTTCAGTACCTCCACTGCCGCCTCCGATACCACCTCCAATGCCGCTTCCGATACCACCTCCACTGCCGCCTCCGATACCACCTCCAATGCCGCTTCCGATACCACCTCCACTGCCGCCTCCGATACCACCTCCTCCATTGCTACCACCTCCCACAACCTGACCGCCACCTTGAGAGGCAGCACCAAGCGCTGTTTGGAGGTCCACTCCATCAGGAAGTGTTGGGTTCTCTCCTTCTGCGTAGTTCACGAAGAACACTTCAGGATCCGCTGGTGGCGGCACTGGCACCTCGATCACTTGTTGACCTTGTTCCGACTCCTTGTTAAGCACGAAGAAGACGTGCTGTTGCCTCGGAGGAGGAACGACGATGGGTTCTGGTCCTTGAACACCATCAGGAAGTCTCACGAAGACAATATTGCGTTCAAGTTTAGGTTTTGGAACGTATGCTGGCCGATTGGAAGAAGCTCGATTTGGCGGCACATCATACAAGAACACACGACTGTTCACTTGAGGTGTGACGCAGCTGCCATCCACGTGTCGCACTTGCCCACCGCCACAACCCCCGGCGTTAAAGGATAGACTGGAGGGCGTAGGCAAGTTGTATCCTTGGGGGGCGGCGAATGCAGCAGCCACAAGCAGTATGATCTACGAATAACAAAATTTTATAAACAAACAGATTACAGTATAGATAGGTGCGAAACACACCAAGAACTTACTCACAAGGACTATCATGTTGATTGATGTTAAATGTCGAGCAAGTGACGTTGTATATATATGCATGGACTTGTATTGCTCCTCCTACACGTTTCGTTTCCCCCTTCCCCAAATATCAGTTGAATAGACGAATATTTGGGTTTCACAATGGAGGATGATTTTTCAGATTACATACACGTGATTTC
>NC_051407.1:6705098-6705494 GCF_015228065.2 Penaeus monodon
TACAATATAAGGTATATTTTTCACAAAAACTCGAATGCATTCATTTTCTATCATGCTGGTTCATTGTCAGAGAACTAAATCATATTCAAACCTATTAACCTATAGTTTGAAGTAAAGGTTGCCCTCTTTTTCTTTGGATAATTACTACGTGTATTTGGAGAATGACTTAAAACATGGTAAAGTCCTTGTCGCAGACATTAAGTTCACCACAAAACATATACATTTTTTTTTCTCATATACTTTACACATTTCTTGCAAAATGGAACAAGAAAATATACTAATGAACAAAATTGCTCTATTGAAGTGTGGGTTCCCTTCTTATGACAAGCCATGAACTGCCAAAACTTTTTATTTGATCCTTGTGGCCTTATTAGTTGAAAGCCTTGACAAACGGAT
>NC_051407.1:6705588-6705879 GCF_015228065.2 Penaeus monodon
CACATTTATTTACTGTGGGAGTAGACGTGTTTGAATTTTGATATTTCAAAAATGAATTATTCTGGCCAGGAACCCGTTCTCAAAGGTAAAGATACATTCATCAATGAATTTTCAACAGAAGTTAATCACACTTTTCACATGAAATCTAAATCTCCTTCATGATATTATCGGTAAGGCGTCTGGCACTAAGAAGCAATGCACCCTGATATAAATAATTCCTTGCCTTAAACATTAGCTTAAATTTGTTAATAGTTCGCGCGTTATTGTTGGTATAGATTTTTGACACGCTGT
>NC_051407.1:6706951-6707692 GCF_015228065.2 Penaeus monodon
CCTCTTCTGTAAAGAAACTCTAGTACCCCTTCACCCCACCCAAGCATCCAGATGATTTGCATTGTGATCGCAATGAAAATTTAACACGAACCAGTATGAGAATGAGGAAAACATTATTCATCGGCTGGGTGACTGGTTTCCTGACCATGACTACCTCTTTATGTAACATCTTGTCAGGAGACTTGCTTCGTCTTGGCTCATCTTCAAGAAAACAATATCACTATGATGCGTTGAATCATAGTATTTTCTCGACAAAGAGAGAAATTTGTACAATAGGAAAATGAATTGTGTGACTATTTATTAGTATCCTAATTCATTACAGCAAGGACTAACTTTTTTCAGGGTCTTAGTGGCTCGTCCTACCTAAAGCAAGTAATTCTTGTTACAAACAACAATTGCTAACATAATAAAACTACCCTTTAAAAAGAGCCACATGGAATACGTGAACCCCAGACAGAACGATATATAACAGCTATATTTTCATACACTACCATCGTATTGAAAGCTGTTGCTGCTGCTGATACCAACAGATTTCTATGGCATAAGATATCTTTTTAAATTATTCATTTAGCTTCACACAATTATAACTCTATGGGAATGAATAGAAAATCCTGAATCTGAATTTTTTCGATCAAATTAAAAGGATAAAGGAGACTTCATATAACATATCTTATGTAATTATACATAAATTAAAAACAAAAAAGAGCCAATATCCTATTAAGAATGCACTGGAGGACTATA
>NC_051407.1:6707794-6708165 GCF_015228065.2 Penaeus monodon
TCCTGCACTACTACCACCTCCCACAACTTGACGGCCACCTTGAAAGGCAGCACCAGGAACAGTTGGGTTTTCTCCTGCGTCATTCACGAAGAACACTTTGGGATCCGACGGTGGCGACGCTGGCACCTCGATCACTTGTTGACCTTGTTCCGACTGCTTGTTAAGCACGAACAAGAAGTGTTGTTGTCTCGGAGGAGGAACGACGATGTGTTCTGGTTCTTGACCAGAAGTCTGACGAAAACAATATTTCGTCCCAGTTCAGGTTTAGGAAAGTACGGTGGCCGACTGGAAGAAGCTTGATTTGGCGGCACATTATTCAAGAATACACGACGTTTCACTTGAGGTGTGACGCAACTGCCGTCCACGTGCAC
>NC_051407.1:6708333-6708715 GCF_015228065.2 Penaeus monodon
ACCAGCACCAATACTGATATAATTGGCAATAAAAAATCGGGTAAATTGGCTCCTTGGGGGCTATGCACTAAACCATACTACAGTGAACACTACAGGTGCCAGTTAGATATATACTTAAATCTGAACTCATTCCTCGTAACAGGATGAGGCTTGTATTTACTCAACAAAAGTTTCATGTTGGATGTCGATGTTTTCCGAGCAAGTGGCAGATATTGCTCCTCCTACATGGCTTGCATTTCTCTCTTAATGCACAAATCAATGATGAAATCACGACGTGAATAAAGACATTTCAGAATAAAGAATAAAGAATTTGATCAGTGTATTTCTCGCGGAAAAGCTGAAAAAGGGAAGATATGTTAATACACCAAAGTATCAGTATCAG
>NC_051407.1:6709395-6709952 GCF_015228065.2 Penaeus monodon
ATGACCGAAAGCTTAACTTCATGTGTTAATGGCAGCTTGACGAGATGTCATATATCAGTAGCAATGTCGTTAAGTACAGTTACAGTTGAGGTAATAGACATGATGGTAGCTGTGGCAATAGTGATAGTAGCAAGCGTGATTCGAAATCAGAGAAACAGCAATAATCTTAACTATATAACCTACTAAACGCATATGTTTGATGGGATATTTCCTTGGTGTAAGAGATTTGTGAGACAATGTCTATGTTTATATACTGGCTGGCATTGCACCTCCTACGTAATATATTTTTTTCTACTGCTTTCTTACTTTATAGGTGTAGGAAGAGGATTTCAAAAGATCTTTCTACATTTAGTATATGCGCAACTCTTGGCAAAACGTGTTTTGTAATCGAAGATAAAAAAAATCCACTACTTTTTAATAAGCTGCATCCACTTCCCGTTACGCATTGTGGACTTCATGTCGCCTTCTCGTGTAAACAACAACAATTGCTTTGATATTGACAGGTTCGCTTCTCTTGTGGTAAGTGTCGCTTCAGGTCGAAACGAAGATAAAGGTGA
>NC_051407.1:6710055-6710545 GCF_015228065.2 Penaeus monodon
CTATAGTATTATGGATCTGGAAATGACTAGTCAGATGAGATTTTTTTTGGTGTTTAACCAATTAGAACTACGTCTATTCAAGCAAGAACGTATATTATAAAGAAAAGTGCGCGTCTGTGTTAATTAAATTTATATTAGTAATGATTTTTATGAAATTTTAATGTCAAGGTTGCTCATGTTATATATGATTAATTGAACGACAAAGGAATATATTTTTAAAATATTAATAGGAAAGATTTCTGTAGAATATAGATATCAAATGAATCCCGATTCATTTACAAAGTCGGTTACAATGTATCACTCCACTTGAGTATAAAAGTGAACTGCATTGCAATATCACTTGTGAAATGCACTCAAGTCAAAGCATGGAGAACACCTTATTCACGTCTTGTCATGTGACTTGCTTTTCCTTAGCTCATACTCAAGAAAACACTGTGACTCTGGTCCGATGATCGAAATAGTGTCTGAACTCGAAAAGAAACGTGTATGA
>NC_051407.1:6710577-6712034 GCF_015228065.2 Penaeus monodon
CTCATTTGACGATTCATGAATATTCCAGAATCAAAACATAACCGCGGAAGAAGTGTGTTAAAAATCACAGACGATAAACACTGTATTTGACTGCCGTAGGAGTGTATTTCATCCACGTACTGTATTATCTGAATAGATTTCAATAATAATTACCGTAAAAGATGAAGATTTTTGCATGATCGAAATGCGTTGATTGATAGATAAAATTGTTGGTTTGTGTTTTTTGAATGCCGAAAAACAGAAATAAAGTAAGATCAATAACAGTGATGATAAAGGTGTGTGAAAATAATTGCAATTTTTTTTTCTGACAAACAGAATCCAATACCTTATTTAGTTTCTGCTTGGGAAGTTTAATTGCTCGCATATGGTTCTTATATCTAGAGAATCAGAAGAAAATGACTTAACAGACCCGTTATTCAACTATTAAAATGGATAATGAAAAATCTTTGTACAACGTATACTTTTGTAATCATAATATAAACATAATTTAACAGTGATTTTGAGATCAGTCAGAGATAGTAACATATTTTGTTCTCTATGGCCCACTATAAAGGGTGGAAGGCACAGTGGGACTGTTGTTTCCGCCGGCGTTGCCACCTCCACTTCCACCTCCAATACCACCTCCGATACCACCTCCACTTCCGCCTCCAATACCGCCACCGATTCCACCTCCAATACGGCCTCCAATACCACCACCTCCCACAACTTGACCGTCACCTTGTGAGGCAGCACTCAGAGCCGTTTGGAGGTCTACTCCACCAGGAAGAGTTGGATTCTCTCCTTCTGCGTAGTTCACGAAGAACACTTCGGGATCCGCTGGTGGTGGCGCTGGCACCTCGATCACTTGTTGACCTTGTTCCGACTGCTTGTTAAGGACGAGCAAGACGTGTTGTTGCCTTGGAGGAGGAACGACGATGGGTTCTGGTCCTTGAGCACCATCAGGAAGTCTGACGAAAACAATATTTCGTTCGAGTTTAGGTTTTGGTACATTCGCTGGCCGACTGGAAGAAGCTTGATTTGGTGGCACATCATACAAGAACACACGACTGTTCACTTGAGGTGTGACACAGCTGCCATCCACGTGTTGAATTTGTCCGCCATCACAACCCCCTGAGTTAATGGATGGCCCGGAGGAATTTGGTAGGTTGTATTCCTGCGGGGCAGCAGATATAGCAGCCAACAGTGCTATGGTCTTAAAGAAAAAGTGTTTCTTAGAAGTTGTCTTTAATTGACACAAAAAGAATTCCACACGTATGACAGTAAAAACTTTGCATTACTCACCAGAAGCATCCTGTAGTTGTCTCTGTCTTCCGAACAAGTGACGCCATATATATATACTGGCTGGCATTGCACCTCCTACGTAATGTACTTCCGTTCTCAATAGATACAAAAATCATGGTTTAAGTACCAACATGAATAAAAAACTGACATTTCTCACAGGGAATGCTGTGAAAGTG
>NC_051407.1:6712750-6712884 GCF_015228065.2 Penaeus monodon
TACCAAATATGTTAACAGCTTTGGCTTTCGTTTCAGCATTAGCGGTTTTTATGTTTTAACTATCTACAGTTACAATTGTGTGTGGTACTGAAGACTTCTCATTACCTATAAAAAATATTGAGAATAATTCATGA
>NC_051407.1:6713024-6713675 GCF_015228065.2 Penaeus monodon
TATTGGAGTTAAAATTATTTTCACTTCTCATATCAGACAACAATATCCAGTTGTTAACCAAACAAACTATTAATCCACGTATTTTGACCTCACTTTTATCGTCTTTCGCTGTAGGGAACGTTTAAGTTACTATTGTCTCTTGAAATTTGTTCAAATACTACATAGCCTAAAATGTCTTCAACACAATATCAAATGAATCACCCACACATACAAATTGTCAGCGATCCTTTTACTGCTCCTTCACAAGCTAATGTTGCAGTTCAACGTATGCGTAAATAGTCACACAGCATTTTTTTCTAAACACAGTTTTATACTTAAGACATTTTCTGGACCAACGGCTCACAGTGACTTTATTTTCTTGAAGGTGAGCCAAGAGGAAGGAAGTCTCATGACAAGATGTTTTTTGAAGAAGCAGCCAGAAAATCAGTCGCCAAGCCGATGAATGACGCATTCGTCATTCATAAAATGGTTGAACTTACATTTCATGCACAATATATAGTGCAGGTCACCTTTATACTTACTTTATACTTGCAGCGGGGATTCCGCAGATACTAGGTTAGTGATTTGATAAATATGTACTAAGGCCATGTATTCAAATACCATTTACCTTCTTTTTGTTCACATTAGTTCAGATGCCCAGTACAGCTCTTG
>NC_051407.1:6713692-6713892 GCF_015228065.2 Penaeus monodon
GACCACGTCTTGTAGCGGCATACCCATATGCACATTTTAACAGAACACGGTGAAGTTATTAAGTACAACAAACATAACCTGATAAAGCATATATACTACCTGTCCAGTGTGTAATAACTGGTCACCCTTACTTTAAAAATGTCAGACGTAATGGGATAAGGTTTCCTCTATTTTTTGTAATCTGCTCAAAAATTCTATTC
>NC_051407.1:6713911-6715033 GCF_015228065.2 Penaeus monodon
CACCCAGTATGAATTAACACCAATATACTTAAACAAATTGAGGCTCAATTGTTATCAGTAATCTACAAAAATGGGTTCTTATATATGAATATTTTTTAGGTGAGTGATTCATGTTACTGGTTTGGAATTATATTTTATGTACTGTAGTAATTGGTGATATTTCAAAGGAGAAGAGTAACTTAGATTGGCCAACAATAGATAATCTTAAAGAGGTTTTATGGTTTAATAGGTCAAAGAATAAAAGAAGTTACTGTTTTCTCAATACAAGCAAGAAATAAATGAAAAATTTAAGGATGAATTTAATCGTATATCGATCTGTTATATTATAACGGTATTAGAAAGAACGTTACTATAGAGAACATAAATTATTCTAAATATTTAATATTTTTCCTATCTGTAATTGCTACTACTGATGCCATTTTTTCCCCTCTACAGGATGTAATGCTATTATACTAAATGTTTCCTTAATCCTCGGATGCAACTATTATTGTATTCATTCAGGAATTTAGGAAAATAATTGATTAAAGGATTAAATGGTACTTAATGGGAAAGTCTTTGTATAACACATATACTATTGCCATTATAGTTAAAAGATACATTAAACAGTTAATGCTCTAACATAAGTCGGAGCTGGTGACTTATTTAGTGTTCCCTTTGTGACCCACTATGAAGCGTGGGAGGGGCAGGAGGATACCACCTTCAACGCCACCTCCACTTCCGCCCCCAAAGCTACCTCCTATGCCATCTCCAATACCACCACCAGCTCCTCCACCACTGCCCCAAAACATGACCGTCGCTCTGAGAAGCAGCACCAAGCGCCGTTTGGAAGTATACGCGACCACGAAGAATATTTGTCGCACTTGTCCACCGCCACAACCCCCGGTGTTAAAGGATAGGTCGGAGGATTTTCCTAGGTGTATCCTTGCGGGGGAACAGACAGCAGACACCAGTGGAAAGATCTTCAGAAGGAAATTTTTTATTGTAGATACTCTTTAAATTTGTACTGAAAAGCTTGACATACAAGAACGTAGTTTGCGACAACATGAGGTTTGTATTACTCACTAGAAGCTTCATGTTGGTTGACCCTGTCCTCCGAACAAGTGACAATATATTTACACACAC
>NC_051407.1:6715113-6715214 GCF_015228065.2 Penaeus monodon
GGATAGATAGATAGACAGATATGCTGTACTTAATCTCCCTTAATGCACAAATCATTGTTGAAATTAATACATGACTTAGGAACTGCTATTATAGAGAGTGC
>NC_051407.1:6715300-6715787 GCF_015228065.2 Penaeus monodon
CGTCTCGAGTTGAGGTATCCAGCAACCTCAGACATAGACGTGATAACAGTGGAACAATGTCAGTTAGAATTGTTAGAATTATATTAACAATATCACCAAAGATATGTATCTGATCAGTTACTTTTGTACCACGATTTTCAAAGCATGTACCTAGTGATCTATCTAGTTGCGTATTTTTTAATGAGAAATGGAAGGACTCTGTAGGAGGAAATTTTTTATTTCATGGGAATGAATTCCCACTATTCTTTAGAATATGCAATCTTGTACCTTCTCGTCCTGGACTTCACGGGATCGCTTTCTCAGGTACAAAACAAGTATGTTAACGCTACAGAATTTATTTATCTTGCAGTTGTTCTTATTTCATTTTGAGATGAAGAAAAGGGGTGCAAATGAAATGTAAGGACTCAGAAATATTATTCTTGAGAAAAATCTCTGACTTGTTGATTACAGATATTAAACGACCTTAATTCAGTGCTAATTCATACTA
>NC_051407.1:6716059-6717075 GCF_015228065.2 Penaeus monodon
TATCCACATATATATCTATATTTTTTATTTTGTATAAGTAGTAGAAAGCAGTAGAAGACTCATTCCTCTGAGTTTGTGATAACCCTGTAGGAGTAACCAACCTGTGGCGCAGTGGAAGACTTTAAGCGGCGCAAGTAATAAAAATATTAACAGACTTGCTGACTCGAAGAAGACTGAAAAGCCTTATTAAAAGTCAGTCACGTATATATAGTTTATCAGATACTGTTTAGCATAATACATTTATCATACTAAGATGCCATTAGAAATAGACAGGGGTGGGGGTATCTCAACTCGTGTGGGAAAAACAGACGCATGGGAAAGTTCTGCACTACTTATTGTGTATGAAATATAACTTGAATCAGTTTATGAATGGTGAATGCATCATTCATCAGTTTTGCGACTGGTTTCCTGACAATGCCACTCCTTCATAAAAATCTCACCATAAGTCTTCAAGAAGACAATGCCACTGTAAGCTGTTAGAGTAAATATCTCGACAAGTATAGAAATGTGTACAGTAGAAAAATACTGTGTATGACTACGAAAACAGGTTTGGCTTTTCATGTAGCAGTAAAAGGATCATTGACAGTCTACGTGTGTAACTGTTTTGGAATTGTATTTATGTTCTGTAGGTGTTGCAGTAGTTGCATAACTTTCAAGATATGAGCGGAACTTTAAAATTACATGCATCAAAAGAGGATAATATTGATGAGGTCAGAATACATGCATTGATAGCTGTAATAGGTAAAATATAAGAGTTTTAAATTCGAGTAAAACGTATAAGTGAAACTGATTTTAATACTGGTAATGATAATTGGTCTGACAGTTACATACACTTACTGAAAGGGGCACTACCACAAAGGAAGTCATAAACTATTCTAAATATTTTCTTGTCGTCAGTATAAACACTAGTACCACTCACATGCAGTTCATTTACAGAATCCAATATCATTATATTGCGCAACTTCTTTATTCGTTTTAATGTTTCACTTAAGATTCTGTATCCATCCATCAAGTTT
>NC_051407.1:6717115-6718204 GCF_015228065.2 Penaeus monodon
TACATTTTTAATGAGAAGTCCTCATATAACACATATACTATTGTAATTACAGACAATAGAAACATAAAAACAGTTAATGCTCAAACATGTCGAAGCTGGAAACATATTTTGTATACTCTTCATGGACCACTATAAAGTGCGGAAGGCGCAGGAGGACTGTAATTTCCACCGCCGATACCACCACTTCCGCCTCCAAAACCACCTCCACTTCCGCCTCCAAAACCACCTCCACTTCCGCCTCCAAAACCATCACCGATGCCACCGCCAATACCGCCTCCAATACCACCTCCGAATCCGCCTCCAATACCACCTCCGAGTCCGCCTCCGATACCACCACCGAATCCGCCTCCGATACCACCACCAGCTCCTCCTCCACTGCCACCACCTCCCACAACCTGACCGCCACCTTGAGAGGCAGCACCAAGCGCTGTTTGTAGGTCTACTCCACCAGGAAGAGTCGGGTTCTCTCCTTCTGCGTAGTTCACGAAGAACACTTCGGGATCCGCTGGTGGTGGCGCTGGCACCTCGATCACTTGTTGACCTTGTTCCGACTGCTTGTTAAGGACGAACAAGACGTGTTGTTGCCTTGGAGGAGGAACGACGATGGGTTCTGGTCCTTGAGCACCATCAGGAAGTCTGACGAAAACAATATTTCGTTCGAGTTTAGGTTTTGGTACGTTCGCTGGCCGACTGGAAGAAGCTTGATTAGGTGGCACATCATACAAGAACACACGACTATTCACTTGAGGTGTGACGCAGCTACCGTCCACGTGTCGCACTTGTCCACCGCCACAACCGCCTGCGTTAAAGGATGGACCGGAGGGAGTCGGTAGGTTGTACCCCTGTGGGGCAGCAGATGCGGCAGCAACCAGTGCTAAGATCTTCAAGAAGAAAGAAAATTTTCTTAATATATACTGAAAACAAACCAAGAACATACTTCGTGACAGCATGAGATTGTATTACTTACTAGAAGCTTCATGCTGGTTGTCTATGACTTCCGATCAAGTGACGCCATATATATACTGACTGGTATTGCTCCTCCTACACGAAGTCTTTCCTTTCTCCTTTAATATACAAATCATTGTTGAA
>NC_051407.1:6718875-6721343 GCF_015228065.2 Penaeus monodon
TCTGATATGCATACGATTGCATATTGAAATGTTAATGAAAAGGATTTTAACTGCATCCAAATTGCCGTAACACAGATGTCATATAGTTAGATATGATATTAGTAGGAGCAAGAAAGTGAAAATCACATTAACGTCGATCATATTAACAACATCACCAAAAGCATACATTGACTGGTTATTCCTCAATTACAAATACTTTGTAAATTAAGGCTAACAAGGGAGTAAAGGATTTATCTCATAGGAACACATTTCTAAAATTTTAGAATATGCTCTTAGTTCTCGTCACTTCTTGTGGTCTTTCTATTACACACGATCGCGTTCTTGGGGAAATAAAAACAAATATGTTGACTCTACTTAGTTGATCTCGCGTATTGATGAGAAAGACCTCTGATTTATTTTGGTAGATTGAAGATATTCAATGTCTCTCGAGTCCTGTAAGCGCATGGGTGCTAATGCATGCTATCCGGAAAAAGGTAGATGAGTTATTGCACAAATTGTAGAGTAGTGGAAAACCTATACCACTCCCTCTGTGATAACTTTTAAGTTAGGGCTGGCCCTACTGTAGCGCGATGGATGACTACATATTGTGCATAAAATACAACTTGACGTAGTATATGAACGGTAAACGCGCCATTCATCAGCTTTGCGACTGATTTCAAGACCATCGCTACTTCTTTATAAAACATGCTATTATGAAACTTTCTCTTTCTTGGCTCATCTTCAAGAAAACAAAGTCATTGTTAGCCCTTGATCGAGATAATGTCTCAACTTGTAGAGAAATATGTTCAATAGAAAATGATGTGGCCTCTGTAGTAGCAGTAAAGGATCACTGACAATCTACGTGTGTGTAATTGTTTAGGAATTGTATTTTTGCACTGTAAGCGCTGCAGTATTTGAAAAAGTGTAGTTTTGAAACTGTCTACATCAAGAGAGGATAACCTTCATGTGGGCAAATTACGTGGATTGATGGTTTAGTAAGTAATAAAAATAAATGTTTTTTGATTGCAGGGAAAGGATATAATGTGTGTAAAGAATTGTATCGATAGTGGTAAGGTTTAATCGGCTTGACTGTTATATACAGTTACTGAAAGAGGCACTTGTATAAAGTAAGTCATAAACTATTTTAAATATTTTCCTATCGTCAGTATAAATAGATACTGTAATTAATACTGACACCTAATACACCATCTATATGCATTCCCTCTACAGAAACTGATTCTATTATATTGTAAGTACTTGGCTTAAGGTTCTTGTATCCATTCGTCAGGTTTAAGGAAATCATAAAAATTAATAAATGATAATAAATAGGTAATGAGAAGTCCTCATATAACACGTATACTATTGTAATATCAGACAATACAAACATAAAAACAGTTAATGCTCAAACATAAGTCAGAGCTGGTGACATATTTTGTATATTCTTTATGGTCCACTATAAAGTGTGGAGGGCGCAGGAGGACTGTAACTTCCACCGCCGATACCACCTCCACTTCCACCTCCAAAACCACCTCCACTTCCGCCTCCAAAACCACCTCCACTTCCGCCTCCAAAACCACCTCCAAAACCACCGATGCCACCGCCAATACCACCGCCAATACCGCCTCCAATACCACCTCCGAATCCGCCTCCAATACCACCTCCGAATCCGCCTCCGATACCACCACCGAATCCGCCTCCGATACCACCACCAGCTCCTCCACTGCCACCACCTCCCACAACCTGACCGCCACCTTGAGAGGCAGCACCAAGCGCTGTTTGTAGGTCTACTCCACCAGGAAGAGTCGGGTTCTCTCCTTCTGCGTAGTTCACGAAGAACACTTCGGGATCCGCTGGTGGTGGCGCTGGCAGCTCGATCACTTGTTGACCTTGTTCCGACTGCTTATTAAGGACGAACAAGACGTGTTGTTGCCTTGGAGGAGGAACGACGATGGGTTCTGGTCCTTGAGCACCATCAGGAAGTCTGACGAAAACAATATTTCGTTCGAGTTTAGGTTTTGGTACGTTCGCTGGCCGACTGGAAGAAGCTTGATTTGGTGGCACATCATACAAGAACACACGACTGTTCACTTGAGGTGTGACGCAGCTACCGTCCACGTGTCGTACTTGTCCACTGCCACAACTTCCGGCATTAAAAGATGGACCGGAGGGAGTCGGTAGGTTATACCCTTGTGGGGCAGCAGATGCGGCAGCCACCAGTGCTAAGATCTTCGAGAAGAAAGAAAAAATTCTTAATATATACTGAAACCAAATCAAGAGCATACTTCGTAGCAGCATGAGATTGTATTACTTACTAGAAGCTTCATGCTGGTTGTCTATGACTTCCGATCAAGTGACGCCATATATATACTGACTGGTATTGCTCCTCCTACACGATGTCTTTCCTTTCTCCTTTAATATACAAATCATTGTTGAAATCGATACATGAATTTAGAAATGCTATTTCTCATAGGGCAAGCTGTAAAATGGTA
>NC_051407.1:6722516-6723491 GCF_015228065.2 Penaeus monodon
GAAAAGGATTTTAACTGCATCCACATTACTGTAACACAGATGTCATATAGTTAGATATGATATTAGTAGGAACAAGAAAGTGAAAATCACATTAACGTCGATCATATTAACAATATCACCAAATGCATACATTGACTGGTTATTCCTTAATTACAAATACTTTGTAAATTAAGGCTAACAAGGGAGTAAAGGATTTATCTCATAGGAACACATTTCCAAAATTTTAGAATATGCTCTTAGTTCTCGTCACTTCTTGTGGTCTTTCTATTACACACGATCGCGTTCTTGGGGAAATAAAAACAAATATGTTATTGCACAAATTGTAGAGTGTAGTGGAAAACTTATACCACTCCCTCTGTGATAACTTTTAAGTTAGGGCTGGCCCTGCTGTGGCGCGATGGATGACTACATATTGTGCATAAAATACAGCTTGACCTAGTATATGAACGGTAAATGCGCTATTTATCAGCTTTGCGACTGGTTTCCTGATCATAACTGCTTCTTTATTAAACTTGTTATTATGAAACTTTCTCCTTCTTGGCTCATCTTCAAGAAAACAAAGTCAGTTATCCTTTGTTCGAGATAATGTCTCATCCAGTATAGAAATGTGTACAGTAGAAAATTATGTGGTCTCTGAAGAAGCAGTAAAGGATCACTGACAATCTACGTGTGTGTAACTGTTTAGAATTGTATTTTTGCACTGTAAGCGGTGCAGTATTTTGCAAAAGTGTACCTTGGAAACTGCCTACATCAAAAGATGATAACCTTCATGAGGGTAAATTACAGCTACTAAAAAGGGCACTTGTATAAAGTAAGTCATAAACTATTTTAAATAATTTCCTATCATTAGTATAAATAGATACTGTAATTAATATTGACACCTAATACACCACTTATATGCATTTCCTCTACAGAAACTGATACTATTATATTGCAAGTACTTGGCTTAAGGTTCTTGTATCCATTCATCAGGTT
>NC_051407.1:6723524-6723688 GCF_015228065.2 Penaeus monodon
ATGGGTAAGGAGAAGTACTCATATAACACGTATACTATTGTAATTATAGACAATACAAACATAAAAACAGTTAATGCTCAAACATAAGTCGAAGCTGGTGACATATTTTGTATATTCTTTATGGTCCACTATAAAGTGTGGAGGGCGCAGGAGGACTGTAACTT
>NC_051407.1:6724050-6724756 GCF_015228065.2 Penaeus monodon
TTGAGAGGCAGCACCAAGCGCTGTTTGTAGGTCTACTCCACCAGGAAGAGTCGGGTTCTCTCCTTCTGCGTAGTTCACGAAGAACACTTCGGGATCCGCTGGTGGTGGCGCTGGCACCTCGATCACTTGTTGACCTTGTTCCGACTGCTTGTTAAGGACGAACAAGACGTGTTGTTGCCTTGGAGGAGGAACGACGATGGGTTCTGGTCCTTGAGCACCATCAGGAAGTCTGACGAAAACAATATTTCGTTCGAGTTTAGGTTTTGGTACGTTCGCTGGCCGACTGGAAGAAGCCTGATTTGGTGGCACATCATACAAGAACACACGACTGTTCACTTGAGGTGCGACACAGCTGCCGTCCACGTGTCGCACTTGTCCACCGCCACAACCCCCTGCGTTAAAGGATGGACCAGAGGGAGTCGGTAGGTTGTACCCCTGTGGGGCAGCAGATGCGGCAGCAACCAGTGCTAAGATCTTCAAGAAGAAAGAAAATTTTCTTAATATATACTGAAAACAAACCAAGAACATACTTCGTGACAGCATGAGTTTGTATTACTTACTAGAAGCTTCATGCTGGTTGTCTATGACTTCCGATCAAGTGACGCCATATATATACTGACTGGTATTGCTCCTCCTACACCATATCTTTCCTTTCTCCTTTAATACACAAATCATTGTTGAAATCGATACATGAATTTAGAAATTA
>NC_051407.1:6725614-6727933 GCF_015228065.2 Penaeus monodon
GGAAAGGATTTTAACTGGATCCAAATTGCTGTAACACAGATGTCATATAATTAGATATGATATTAGTAGGAGCAAGAAAGTGAAAATGAGATAAACGTCGATCATATTAACAATATCACCAAATGCATACATTGACTGGTCATTCCTTAATTACAAATACTTTGTAAATGATGGCTAACATGGGAGTAAAGGATTTATCTCATAGGAACACATTTCCAAAATTTTAGAATTTGCTTTTTTTTCTCGTCACTTGTGGTCTTTTTATTACATACGATCGCGTTCTTGGGGAAATAAAAACAAATATGTTGACTCTACTTAGTTGATCTCGCGTATTGATGAGAAAGACCTCTGATTTATTTTGGTAGAATGAGGATATTAAATGACTCTCGACTCATGTAATTGCATACTAACTGGAAAAGGTAGATGAGTTATTGCACAAATTGTAGAGTGTAGTGGAAAACCTATACCACTCCCTCTGTGATAACATTTAAGTTAGGGCTGGCCCTATTGTGGCGTGATGGATGACTACATATTGTGCATAAAATAGAACTTGACTTAGTATATGAACGGTAAACGCGCCATTCATCAGCTTTGCGACTGATTTCAAGACCATGGCTACTTCTTTATAAAATATGCTATTATGAAACTTTCTCCTTCTTGGTTCATCTTCAAGAAAACAAAGTCATTGTTAGCCCTTGATCGAGATAATGTCTCATCTAGTAGAGAAATATGTTCAATAGAAAATTATGTGGCCTCTGTAGTAGCAGTAAAGGATCACTGACAATCTACGACTGTGTAATTGTTTAGGAATTGTATTTTTGCACTGTAAGCGCTGCAGTATTTGCAAATGTGTAATTTTGAAACTGTCTACATCAAGAGAGGATAACCTTCATGTGGGCAAATTACGTGGATTGATGGTAATAAAAATAAATGTTTTTTGATTGCAGGGAAAGGATATAATGTGTGTAAAGAATTGTATCGATTGTGGTAAGGTTTAATCGGCTTGACTGTTATATACAGTTACTGAAAGAGGCGCTTGTATAAAGGAAGACATGAACTATTTTAAATATTTTCCTATCGTCAGTATAAATAGATACTGACACCTAATACACCATCTATATACAGAAACAGAAACTGATACTATTATATTTTAAGTACTTGGCTTAAGGTTCTTGTATCCAAATGATAATAAATAGGTAATGAGAAGTCCTCATATAACACGTATACTATTGTAATTATAGACAATACAAACATAAAAACAGTTAATGCTCAAACATAAGTCAGAGCTGGTGACATATTTTGTATACTCTTTATGGTCCACTATAAAGTGTGGAAGGCGCAGGAGGACTGTAACTTCCACCGCCGATACCACCTCCACTTCCACCTCTAAAACCACCTCCACTTCCACCTCCAAAACCACCTCCACTTCCACCTCCAAAACCACCACCGATGCCACCGCCAATACCACCGCCAATACCGCCTCCAATACCACCGCCGAATCCGCCTCCGATACCACCTCCGAATCCGCCTCCGATACCACCTCCGAATCCGCCTCCGATACCACCACCAGCTCCTCCACTGCCACCACCTCCCACAACCTGACCGCCACCTTGAGAGGCAGCACCAAGCGCTGTTTGGAGGTCTACTCCACCAGGAAGAGTCGGGTTCTCTCCTTCTGCGTAGTTCACGAAGAACACTTCGGGATCTGCTGGTGGTGGCGCTGGCACCTCGATCACTTGTTGACCTTGTTCCGACTGCTTGTTAAGGACGAACAAGACGTGTTGTTGCCTTGGAGGAGGAACGACGATGGGTTCTGGTCCTTGAGCACCATCAGGAAGTCTGACGAAAACAATATTTCGTTCGAGTTTAGGTTTTGGTACGTTCGCTGGCCGACTGGAAGAAGCTTGATTTGGTGGCACATCATACAAGAACACACGACTGTTCACTTGAGGTGTGACACAGCTGCCATCCACGTGTCGAACTTGTCCACCGCCACAACCCCCTGCGTTAAAAGATGGCCCGGAAGGAGTCGGTAGGTTGTACCCTTGTGGGGCAGCAGATGTGGCAGCCACTAGTGCTAAGATCTTCGAGAAGAAAGAAAAAATTCTTAATATATACTGAAAACAAATGAAGAGCATACTTCGTGACAGCATGAGATTGTATTACTTACTAGAAGCTTCATGCTGGTTGTCTATGACTTCCGATCAAGCGACGCCATATATATACTGACTGGTATTGCTCCTCCTACACGATGTCTTTCCTTTCTCCTATAATATACAAATCATTGTTGAAATCGATACATGAAGTTAGAAATGCTAT
>NC_051407.1:6728757-6729848 GCF_015228065.2 Penaeus monodon
TACTTTAACTGTATCGAAGTTGCTGTAATAGAGATGTTATATAATTAGATGTGATATCAGTAGGAGCACGTAAGTCAGAATCATTTTAACATTTATCATATTAACAGTGTCACCAAATGTATACATCTGAATAGTTATTTCTTAATTGCGGATGCTTTGTAAGTGAAGGTTAATAAGGGAACAAAGAGTTTATCTCATAGGAACATATTTCCAATATTTTAGAATATGCAATGACGTATTTTGGTAGAATGAAGATATTATATGACTCTCGAGTCCTTTAAGTGCATAGGTGCTAATGCATACTAACTGGAGAAGGTAGATGAGTTGCTGCACAGGTTGTTGAGTGTAGTCCAAAACTTATACCACTCCCTCTGTGATAACCTTTAATTAGGGCTTGCCTCTTGTGGAGCGATGGATGACTACCTATTGTGCATGAAATTCATCAGCTTTGCGAATGGTTTCCAGACCATGACTGCTTCTTTACAAAACATTTTATTATGAAACTTGCTTCTTGGCTCATCAAGAAAACAGTCATTGTCAGCCTTTGATCGAGATGATATCTCATCTAGTAGAGAAATGTGTACAGTAGAAATATGCGTGACTACGGATATCTAGAAATACATCTTAAGCCTCTGAAATAGTAGTAAAAGGATCAATCACAATCTGCACGTGTGTAATTGTTTTGGAATTGTATTTCTGTACTGTAAGCGCTGTAGTATTTGAAAAATGTAACTTTGAAACTACCTACATCAAGAGAGGAAAACCTTGATTAGGGCAAAGTACGTGGATTATTGGTTTAATAGGTAATAAAAAAGTTTACTGAATGCAGACAAAGTATATGATGAGTTTGAAGCACTGTATCGAAAATGATAATGATAATCGGCTTGACTTTTGTATAGTTACTGAAAAAGGCACTTGTATAAAGGAAGTCATAAACTATTTTAAATATTTTTTAAATATTTAGTATAAATAAATATCGTAACTGATACTAACACGTAATGCACCACTTACATATATTTCATTTCCAGAAACTGGTACTATATTGCAAGTGCTTCGCTTCAGATTCTTGTATTCATTCATCAAATTTAAGA
>NC_051407.1:6729886-6729985 GCF_015228065.2 Penaeus monodon
AACAGTAAATGCTCAAGCATAAGTCGAAGCTGGTAACATATTATGTATCTTCTTTATGGTCCACTATAAAGTGTGGAAGGCGCAGGAGGACTGTAACTT
>NC_051407.1:6730287-6730996 GCF_015228065.2 Penaeus monodon
TTGAGAGGCAGCACCAAGCGCTGTTTGTAGGTCTACTCCACCAGGAAGAGTCGGGTTCTCTCCATCTGCGTAGTTCACGAAGAACACTTCGGGATCTGCTGGTGGTGGCGCTGGCACCTCGATCACTTGTTGACCTTGTTCCGACTGCTTGTTAAGGACGAACAAGACGTGTTGTTGCCTTGGAGGAGGAACGACGATGGGTTCTGGTCCTTGAGCACCATCAGGAAGTCTGACGAAAACAATATTTCGTTCGAGTTTAGGTTTTGGTACGTTCGCTGGCCGACTGGAAGAAGCCTGATTTGGTGGCACATCATACAAGAACACACGACTGTTCACTTGAGGTGTGACGCAGCTGCCATCCACGTGTCGAACTTGTCCACCGCCACAACCCCCTGCGTTAAAGGATGGCCCGGAAGGAGTCGGTAGGTTGTACCCTTGTGGGGCAGCAGATGCGACAGCCACCAGTGCTAAGATCCTCTAGAAGAAAGAAAAATTTCTTAATAAATACTGAAAACAAATCGAGAACATACTTCGTGACAGCATGAGATTGTGTTACTTACAAGAAGCTTCATGCTGGTTGTCTATGACTTCCGATCAAGTGACGCCATATATATACTGACTGGTATTGCTCCTCCTACACGATGTCTTTCCTTTCTCCTTTAATATAGAAATCTTTGTTGAAATCGATACATGAATTTAGAAATGCTAT
>NC_051407.1:6731783-6733073 GCF_015228065.2 Penaeus monodon
TGAAGTGTTAAGGAAAAGGAGTTGAGGCATTCGGCAGTTATTTTAACTCTCTGAAATTGCTGCAATATAGACGTGACATGGTAACAGTAGTAGTGTAGTGACCTATTTCTACTGTGGAAAAGAGTTACAGTATATTTCAGAGAAATTAAATGCTAATATGAGAGCAAAGGGTTTATCTCATGGGAATACATTTCGACAGCTTTTTAGAATCTATAGTCAGTTCTCACCAATCCTCGTGGACTTTCTGTCGTACGGGATCGCGTTTCAGGGTAGATATCAAGAAATATGTTGACCCTACTTGGTTTGATGTTCTTGTTTATGAAAAATATTTTTGATTTACTTTTGTAGATTGAAGATATTAAATGACTCTCGAGTCCTTTAAGTGTATGGGCGCTAATTCATACTAATTTGAAAAAGTAGATGTGTTTTTGTGCAGATGGTAAAAATGAGTGGAAAACATATCCCACTCCATCTGTGATATTGGATGACTAGAACTGGGGCAAGTAAGGCACTAAGTTCAAACACTGAAAGATGTGAAGCCGAAAAAACTCAAGAGTTCTTATCAAAGATCAGTCACGCATATATGGTTTATCAGTATATCAGCGCACCTGAACTCATATGAGTAAAAAAAGAAAAAACACATGGTAGGTAATTGCTTGGTCATCTTTACTTTGAGACATTTACTTACGCTCAGTACATCATCATCAAATCGTTAATATAATCTCTAACAGGTTTTCTCTCAATATGTATAACGTAGTCTGCACTATGATGAATGGTGAATGCGTCAATCACCAGGTTTGAGATTGGTTTTCTTTATGGAACATCTATCATGAGACTTGCTTCATCTTTTCTCATCATCAAGAAAACAAAGTCACTGTGAGCCGTTGGTAGAGATAATATCTTAACTAGTATAGAAATTAATGCAGGAGAAAAGTACGGTATGTGACTACGAATATCTTGAAATACAACATTTGCCTATGAAGAAGCTGTAAAAGGATCACAATCAATCTTTACTGTGTGATTGTTTTGATTAGTGGTTGTCCAGTGTAGGCGCTAAGATATTTGGATAAATTTTAAGATAAAAGAGTAACCTTGAAACTGCCTACTTCAAAAGACGTAAACAATGAAAAAGTAAAAATATGTGGACTGCTGGTTCAATAGAAAGAAAAAGAAGAGGAAAAAAAGTTTCCTTGCGAACAAAAGATCAAAAGCAACGAGTGAAAATACTTTTCATTATGATTTTAAACATGAGTCGATCTGACTGTCAGTGGATAGTTACTGAAAGAGGCA
>NC_051407.1:6733109-6734364 GCF_015228065.2 Penaeus monodon
AGTGTAAAAGAATACTGCTACTGATACTAACATGCGTTTCATTTATAGCCTGTCTTCTTTATCTGGTTTCTGCTTCTGGTTTGATTCATTCATATGTTTCTTGATTGAATGATGATATATGGGTAATGAGAAGTCTTCATACAATATATAAACTATTGTAATTATAGATAATAGAAACATAAAACAATAAATAAACACTTAGTGTATCCTTATGGTCCACTATAAAGTGTGGAAGGCGCAGGAGGACTATAGCTTCCACCGCCGATGCCACTTCCACCTCCAATACCGCCGCCGATACCGCCTCCGATTCCGCCCCCAATACCACCTCCGATTCCGCCTCCAATACCGCCACCGATTCCGCCTCCAATACCACCACCGATTCCGCCTCCAATACCACCACCGATTCCGCCACCAATACCACCTCCGATGCCACCTCCAAATCCGCCTCCGATGCCGCCACCAGAACCTCCACCGCCACCACCTCCCACAACTTGACCACCACCTTGAGAAGCAGCACTCAGCGCCGTTTGGAGGTCTACTCCACCAGGAAGAGTTGGGTTCTCTCCTTCTGCGTAGTTCACGAAGAACACTTCGGGATCCGCTGGTGGTGGCGCTGGCACCTCGATCACTTGTTGACCTTGTTCCGACTGCTTGTTAAGGACGAACAAGACGTGTTGTTGCCTTGGAGGAGGAACGACGATGGGTTCTGGTCCTTGAGCACCATCAGGAAGTCTGACGAAAACAATATTGCGTTCAAGTTTGGGTTTTGGAACGTACGCTGGCCGACTGGAAGAAGCTTGATTTGGCGGCACATCATACAAGAACACACGACTGTTCACTTGAGGTGTGACGCAGCTGCCGTCCACGTGTCGTACTTGTCCACCGCCACAACCCCCGGCGTTAAAGGATGGACCGGAAGGAGTCGGTAGGTTGTACCCCTGTGGGGCAGCAGATGCTGCAGCCGCCAGTGCCAAGATCTTCGAGAAAAAATTGATTAAAAAAAAAATCATATCCCTTCAATAATATACTGAAAACCTTCATATGTAAAAACATGACAACAAGAAGTTTGTATAACTAACCAGGAGTTTCATGTTGGCAGTCTGTGACTTCTGATCAAGCGACGCCATATATATACTGACTAGTATTGCTCCTCCTACATGTTGTCTTTCCTTTCTCCTTTAATACACAAATCATTGTTGAAATTCTAACATGAATACAGAAGAGCGCGCAGTCTATTGGTCGCTTCTCACGGAGA
>NC_051407.1:6735692-6737724 GCF_015228065.2 Penaeus monodon
GATTGACAATTGAATAAATAAAACATGAGATATTAAAAATTTATTTCATCTCATGACCACACGTGACCTTCACCACCAGCAACCACACGACCTGATTTGACAATTTACTTCTACCCTACCTGAGCTACCTTGAATTAGGGGCTACCATATTTCACCATTCTTCAAAGTAGTTTCAAAAGGATTCGATATTAATTTAATATATTGGAAAAATAATTGTGATACGACGCACTGTTGTTGATATTTGCCGTTATTCTGTCCATATATGTAACAAGATCATCATGATGGACATTCGGCTTGCAGGTATGTAGGATAAGATCAGTGTGGTTGAGATATATTATGTAAATGAAAATAATTATTTTCATATTGCCAGCATACTCCAGGATATATAAGAAAAAACAACAACTAAAAACGGCGTGGTGTCACCCCCTCCTCCCATATGACATGCGTGTAATAAGAATATAAATGTAAATGGGACTATATTACTGTGCTGAAGAAAACCGAGTGAGGGTTTTGACACATTCACAAAATCCTTGAAACCATTTTGTGAGAAAGGGAAGCTAATACCGGTACAAGGCATGGCAGGATAACTACATAACTCAACAAATCACTAAAATAACGTATGCGAAATCGCTCTCACATCTCCCAGCCCCAAAAGGTTTGAGATACTTGACTCTGTAATTGTGTATATGAAATGTTACCTGAACCAGTTTAAGAGCGGGAAACGCACCATTCACCTACTTTACAACTGGTTTCCTGACCGTGACAGCCTCTTCATGGAACGTCTTACAACTTCCTTTCCATTAGAAGCATGAGAATGATTTGTATTATGGCTGTAGATATGATACACAGCATGAACAACAAATACGCTGATCACTTTTTTTGTGATTGGTTTCCTTTTCATGACTGCTCCCTTATGGAACATCCTGTCATGAGAATAACATCGTCTTGGCAACCTGTCGTTTATGATATTGCCACTGATTAGTAAAGCATTCTCAACGAGGGAAATATATTCTGTGTGGCGATTTATAAATCTTATGAACAGTACAGCAATAGCAATAATGCTATGAAAGTATATTGTATTCAGGGCACTATTGAGCCAGTGGTACTATACGTGCTTACAAGAAGAAAACAAGTGAAGCAACTCGAGATATGAGTCCGTGCGTCTAAAGAGTTGACTTTTGTATTGAGAATGCATGCAGAAATCAATAATAATGACAAGGATGATGAATGCAATTATCATGACGATCGTCATAATTAATTAGATCTTTCAGGAGATACTTCTGATAAAGCACGGCTTTATGCCTACAATTATCAGTATAAAAAGTAACTGCTGCGACTTATATCAGCGTGCAACTTGTTTACAGAATCTCATTCTACTGATATTGTGTGGTTTCTATATTTTGTTTCTCTTATCCGTATCTGAAGTACAAAACAGGCAGGAAACTTCAATCCCACGCTTGCCCTGTTCCTTATTGAGGAGCTGTGCTTATTAAACCCGAATAAGACATGCTAAGGACTGTGTGGTGGCCGACTTGAAGAACCTAGGTTTGGAGGCGCATGTTACAAGGGCACACGCAGCTGTCATCCACAATTCTTCACCGACATGACTACCGGAACTAAAATGACCAGGTGTAGGTAAGTTGTAAGTTGTATACGCACGGGCTGGCGGACACAACAACCACGAGTATTGATAGCTTTGGGGAAAAACGTAATTATGAGGCTATTAGCTGATACTCCTTGAATGAATGTAAAATCCCCATGAAAGGAATGACAACATGAGTCTTTTGATCTTCATGTCGTATTGTCTCTACAGTGAAGGAAAGGAATCATGTGATGTAAAAAATATCTAGCATCAAAAAGTAGCCAGAAGGTAGGTGAAGGGAACACTGTCGACTTTAGTATGTGCATGCCACAGATTGTTAATAGTATCAAAAATACTTATGTAACTGATGATTTTCCCCCCACTTTTCATGAAATAATTGTACTAATATCACGCGACTTTTGTATTTGGTTTCTGCTGGAGAGCTTAATC
>NC_051407.1:6737750-6738986 GCF_015228065.2 Penaeus monodon
TACTCATATGACAGTAATTTATAAATCATACTGGAAGGTTAAAGAAGAATCTTCATATAACATACATATTTATGTAATTGTATATAAATAATAACATAATAAACGGACTATTTTTGAAGCATAAGCTGAAGCAGGTAATATACTTATGGTCCACTGTAAAGTGTGGAAGGTGCAGGTGGACTATAGCTTCCACCGCCAGAGCCACCTCCACTTCCTCCCCCAAAGCCCCCTCCGATTCCACCTCCGATTCCGCCTCCAATACCACCTCCGATTCCGCCTCCAATGCCACCTCCAATTCCGCCTCCAATACCACCTCCGATGCCTCCTCCAATCCCGCCGCCAAAACCGCCTCCAATTCCTCCTCCAATACCACCACCAAATCCTCCTCCACCGCCACCACCTCCCACAACTTGACCGCTACCCTGAGAGGCAGCACTCAGTGCCGTTTGGAGGTCTACTCCACCAGGAAGAGTTGGGTTTTCTCCCTCTGCGTAATTGACGAAGAACACTTCGGGGCTGGATGGTGGTGGCGCTGGCACCTCGATCACTTGTTGACCTTGCGCCGACTGCTTGTTAAGCACGAATAAGACGTGTTGTTGCCTTGGAGGAGGAACGACGATGGGTTCAGGTCCTTGGGCACCATCAGGAAGTCTCACAAAAACAATATTTCGCTCCAGTTTAGGCTTGGGAATGTACGGTGCTTGACTGGAAGAAGCTTGATTTGGTGGCACATCATACAAGAACACACGACTGTTCACTTGAGGGGTGACGCAGCTGCCGTCCACGTGTCGCACTTGTCCACCCCCACAACCACCGGCGTTAAATGATGGGCCAGAAGGAGTGGGTAGGTTGTAGCCCTGTGGGGCAGCAGATGCAGCAGCCACCAGTGCTAAAACCTAAAGAAAAAAGGAATGTCTGTGAAAAGATATTCTTTGAATATACATTACATAGAAAGATATTCACACGTAAGAAGACCGAACGAACTCCGTGACAGCATGAGGTTTGTATTACTCACCAGAAGCTTCATGTTGGATGTCGATGTCTTCCGAGCAAGTGGCGTCATATATATATACTGACTGGAATTGCTCCTCCTACAAGTTACGTCTTTCCTTTCTCCCTTATTGTACAACTCATGGTTGAAATCCGACCATCAGTAAGAACTGTTGGGATATACCTTTGGTCATTTCTCACGGGAAATACTTCAAAATTGGAAAATGATGGATCAGAATATCTAAT
>NC_051407.1:6741039-6741554 GCF_015228065.2 Penaeus monodon
TGCTGCTAGAATGACTGGAGTGAAGTTCATGAAGGGGAGGGTCTTAATATTTAGCTGTTTTATCTCAATGATTTTTGCGTTGACTGGTTGGCAAGGAGGATTCTCCACAATATAGTTGTCACGTAATAACAATAATCTTATAGTTGTAATATACATATGAATGCAATTGTAACATTTGAAGAAAAAGACGTAATGATTAAAATTATCTGTGGTGACAGTGGCTATTGTATTTAGAAATCTTGCTATCATCGGATTTCTTTTGTCAAACGCAGGTGTCTGATTATACATTCGTGTTGTAAAAGATTTACGACACTATGCTTTTGCGTAAAATCTTTCCGACAGCTTCCTGTCTTGAAGAAGTAAGTAGATAGCTTGAGAAGTTTATTAAGTAGATTTCACAATCGTTTTTCCCCTTCAAAAGCATTTCTGTATATGACCCATCGCGGAAAAAATGAGGAAAAGAAGGATGATAACGGGGTAAGGCGTGACAATGTTGTCCAAATATGTCATTCTTA
>NC_051407.1:6741580-6741863 GCF_015228065.2 Penaeus monodon
CCTGTGGAAGGTTGATAATGGTGTACGAATCGTTAATACATAGCCTCAATATAAATCATTGTAAGCAAAAATCTCTATTACAGCTTCCTATCCTCGTGGAGTATGAGAATGATTTGCATTGTAATAGCAGGTATGAACCATTTCATGAACTAGTTTAAAAACAGCAAGCGCATCATTCGCCGATTTTGGGACTGGTTTCCCAGCCATGACTGTCTATTCATGGAGTATCTTGTCATGAGACTTGCTTCGTCTTGGCTCATCTTCAAGAGACTATAAGCCATTG
>NC_051407.1:6742041-6742349 GCF_015228065.2 Penaeus monodon
TGGCCTGATCCAGCAGGAGTGGGCAAAGTGGACAGCTGCTCAGTTGCCTCCAAATATTAAATGTGATCTATTTTTTGGCGTCGTATCACAATGTTTCTTAGTGAGGCATGACATTCTGAGACTGACTCGCCAATGAACGCTGTTTTAGTTACCTAATTAATCAGTTCTTAGTTCAGTGGTTCAATGGCTATAACAGTGTTTCCTCCCAAAATCATATTTTTAATTTAAGAAACTTTGATTAATATATCTACTATCAAACTGAACGGATTGTTTGATATACAAGTTTCTTATGCAACATTTAATATTCA
>NC_051407.1:6743859-6745437 GCF_015228065.2 Penaeus monodon
AATAATCAAAATGAAAAAAGTACCTACATAAGCTAGCAGATAATAAAATCAGCGTTCGTTTTTGTTTAACCGATTTTTATTGAATTGTGAAAAATAACGTAAGTCACGTATCCGTTTTTTTTTATTTCATTTTCATTATTAATGATATATTTTTTTTTGTTAGGGTTACTGTCTTCTGAGGTAGAAATCAATATGTCTGTTATGGGGTGCTGTAGAGGCTAGACGGCGCTGGGGGACTGTATTTGCCGCCTCCACTGCCACCTCCACTACCACCACCGATCCCGCCTCCGATACCACCTCCTATTCCGCCTCCGATGCCACCTCCTATTCCGCCTCCGATGCCACCTCCTATTCCGCCTCCGATGCCACCTCCTATTCCGCCTCCGATACCACCTCCGATACCGCCTCCAATACCGCCTCCGAAACCACCACCGCCCACAATTTGACCGTTGCCTTGAGAAGCAGAATTCAGCGCCGTTTGGAGGTCTACCCCAATAGGAAGACTTGGGTTCTCTCCTTCCGCGTAGTTGACGAAGAACACTTCAGGATTCGATGCTGGCGGCGCGGGCAGCTCGATCACCTGCTGGTTTTGTTCCGACTGCTTATTAAGAACGAAAACTACGTGTTGCTGCTGCGGAGGAGGTACGACGATGGGGTCGGGTCCTTGAGCGCCTTCAGGAAGTCTCACGAAAATGACATTGCGTTCCAATTTCGGTTTGGGGACGTATTTTGGTCGGCTGGAAGGACCTTGATTCGCTGGCACGTCGTACAGAAACACGCGGCTGTGTACTTCAGGCGTGACGCATCTGCCGTCTGCATGTTGCACCTGCCCGCTACCACAGCCTCCAGCTTTAAACGATGATCCTGAAGGTTTGGGCACTTTATAACCCTGTGGAACAGCTGACGTAACCGCCACAAGCGCAAAAATCTATGGGAAAGAAGATTTTCTCTCTAGATTATTTTGTCCACTAGTATTATTATACCACATGTAGCAGTAAATTATGTTATATCATAAATCGCCACTTAGCCATAAATTGTATTATATTACATCATACGTAGCAATACATTATATCACGTCATATAACATGTAGTAGTAAATCAGTATCATATTATCTTACATGCAGCAATAGACTATATCATAGATATATTACACGTAGCAATATATCATATGAGATCGCAGGTAGCACTAACCTAATCATAATCAATCACACTTAACAGTACGTTCCATCATATCAAACCACATATAAGCAATGACTCCTACGTAACCAACAAACACAACACACCAAGAGCCTACGATCGACGCTACTCACCAAAATCTTCATCCTGAGTCTGTATGGCTAGTGCCATGTCTTCACACCGCTTATATACCGACAGCCATTGCTCCTCCTACAAAAGAGAGGTTCTTTCCTTTCTACCGTATGCATAAATCTCGGTTCCTGTGCATGGTTAGGCAAAGAAAAGCTGCCCCGAAGACGATGACAGTGCGAGATGAGTCGATAGATCGCTTCCTGATCATCGTTATGCAATGGAGGGAACTGCACTGATATTTACACCATTTTCTGAATAAGGGTGTAACAT
>NC_051407.1:6747956-6748310 GCF_015228065.2 Penaeus monodon
ATAGCCTTATTAATATTGGTGTCATACACTTAGAGGTGACACAGATGCCTTAGGCCAGTCTCTCCTTGAACGAGGAAACAGCAACAGATCTGGGAAATCCGTAACCAAAGAAAGGCTTACTATACTCTTGAGTGACTTCGGCAACCTAGTTCGTACTACATTTCACACGAGCAGTCACTATGCAAAGTTACTTCACATTCTTGCATCGAAAGAAATCGTAGGTGATGGTTAAGAAATACTGCTTTCGATTTCAAATACAGTGCGCTTGTTCACTGGTTCTGCGTGATGTGATGGGAAAGTACCATGGTTTCTGCTTGTAATAAAACAACATACAAGGTTAATAAGGAAGAGGAA
>NC_051407.1:6749341-6750872 GCF_015228065.2 Penaeus monodon
ACGAAAATACTATGTTTGGTATTAGATATTTCCTGCTTGGTAGAACCCAGTGCTGCCACTTTGGCGAATTCTTGTCACGGTCAGACGCAATCCAAACCCACGCAAACGTGAAAAAGACTTTGTTTATGCAGATGATACCTGTATTCCCTCTCTTGATTTATGAAGGCACATTTTTTCTTTTGAATGTTTACCTTTTTTTTAAGTTTATGTCCGTAAATAGTCATATAACATGGAAATACAATTCATGGATAATGATCATTTGAACATTATTATTGCACATTTATTTAATCATCCATGGATAAATAGTAACAATATTCTAAAAATATAGATTTTCCTGCAGAAATCAAGATTAAACCTAAAAACAATTATTGAAACATTCTGGAGGAGAGACAAAACTTCCTACGGTGTGCCATAAAGGGTGGAAGGAGGAGGAGGACTGTAACTACCACCGCCGACGCCACCTCCACTTCCGCCTCCAGATCCACCTCCAGCACCACCGCCGATTCCGCCACCGAACCCACCTCCTGATCCACCTCCGAAGCCACCTCCGAACCCGCCTCCGATGCCACCTCCAAAGCCACCACCGATTCCTCCTCCACCGCCGCCAGCGCCCACGACTTGGCCGCTGCCTTGAGAAGCAGCATTCAAGGCAGTCTGAAGATCTACTCCGCCGGGAAGTGTCGGGTTCTCTCCTTCAGCGTAGTTGACGAAGAACACTTCGGGGTTGGCTGCTGGTGGTGCTGGTAGCTCAATCACCTGCTGATCCTGTGCTGATTGCTTATTAAGGACGAACAAGACATGCTGCTGTCTTGGTGGCGGTACAACAATTGGATCAGGTCCCTGAGCACCGTCAGGAAGTTTCACGAAAATGATATTACGTTCCAGTTTAGGTTTAGGAATGTACTTTGGGCGACTGACTTCGCCAACATTAGCCGGTACTTCATAGAGGAACACGCGACTATTTACCTGGGGTGTGACGCAGCTGCCATCCACGTGTTGTATTTGTCCACTACCACAACCCCCAGGTTTAAAAGATGGTCCTGAGGGGGTAGGCAAGTTGTAGCCTTGTGGTGCAGCAGATGCAACAGCCGCAAGTGCTAAGATCTATCAGAAAATGAAGCATATTCTGAGTACAAAACACATGATAACGATATAATAATAATTCTAGCCACATGATTCTCTTTTCTATATCCAATCAAAATCACTGGAATCAAACCACCAACACTTCAGTTTGACACTACTCACCAGGATGTTCATGTTGGAAGTCGATGCAGTGAGTTCAAATCGAGCCATATATATACCGACTGCTGTGGCTTCTTCACACGTCTGCCTTCACAAGGTCTTCCCTTTCTCCCCTAGTTCACATCTAGTGATGGATATGGAAACACTCTGATTACTCTGCTGACCAGTCATCAATAATGACAAGAATATTCATCTGGAAGATGAATCTGTGAATTACTGCTTGGTCACTTCATTTTGCAATAAATATTAGATTTCATGTGTGTGCGTAGGGTAAGTAAAGATTCTTCCT
>NC_051407.1:6751315-6752646 GCF_015228065.2 Penaeus monodon
CACCAGTCTAGTGCTATTCAAGTAAAATATTGCAATGTGAGATGATCAAGCAATAATTTATAGTTTTCCAGGTTGCAATCACCGTCATCTTCAGTGACTGGTCAACAAAATAATTAAGATTTCCTTATATATTACCTAATGTGGACTAACGTAAAAAAGGACGACCTCATGGCTCTAACCCAAAGTTTATATGAGGACCAATTTCAGTTAAAGCGTGTTTATTCATAAATATCTATCTTCAAACGGTGTTGAGTTCTGCTTCTCAGGGCAGTGGTTTTGGGTGCGGAATCGGTGGTGGCATCGGAGGTGGAATTGGAAGCGGTATCGGGAAGGGGGAAACATCGGAGGTGGAACTGGAGGCGGTATCGGGGGGGGGGGGGGCTCGGAGGTGGAATTGGAAGCGGTATCGATGGGGTCATCGGAGGTGGAATTGGAGGCGGTATCGGGGGGGGGATCGGAGGTGGAATGGAGGCGGGTATGGGGGGGGTCATCGGAGGGGAAATTGGAAGCGGTATCGGGGGGGGGGGGTCGGAGCTGGAATCGGAGGCGGTATCGGGGGGGGGGGGATCGGAGGTGGAATTGGAGGCGGTATCGGGGGGGGGGGATCGGAGGTGGAATGGAGGCGGTATCGGGGGGGGGGGGGATCGGAGGTGGAATTGGAGGCGGTATCGGGGGGGGGGGGATCGGAGGGGGAATTGGAGGCGGTATCGGGGGGGGGGGATCGGAGGGGGAATTGGAGGCGGTATCGGGGGGGGGGGATCGGATGTGGAATTGGAGGCGGTATCGGGGGGGGGGGATCGGAGGTGGAATTGGAGGCGGTATCGGGGGGGGGGGGAACGGAGGGGGAATTGGAGGCGGTATCGGTGGTGTCATCGGAGGGGAATTGAGGCGGTATCGGGGGGGGGTCGGAGGTGGAATTGGAGGCGGTATCGGGGGGGGGGGTCGGAGGTGGAATTGGAGGCGGTATCGGGGGGGGGGGTCATCGGGGGGGAAATTGGAAGCGGTATCGGGAATATCATCGGTGGTGGCTCGGAGCTGGAATTGGAGGCGGTATCGGGGGAGGCAAGTACACTCCTCCTCGTAATTATAGTGCACCGTAAGAGGTAAGGCAAACTAACTATTGCTATTGAATTACTATTTGTCCTTAAACAACTGAAAAAAATGCATTATATGAATGTTAGTAATTACAATTATCCGCACACCCCTTTTACTGTTTTGTTAGTAACGGATATTCTCTCGGCTGAAATATTTAAAATAATTTTGATTTACTCGATGTTGAAAAGGGATGAAAATAATATTGTTGGACAGCATTACAGTGTTTTCCTAATACA
>NC_051407.1:6752893-6753433 GCF_015228065.2 Penaeus monodon
GAATTCACCGTTAAGATACCGATGGCATGATCGCTAATACTTTTTTCCACCGCTATTGGAAAGAAATCAGAAAAAAATATGTATGCTGTATCCCATATGCATTTTACATGAATCTACCCCTTTAAAGGTGCAATTGAGTGTTCTGTATGAGATTACTCTAAATATTGTATAAAATTAGAAACTGCGATATATTTTTTTCTTTGCATTCCCACCCACTTTTGAAATTTTCGATTCGTTTATAACCCTCCCCCCTCCCGCAAAGAAAAAAAATGTGAAATATCTTTTGATACATATTCATGTAGACTTCAGATTGCTTAAATAATAAACACTATCTAGAAATACATATACGTAGAAAGTTTGAGTGATAAATAGCCTGACAGATATGAATACAGATCAATCAATATATAAGATGTATATGTAATATCTTGCTCATAAGAAAGAAAGCGGAAAGCCGTAGTTTTCGACCCAGGGGTAATAATTAACCCCGGGGGTGTAAAGAAGGCGTTCTTGGGGGGGAGGGGTAAAGAGACTCTTAAATTT
>NC_051407.1:6753471-6753599 GCF_015228065.2 Penaeus monodon
GAAGAATGAATAAGAAGGAAATTAAAAGATGAATAAATAAATTAGTAATACAGAAGGAAATAAGCAAACCTTAATCATAATAAAAAATACATGTACACGACTTTCGTACATAAAAAATAAGCTTTCAA
>NC_051407.1:6753626-6753920 GCF_015228065.2 Penaeus monodon
AAAATATTGATTTCCCACGACATTGTGTAACGGTATCAAAACGTTTCAGAACCATTGATTAACAGCAAATTTCTATATTTTATGGATATGCAGTAATGAAATATAGCTACAAAAAAAAACAACAAAAAGCAAGATAGAAGAGAAAAAGGTTTTTTTTTTCAGATTTTCACACAATGACTGGCGTCTACTGCTTCCTACTCCAACAGGAAAAACAAATTATAACTTTAAAATAAGAGAACAGTTTATGACAATATCAATCCTCAGGCGACAGCTGTCTCACTATTTCGTGGTTTT
>NC_051407.1:6754956-6756504 GCF_015228065.2 Penaeus monodon
ATATAGTTATATAACTGTTAATTACTTTATATTCTGCTAAGGAACATATGTCAAAATAATAGCCAATTTTCTCTGCAGGCTCTTCTCTGCCATCTTTGTGTATGGTAGTGATCATTAGGATATGTAAATGTCATTCATTTTGTGAACCTTACCTTTCCTCCAAAGTTTTACATGATTTTCTCTATATTTCGGACATAAAATAACGCAGTAGGAATACACTACTCTGTTTGAAAAATTAAGAAGTCTTTTTAATATATTTTTTCATCACTGAATATATAGTAACAATATACAGAACCATGTGTTCATATCAAACTGAGAATTATTTATTAAAGCTTCAGTAAAAAGAAGTAATGGCGTTTTACTTCTTACGGCCTGCTGTAGAGACGAGAAGGAGGACTGTATCTACCACCTCCAATACCACCTCCACTTCCACCTCCAACACCACCACCGATTCCGCCTCCAATACCTCCTCCGAAACCACCACCGATTCCACCTCCAAATCCACCTCCAAAACCGCCACCGATTCCACCTCCAAACCCGCCTCCAATACCTCCTCCAATTCCACCTCCAAAACCACCTCCGATTCCTCCTCCCGCACCACCAACGACTTGGCCACTGCCTTGTGAAGCAGAACTTAACGCCGTTTGGAGATCTACTCCACCGGGAAGTGTCGGGTTCTCTCCTTCAGCGTAGTTCACGAAGAACACTTCGGGGTTGGATGGCGGTGGTGCTGGCACCTCGATCACCTGTTGATTCTGTTCCGACTGCTTGTTAAGGACGAACAAGACGTGCTGCTGCCTTGGCGGTGGAACAACAATCGGGTCTGGCCCCTGAGCACCGTCAGGAAGTCTCACAAATATCACATTGCGTTCCAGTTTAGGCTTTGGAATTTGCTTTGGCCGACTGACAGCGGCTTCATTCGGTGGCACATCATACAAAAACACACGTTTGCTCACTACCGGTGTAACGCAGCTGCCATCCACGTGTCGCACCTGCCCCATGCCACAACTGCCAGCGTTAAAGGAAGGGCCAGAGGGCTTAGGCAGGTTATACCCCTGAGGAGCAGCGGACGCAACTGCCGCAAGTACTAGGACCTATCAGAAAAAAATAAAGAGAATTTAGTTATCGCTGTACTTGCCAATTTATACTTAGCATTACTGTTATATATACATTCTCTCTTTTAAAAAAATCAGTTATAACCTTAAAGAATATTAGAAAGCAGGTGAGTTTGACACTACTTACTAGGTGGAGATCCATGTTTGAAGTCGATGTGTTGCGATGTGGTACGGAATATATATATGAATGCGATGCTGGTATTGCTCATCTTGCAAACTTTGCTTTAGCCTTCGGAAGGTCTTCCCTTTCTCTATTAGTTCACACCCAGCAATATACAAATAAATCTTAATTATTCTGCTAGCTAGTCATCTAAGATGACTATGATATTCATCTTTAAGACCTGGTTGTAGATTGCTGTCTGATCATCCTATCATCACGCTTTGCAATGTTTTTACCTGAATAACACATCAATAATTCGTATCTCTTACTGGA
>NC_051407.1:6758908-6759822 GCF_015228065.2 Penaeus monodon
TGTATCGTGTTAGAGAAAGGATTATTATAGTTTATACTGACAGTAGTGATATCTTTTATTCACAATATTAGTTATATATACATGTGTACACGCTGACGATATAAAAGAATCTCTGTCAACGCATTTCAGTACAAAATGGCTGAAATATTAATTATTTGGTATGATACTGTTAGCCGAACTGATCCTCTTTATGGGGTTTTGTAGAGGTTAGAAGGTGGAGAATAGTTGCTCGAAGGAGGGCTGTAACTCCCGCCGACGCTGCCTCCGTTGGAACCTCCTCCATTGCCTCCTCCGGCGCCGCCTCCATGGCCATTGCCGCCCACGACTTGGCCGTTGCCCTGAGATGCTGAACTCAGTGCTGTTTGGAGATCTACCCCGCTGGGAAGAGTCGGGTTCTCTCCTTCTGCGTAGTTCACGAAGAACACTTCGGGGTTGGATGGCGGTGGTGCTGGAACCTCGATCACTTGCTGGTCCTGTTCAGACTGCTTATTGAGGACGTACACGACGTGTTGCTGTTGTGGCGGTGGGACGACGATGGGCTCCGGGCCCTGCGCACCTTCAGGCAGTCTCACGAAAATGATGTTGCGCTCCACTTTAGGCTCTGGAATGTATTCTGGCTTGCTAACCTCAGCTACATTTGCTGGAACATCATACACAAACACACGCCGCTTCACTTCAGGTGTGACACAGCTACCATCCACGTGTTTTACTTGTCCTTCACCGCAGGACGGGCCAGAAGGCGTCGGCAGGTTGTATCCTTGCGGCGCAGAGGACACAGCAACCACGAGTGTGAAACAAAAGACCTGTAAGAAAAAGAAAAATAGTTTGCGAATTACACTTTGATAATACTCATAACCCTCCCTACAACATACCTCGTAGTTCTTTGTAAAACAATGAAGTGTTACTAAAAACAA
>NC_051407.1:6759853-6760265 GCF_015228065.2 Penaeus monodon
AAGAACGAGAACTGATTAGGAGAGACGAGCCAGGAACTGCCACTCACCAGGAGCTCCATGATGCTAAATGCTACCTCCAATAACCGGATAACACCATTTATATATAGAAACCTCTTCTCGCTCCTCCTCCAGGCCTCAGATTAACCATCACAAGGTCTCGCTCCTTTCTCCCATCGCGCACAAACGACCAACTCTCACTTTAAGCTAAAGATAGAAAGAATCTTCAAATTTCTCCTGAAGGTTGGTGTTGTGATGCTTAACCCCGCGGATGAGGCGAGTGAAGTAAACATCGCAAGAGAATAACATCGCTTCGTCATCCACTTTCGGATTTCTCCTGCGACTTCCTTTTGGTCACTCCTGCCTTTTAGCATGGAGGATCGCATACATTAAAAAATAAATCCGGTGTTATTAA
>NC_051407.1:6761998-6762200 GCF_015228065.2 Penaeus monodon
AATACACGTGCAGTCACTTCAGACGTATCGGGAAATCAGCTGGCGGTGACTGGCAGAACAAGAAAAAAAGAAAATAATTTGATAATCGCTGTTATAACAAACCCGTAAAAGGCGTTTTTCCCTGGGATTCTGCATCCTTGTGTGGAAGTTTTTTTTTTTCGAAAATGAATTTAGGTAGATATGGACAAATAGACCAAAACAA
>NC_051407.1:6762370-6762490 GCF_015228065.2 Penaeus monodon
CACATAGCAATAAATTCATTGCAAATTCACGCGGGTTGGGTGGTGATGAAGGTTGATTGACAAGCGTGGTGGAGCATCAAAGGTTGGACTTTGCGATAAACTAAATATTTCTTTCAATTT
>NC_051407.1:6762775-6763529 GCF_015228065.2 Penaeus monodon
GTAAACAGTTGAGGGGATGCTAATTAGCTCCTGACTGCTAGGCTGACATTTATAAACAAGACTAAAAGTTTCTATTGGGATGTTGAAGCATAAAAGGAATAAAATGGGTTTTAACCCGCTATCTGTTTCTTGTAACAAACCTGCACAATAGGACTGGATTCTGGAACTTCGACTGACAATAAGGGATTAAAACTGATCCTTGTTATGAGAGGACAGACGATTTTAACACATCTATGAGATATTTTCATAGTATATTAGGAATAAGTCAAGAAATAGATTTTTTAGAATGGTCTCATTACCTTTGTCACGATCAATGATGCAGATCCATTGCTACAACTCTCTACTGCAGTCTGTATCATTTTATATTTTAGTTTCCATTCCAATTTACGAGTGTAATCTATGCAAGCTGGATCTTATATCAGTTATACATTTACGGATATTTCTAAATAGTTAAGGAGAAAGCATGATTTATAGTTTTATTTATATTTCCATCCGTCTACTTACCGGTCTGTCCGCTTGTTAAATATGTTTGAAGGAAAATGTATAAATGGCAAGGAATATGAACAGCTAGAATTGGCAAACATTAGACGATTCCGATATTATAAATGCAACGTTAGCTGCACATTTGCTTTGTAAGTTAATTTGCATCTTTCCATATCCGTAATATTACAGAAACTGTGACAGTGAATTATAGTTTGATTGATCTAAATGTAAACTTGTAGTGCACGTATGAATATATGCATTGATATGAACT
>NC_051407.1:6765054-6765458 GCF_015228065.2 Penaeus monodon
ACAGGTAAGTTTTCCCTACCTGCCGCGCAATCTCATTCTGCTTTCCTGAAGACGGCAGCGGGGTGGAGCAAGCCGTATGACGCCGCACTCCTTCCTGCAATGAAAATGCAAATTTTTTCGCAGGAAACCAGACCAGTTGCAGACCAGAGGAATGACGTAGTCGTGGGTGACTTTCCTTAGCGGGTTTAGCGAAACCTTTCACGGCGAGAAGGTTTCCGCTTTCCGTGCTATTTTTATTTTTTTTGTCTTCCTGTATTTCTTTGTGTTTGTGTATGTGCATGTATGTATATATTTATTTAATTTGTTTATATATGTTTTTTTTTTGTGAGTATTTTTCTGTGTATTCATTACCTACTTACATGTCTGTAACTATATTTCTCTGTGTCTCTGTCTCTCGTTCTCAC
>NC_051407.1:6768753-6768906 GCF_015228065.2 Penaeus monodon
TTTCTCCTTCTGTCCCAGTTTTGTTTGTCAGAGATGAATCTCTTGGTCTTAAGTCATGTTTGTAGATTCATTTAGAACTTTCATCAATAAATCTCAGGATTTCTTCTCTGATTGCACCGAGGCGGAACATCAATTTGTGCTTTGTGAGAAAGG
>NC_051407.1:6769343-6769847 GCF_015228065.2 Penaeus monodon
CAGGGAAAAAAAAGAGAGGCATGCCTGTAAACAGAAAAAGGCCCAAACACACAGATAACCACAGAGAGGTAAATGAGCGGCTAGCCAGACATAGGAATCCACACTAAAAGAAACCAAACTGGGCCAATTATAGAAACGGCAGAAAGAATGCAGTAAACAAAGCGAGGAAACTGCCGACCCACCAGTAATTGCGACAAAGAAATTTCAATCACACTCCAAGGCGAATCTTTGACGGTTGGATATCCATCGAGGCTTCTCTATAATTTTCTGGTAACGGTGGATCGGTGTCATCTATCTGTCTGTCAGAACTTCCTCTCTATCTTTATAACAAAAAGAGTATAGCATTTAAAAACACACAGGGGATCCCGCAATTTACTTTTTTTTCGGTTTGCGCCAGTCATCGCAGGCAAGAGTCTCGCTGGAGTTTCTCTGTTCATGGGTTTGTTGTCAACAGCTCGAGGCAAAAACACTGTTCTGCTCTCTCAGTCATCCTTGGCAGAGATC
>NC_051407.1:6771111-6771354 GCF_015228065.2 Penaeus monodon
GTTAAACGCCAATGGGATATTTGGCCAGCTTATCAATAACTTGAAGCTTTGTACATTAATCGCGTACGCCTTGCAATTTTTTGCTCGTATGTGACTTGACTTTAAGAAAAATATTTAGAGCCACATAATATACTGAAACGTTACTGAATATTGTGAAGATCTGAAATTGAAATAAAGAAATTAGTTACATGAATATACACCCAACCTGGGGCCCTTAGAGCAATATGAAAATTATGACTAGGA
>NC_051407.1:6771500-6772947 GCF_015228065.2 Penaeus monodon
TCAGATCACATGCACTGAAGGAGGCCATTGAAATTATTATATATTAGTCGGGGCCATAGAATAGAAAACGTTGAGAACTATTGGTATAAACGAAACGATAACTAAGTATTAGGAGCAAATCGTGTACCCTCTGAATACTCCTAAGAGTATTCTTAGGACCCTCTATTCTATATTCAGGCAGACAGATGACACAATAAGAAAGTCACATGATATGAATGGTGATGACGAAGCATTGTTATTTGATAGTGATTACATCATTCATCTTATCTGCTAGGATGAGCATCACATCACACCACCAGCATTACCTACGGCTTCAGGAGAAATTTTGAAATTTCCTGAGCTTCAAGTGAGAGTCGGTAGTTTGGGAGAAAGGGAAAACCTTGCTATGGCTAATAGTAGGCCGGAGGAGGAGCGTGAGCGACTTCTGTATATAAATGGCGTTATTCGGTTATGGCAGACAGCATTTAGCATCATGAAACTCCTGGTGAGTATTGTAGTGCTAGACTCATGGCTCGTGGCGTGCTCTCGTGTTCTGGAAGTGTATGGGTAGTTAACAACGATTTTTTTATTTCAAATCACTACCGGCATAGAATGTACAATGGAAAGAAGTCAGCGTGATCATTAAAGCATCGGTGCCTCTTTCTGACAGGTCTTCAGCTTGGCACTTGTGGCTGCGACTTCCGCTGCCCCGCAGAGGTACGACCTGCCTACGCCCTCTGGCCCATCTTATAACATTGGAAGCTGTGGGGAAGGACAAGTGCGACACGTGGACGGCAGCTGTGTTACACCTCAAGTGAACAGTCGCGTGTTTCTGTATGATGTGCCAGCAAATGTTGGAGAGGTTAACAAGCCAGACTACATTCCAGATCCTAAAGTGGAGCGCAATATCATTTTCGTGAGACTACCGGATGATGCAGAGGGCCCGGAACCCATCGTCGTACCACCCCCGAAACAGGAACACGTCGTGTACGTCCTTAATAAGCAGTCTGACCAGGACCAGCGAGTGATCGAGGTGCCAGCCCAGCCTCCTTCCAACCCGGAAGTATTCTTCGTGAACTACGCAGAAGGAGAGAACCCGACCCTTCCCAGCGGGGTAGACCTCCACACGGCCCTAAATTCAGCGTCCCAGGGCAACGGTCAGGTCGTGGGCGGTGGGGGAGGAAATGGAGGTGGCTACGGCGGAAGTAGCGTCGGCGGGAGCGGCAGCGTCGGCGGGGGTTACCGGAATCCAACGAACAACTTCGGTCCCCCATCCAACTTTTATAGCATACCCTAAATGTCCCTAAATGTCAGGGCTCATGAAAGCATTTATGAGTCAGTTATGTCAGATGTTTCAGTTATTTCAATTATCTTAATTTTATTTCGATGTGCATGGGGTTTTGTTTCATCTCTAAACAAAGTTTATTTTTGATACTTGAGAGTAAAGGTTTTAGCTATGATATGCTTT
>NC_051407.1:6774668-6775470 GCF_015228065.2 Penaeus monodon
AAAAATGTACTGTAAAAGAAGCGGGTACGCATATGTAACCAGTAATTAAGCCAGTCTTTAATTAGTGTTAGGTGAAAAACAACCTCAGACGAAGCGGATGGTTTGTACTTTTAAAATCAACACTGTCTAGAAATTACGACAAGAAATCTGCTGAAATGAGAGAAAGCTTTGATTATTCTGTTACATAATGCAATCAAGTAATTTTAAAAGGTGTGTGAGAATATATCAAAGTTTGGCTGCAATCTGCCTTGATGAGATTTCCCTGAGTATGTGATCTGATATTTTAGAGATATAAAATACCTCAGTTTCCCCTTCATAGGAACCTCCGTTATCTCTTAATCGTAAAAAATTCTCTCCTTGTGCATTTATCTCTCATTTTAGATATCTTTGTTAATATATTCAAGCTAGTAATTCAGAGATAAAAAAAATCCTCCTAATCGCATTGACCTTTTTAGAAAAAAAATCAGGCTATAGTTTTACGTCCCTATCATACCTCCTCAACCCAGCAAATTATCAAGAATTTAATACAATTATCACGTGATCAATAAAAGCAGACGTGACAGAAAAAATATTCAGAAAAAGAGCATTACAAAGTCAATTCCATTTTCACACGAGTTTTTCAAAGGACAAGGTGCCATTAGCAAGTTTCCTCGAAGCAGTCCATCTTTACCTTACATTAGGCTCAAGGAACAATAACTAACACCAAATTACGAAGAAGAATTGGTGGTCAGAGACTTTGCCTACCGAATTTACTCTGTACACATTGACGGCTGGACTGAAGGAAAGGTAAAGCTGGGGAGGG
>NC_051407.1:6777674-6778034 GCF_015228065.2 Penaeus monodon
ATGTCAGTTCTTCATTGCACGTGCAGAGCAACGTCTAACCACGCAAACCAAAAAGTCAGACATCTGCCAGGGAAACATGCACACGCCTGAATGTCAACAGCACACAAAGTAGCAAGATCACGATATTACTGTTTATCACACGTTTAGAAATCGAAAACAAAACTTCACTCTAAATGTTGCTAGCTTTATCGTAAACTTTTACTGACATTGGATGCCGAGTCGTACCACATTCCGCATTTTTATTAAGTCATGGTGCACGTGAGTGGGATGCAAACGATAAAACATTGCGACTTATGGCAAGCATAGAGAATTCCTAGGTGGCAACTTATTCTTGAAGACAGGTTGAAGTAAGCAGAAAGA
>NC_051407.1:6778143-6778307 GCF_015228065.2 Penaeus monodon
GTGCTTGATTCACTTCACCAACTCACGAATTGCATGTGTCTATTTGCAATATCTGGAAATCATTACAAGATAACAGCTCTCGCTTCACGCAACAATCATTGTGCTATAACGCAAATTATAATATACAGTCATGGCAAAGAGGTAAAGTAAGAATTAAAAACACA
>NC_051407.1:6778404-6778696 GCF_015228065.2 Penaeus monodon
TCATGCAATCACTTTTTTCCGAAAAGATGTACATATGAACCACCACATGCAATCTCAAAGGCCCACGCTCATGCATTTATAGATAGTAAAAGCTAGACATATCAGGGTATATATTTTTTCTTAATCTTTACTTTCACAGTCCTGAAGAAAGCACTAATTTAACAAGCAAACTCGATGTACAAGTGGGAGTTTCCAAAAGTTCATTTAAAAAAAGGCACAGGTACAATAAGACTTGATTTGGTCACCTGGTTTTGTTTACATTAGATAGTTGTTGTGGCGTTGAATCTGTCAC
>NC_051407.1:6778753-6778980 GCF_015228065.2 Penaeus monodon
AAAAAAAAAATATATATATATTCTGTATTTTCAGATTTATAAAGAGATAATAATAAAAAAAAACATTATCATTATTATCATTACAACAATTAATACCATTGTACTAATTTTCATCGCCACTATAAACACCATAATATCCCTAATAGGATTCATACTTGTATAATAACATTCAAACAACCCTTATATCTTTTTAAATAAACATAGGGTGAGGATGTTCATAAGTGAAG
>NC_051407.1:6779088-6779172 GCF_015228065.2 Penaeus monodon
CGAACGCTCATGAACAGTGCATATATTTTGCAAAGCTTATTGACAACTTGCACAAATCTTCATGAAAGCATCATGAAAAGAAGG
>NC_051407.1:6779296-6779500 GCF_015228065.2 Penaeus monodon
CCAATTGAAAAACACCAGTTAATTAAAATCTGCATTGTTAATTAAATCTGTGAATTCTTAGCAAAGCATCCTAAATAAAAAATAATTGGCAATGTGTTCTTGAAGGTATAAATAAGTGTCTCAGTGTGATGTGATTGAGCAACAACGCCACGCCCACGGCAGTAATTTTGGAGGTTACGGAAGATGTGCTAATTCTCACAAGTA
>NC_051407.1:6780584-6780794 GCF_015228065.2 Penaeus monodon
TCTTAACTTGAATTGAAAGCAGCGCTGTATTCTTAAAACAAAACAAAAAAAAATGACGATAAAAAATAAACGTGATGAGGAGAAAGTCGGGTTTCGTTTGAGCCATACTAATCTTCTCCCATTCACAGCTTGCCGCGACAGGAAGCACGCTTGGCTGAAGGCAGTCCAACAACGACTAATCAGCTTCATATCATAACATCAACAAGCAAG
>NC_051407.1:6781716-6782031 GCF_015228065.2 Penaeus monodon
CAAAAGGGAGAAGGAAAATACCCACAACGAACACGAAACAAATATACGTACACACTCACAAGACACTCCAGAAAGTGGCAATGACGAAGCAGAATCAGTCTCGGAGAATGAACACCGCTCATATGACGTGCCTGATGGTGCTACCGCAGACGCCAATGATAACACTAACGTTATGAGGTCTTTAGTAACGAGCTAATCTAGGGGATCACATCTCTGCGTCTGACCTCAAGAAGGGCAGTGTAGGGCAGGAGGTCGAAGGAGAAAGAGCTAGGCCGGCAGAGATAACGGGACTGATAAGAGAATTGATAAGAGAGT
>NC_051407.1:6782067-6782629 GCF_015228065.2 Penaeus monodon
CGCATTTACGGTGTCACGTATAAACAAAAAGCATCAAGATGAAGTTACTGGTGAGTCGAGGTCTAGCTTTGGACTATAGTGCGACCTGACTTGTATATATAAGTAGTATTAGATATGATGATTGTGAAGTAGGCTAATGTAATTTTTAAAATTTTGCATTTTTTCCTTTCATTTATGTAACTGACTGATTGAACGGTTTTTTGTGGAATCGTTGATGACTTAAAAGTACAAATGTTGTAATGTACGAGTCATTCCTTAAATTTACTGTGCAAGCATCACCTCGTTTTCCAGCTGACAGGAAAAAAGTGAACGTAAATTTAAGTCTTTACACAAAAATAAACAAAAGAACAAAGAAGAAAAATCTTTGGACAGACGTACCTTTTGGAATAGAAATTTCATTACGTTACACGTAGTTTTCAGTTTACGCATACAAATTAAGACTTTCACAGGCGCTTAAATTGTAAATTGCCATGCTGAATGCAGGGAGACTGCATTATTGAACGCAAGCAAATCATGATCTTGCATTTGAAGATAAAAAGTTAACCATCTTTGAATTATTTAC
>NC_051407.1:6782689-6782910 GCF_015228065.2 Penaeus monodon
GTGACATGAACTGTTCAAACATATTCAGATTTGGACCCGAACAAACTCATAATACACTTCCTATTAACAAAAGGGCAAACACAAGTCCTTCTCCCATATAGAACATAACCCACAGAGTGTGAATGCGTATGGTTTGTCGCCAGTCACTGAAGAAAGTCGATCTCGTCTGTAAACTCAAGTTAATCCTCGCACAAGGTCTATGTGTGAACGGTGTAGATGAC
>NC_051407.1:6784138-6786579 GCF_015228065.2 Penaeus monodon
AGGTGCTGAAAAGATCGGACAGGATCGGACGTTCATTGTGAATAACTTTCAATTTGTACCTTGTAATATGTTAAATATATCGGCTATGGTAATGAAGGAGTTAATGGAAGGCAATGCTTTATTACCTTGTAATTAAAGTCTTAGCCTACAGTTGAATACTTGTCCTGCAATGTGACCAAGAGAGTTATCAGTAACCCATTACGAGTGCAAATACAAACAAAAATATGTAGCTGACATTGCGGATGCCTAGTTTACATTTATACAACGACAATCTATCCTTTTTATAGTTGTACTGATTAAAAATTATCATGATTAATGTGTTAGTAAAAGTCTGAAGCATAGCGTCTTTACATCCTTTACAGATACTTGTTTTACAACTTGTGGTGTTTACATCAGCTGCTCCTAAAGGTAACCAGCTTTCTACGAAATCAACTTTGAACTTAAGCAGCTGCAGTGACGGAGAAGTACGACACGTGGACGGCAACTGCGTAACTCCAATAATCAATCGCCGTCTATTTCTTTACGTTTTACCAGAAAAACAGCCTGTGATAGTTCAAAAACAGAAAGTGGAACGCAATCTGATATTTATAAGACTTCCTGGAGATGTTCAGCGTCAAGAACCAGTTATCTTACCTCCTGCAGAACAACAGTACATCGTGTATGTTCTCCACAAGCAGTCAAAACAGGATCAGCAAGTGGTTCACGTTCCCGCGCCTTTACCGTTGAAGCCGGAGGTCTTCGTCAGCTACGCGAACGGGGAAAGCCCAACGCTTCCAGGTGACGTGAAATTAAAGAGGCTTCTGAATTCGGCTTTTCAAGGTGGCGGTCCTGTGGTCGAAAACTCCGGCGATGGTGGTAAGACTGGTGGAGGATTAAGATATAAGGGAATAAACCTTGATATAGATATTGGGTTCACTGATGGAAGCTCAGAGGGTGACCTCGGTGAGGTTGACATTCTTACGGAAGATGTGAGGTCAGTGCCCAACGATCCCCAGAGTGCTCTGCATTAAAGGATTCATTGTATATTCATATGTATCAGTTGTGATTTCTACCATTTTTTTACATTTCGTGCATGTCGTTTCATTTATATTTCAAAGTATTCTTGTATTCATCTTGAAGAAATGAAATGTCCAATAAAATCCTATAATATAATGATAACCTTTCTCTTAACTATTCAATAAATGAACGCGACTATAGCAGGGCAAGTCCATAAACATTCCTTGAGTAACTGGAAATTTGAAAGTATATTTTACTACGCATTTAAGATGCAGTATGAGTAAAAGGCCTAATATTGACGTCTGGAGTAAATGTTAATGTTCAAATTCAGTCGAAGAAGAAAGGCAGTACAGGAAGAACCACAAAAAATAATAAAATAATAATAATAAAAGAAATAAAATCATTACCCCGGAAGCAAAGAACTCCTACGGATGCCCGAGTGAAAGGAAAATTTTCTTCCAGACCAAGACGCCGCTCGGAGAAAGATCCCGCTGATGAAAGTAATGGTAAGTTTAGGCAGACTGCCAGGCTAGACCCGAACAACTGGTCGGGCTGAGAAGGTGACGGCTAGAAATCATGCAGAAAAGAGAGGTGAGGGAGGGTATGAAAGGAAGGAAGAGTTGGAACCGGAGAAAAGTGAAAGAATCATTTTAGGCTGCATTAAAAGATAAAAAAGTCCAAATGGTGTTTACGAACGCGGGGCCTCTGTCTTCTCCCCTTCCCCTCCCCTCCCCCCTCACCTGCGAACGGCAAATTAATCTCTGGGATTTCGTCACCAGGTGAATAAAAGCTATTTGTGTAGGCGATGAATCATCTACTTTGATTAAACACTCGTCTCTTTAATATAATGAGAGAAGGTAGACGAAAGCTTTTTCTTTTTTTTTGATGTGCATGACTACTTCATTTAAGAATGACGACGTTGCCTTCTTAGGACAGCTGTTAGATAGTAGTCTCGTCTCGGAGATTGCTTGTTGCTAATGTGAAGAATGCTTTGCAATAAGCGATCGTGCCTCAACTTGCATCGCTGTAAAAACTAATGCCATAACTGACTCGAGAAAGTGACAAGAGAAAGTTTCTAAAGTCGTTTAATAATTAGACAGCGGGTCGTGCAGTCAGGGGAGTGATTTCAATTGTCGCATAAGTAGTTATCTTGGAAGGAAATTGATGTAAATAGCGATGGTGAAATAGTTTTCTGTCACATGGTATGTCATCAGAGTTATATAATTTTATTGATATCACTCGCATATTGATGTGATTGTGAAGATAATGTTCATTCGCAAGAGAGGATGACTGGTATGAATGACAGCGGATTGTGTAATAGTTCGTCTCACTCGTGCTTTGCGTCATGCAGTGCATTTCAACAATACTTGCACATAGCTTTATGGATTATATGCAACTTCATGATAAAAGTCCATTGTCAGGACACATAGGCATAAAAAGTCGAG